>NW_004444004.1:9626744-9670934 GCF_000243295.1 Trichechus manatus latirostris | reverse complement strand
CCTTGTGTCTTTGGTGTTCTTCGTTCTCTGTTACTCCAAGTGGCTGGGACCAATTGATGCATCTTAGATGGCCGCTTGCAAGCTTTGAAGACCCCAGATGCCACTCACCAAAGTAGGATGCAGAACATTTTCTTAATAAGGTTCGTTATGCCAATTGACATAGATGTTGAATATTGATATTTTAAAATAAACTGTTGTATTCCTCTTTTAGGGAGCGCTGATGATGCAATGGTTAAGAGCTTGCCTGCTAACTGGAAGGTTGGCAGTTCAAACCCACCAGCTACTCCGCAGAAGAAAGATGTGGGAATCTGCTTCTGTAAATATTACAGACTTGGAAACCCTATGGGGCAGTTCTACTCTGCCCTATAGGGTCATTACTAGTCAGAATCGACAGCAATAGATTTTATCCCTTTTTTTAAATGTAGTAAATGGAACCAAGTATCATAGCATTTTGATATCCACCATTACTGATTTAAAAGATAGATGAACAAATTCCTTTTGAACAGTCAGAAATTTTATATCACAACTTTTCCTCCTTGACCTCCTTTTTTCACTCTATTCACTCCACAGAATTGTATCCTAATGTAATATGTTTTTATTCTTTTAAGTCTTTGATCACCACATCCTAATCTCTGCCACAAAATATATATAAACTTAAACATTTTTAAAAAATGCTTATTTTTGTACAACATGATTGATGTAATTGGTCTCACTGAATTGTACATGGGGAAAATGTTGAATTGCCAAATTTTGTGTTATCTATATTTTTACAACAATTAAAAAAAACTGTTACGGATCACAACAGAACACTGTCTGATACAGTGCTGGAAAATGCAAACATACCAACGATCATAAAGATGGTGCAGGACTGGACAATGTTTCATTCTGTTTATACACAAGGTAGCCATGAGTCAGAGCCAACTCGAGGGCAACTAACAACAACGATGACTTTATTGAATGCCTACTATGTTTAGGTATTGTACTGGGCACTGGAGACACAACAGTGAACAAGACAGGCATAGTCTCTGATTTCTTGGGTCATACAATCTTGTTGGAGAGACAGACGTTAAACAAGTATATATAAATGAATGGATGTAGGTGGGTAATGGAGATACCATTTTTGAGATATTAAACCTATGCTTACCTCAAACAAACAAACATGCTATTTCCTGTGACTCTAAGGCTCTGAGTCTTTGGGATTGTGTTTATTATATTTATTAGTATACAACTGATTAATATAACAAATATAAAAATTTTATAATTAATAATGATAAAATAGAACTTTTTGGGGAATATATCTTTAATGTGATGGAAGGGGATTTTTTAAAAAGTAGTTCATGACTGTGGATGAATGTTATTTGTTGTTAGACTGAGACAGAGTTCAGCATTTTTAGTAGATTTAACTGTTGAGAAGTCTTGCTCACATAATGCAAATGTAAAGTTTAGTTATAGCAGTGTCATTCAGTTGAGCACTTCCTGAATTATATGCCCTAAATAACATAATTATCAGAAATTTTTTTTTAATGATCTATCAAATGACAACTCAGGCCCTCTGATTTTGTTGAAAAAAAGGATTAGAAATTACTTGCTTTGCAAAAGTATTTGTTAGCTCATCATTAAAGTAATGGACTTTTCCATATCAGCACCAATATTTCCAATGGTCTGCTCATTTGGTGTCCAGGAGGTTTTCCCACCTTGGGACCAGGTACCAGTGTAAGGTGTGAAATGGGTTAGAGACATGCCTTTCTTTTGTAAAGTGGGAAAGGGGAAGGTGGGAAAGTAGAGCCATCAGGTATGTTCTCATGCAGATCATATTTAGAAAGAGTACACACGGAAGTTAAAGATCTGGAAATTGGTTAAACACACACACAAATTATTCTGGCTTGCATATCCCTTGTAAAGTGTTCATGTATCCTAGGAGTACGTGCAAACAACTTGAAGAACATTGACCCAGAGAATAGAATGATGTGGAAACAGGTTTGGGGTCGGGAGGCAGACGTTAAGCCTACTGATCTCACCCAGACACAATCACATGATTTTAAAAGAATCAGTGTTGAGTTAGTCTGATATGGGACCCCAAAATTCATATACTCGATCTAGAACTCAACATGCACTCAAGGCACATATCGTTGGAACAGGGCGTTCATTTACTTACATTCATACTGAAGAGTAGAAGACTTAAATGGGCTGAGGGTGAGGGGGGATTGCAAAAGTGCACTCGACCCTTTGGATATAGGAGCTCAGTGTAGAAAGAGGAGGATGAAAAGCACACACACAAGTTACCTGTTTACCTGGTTTCCCCATTTCTCCCTAACGTAGGGGCCAAAGAAAGCCCTTTGAAGTGCTTTAGGTAGTACAGAGCCCACAGCTTAGATTCAGGCAACACCGAGGCTTAGAGTCAAGAAAAATCACAAGAGGCAGCTAATGTAATTTCTCTTTGAGTAGTCTAATGATCCACTTCTAGCCTAGTTCACTGTTCTGGATTTAGGTAGATAAATTTCAACCCCAACAGGTTTTCAACTGGGCTCCACAGGTACTGAGCAGGGTGCTCAGAGTTCTGCAAACATGAAATATTTTGTTAAAAAAATTTAAACTGCCTGAGGAATTGGTTCATCACTTCTATTTAAAATATTGGTGTGTAGAGAAAGACTTAATTGGAAATAAGTGCTCTCCTGCTGAAAACATACACACACACACACTCAAACCATTTCCCGAGCACACAATTACTTTCACTTGTTTGTGCCTAGTACGTGTTGTTTCTTGTGCCTGGGATAACCAAAGCTCATCTACTCAATAGAATCTTCCCTAACTCTTCCAGACAAAAAAATGTTTGCTTCCTCTTCTAGATAGTGTTTTGTATTTACCATTATTATAGCCTTTTCCATGTTGTACCATAATTATATTATTACATGTACTGGCATTTCAACCTTCTAAATATCGCTTGAATATGCCTTCTCCTTTCCATTCCCTCTACCAATGCGTTAGTATCACCTCTCATCGGGATTATTGCAACAGCATCAGTACTGGCCCTCTCCTGTCTATTTTTCCATACTACATCAAGGTGACCCATCTAAAATACAATTCAGATTATAATGCATCCTACCTAAAACATTTCTGGGGATCCCCATTGCCCTAAATGATAAAGTCCATGCTTTTTAGAAGGCTGTTCAGCCTGGCTTGTCCCAGCCTTTCTCTATAGGCTTATTGTACCATGCCCCTCATTCTATCCTTGAATTATATGTTCTAGCTATGAGGAACTACTGATAGTTCACCCAATAAGCTATGTTCTCCCAGAGATTTGTGCCATTGCATATGCTTTGCCTCTACACAAAATCTTTAGTATTTAGTCTGGTTAACTCCTGGCTATCCTGACTCACTTAGTTGTCACTTCCTCTGGGAAGATTTTGTGACTGCTTCCTTAAATATCTGGATAAAGTGCCCTTCTTTTGTGATCCCACAGTTCTCCTGTCTCTATCGTGACTCTTAAGTCTAAAGGGAAGGTACTGTATCTTACTCATCTCCATATCACCAATTCCTAGCACAATGCCTTGCACAAAGTAGTTGTTTGATAAATACATTTTTTTAATAAATGAGAGATGAATGACTGGGAGGAGAACATATGTCTGGCGTAGGGCAGGCTTAAGGCATCTGCTTCATTTTAGGGTTGTAGAGTCATTCCCAACTAAGAGGCCCCAGGGCTTTGGAGCAGGTCATAGGGAGCCAGAGTGTTTCTAGGCTATGCCCAGAGAGAGTTAGCTTCAGTATAATCTACAAAAATTTATGAAGCTATTTGTAATGAAACTAGACTAAATAGAGCTTCAGAGTCTAATAGCCACTGCAATATACACTGCAGAATAATCAATAGCAATAATGCAAAGACATTAGGAAAATGAGATTTCTGAAAGACAAAAGAAGAAAGGAATCTGGGTGCTATAGAGACCAAACAGTAGTCACAGCTGTTGACTCTAGGGGAAAACAGAACAAGAGGAGGATATAAAGAGCAATAAAAGGCCATTGAAAGCACACCTGTTACAGTAGGAGACAGGCCTTGGGTGGTATCTGGTTACGTGCCTGGGACAATTTGCCTCTTATTTATTTTAAACTCTTTGAGTAATGTAGGGATAAAATTGAAGTAAGATGGGGGCGTTGTTCTAACATTTCCTATCGGCAATATTCTTTTAGTATTACTGGGCAAAGAAGTATATATTGTCAAACAGAAAGCAAAGGCAGTTTATCTTTTAAAATACATGTATAAAATGTAAATAATATAGGGAAAGGAAATTTATTGAGCCACTAACCATCCAAATCAAATGTAATCTCACTGTTAACCTTTTCTGATGCCTTATCTTGCCACTAACTATAATTTTGTTTGAGAAATCTTAACATCCAGTTATTAATATTAAAATAATTCTTTTATCTTGAGCCTCACAGACCCCTTAGATCCACAAGAATCTAGTTTGATAACACAAATAATATATTTTAAAGATTCCTGAAACTAAGTTAGTAGTTTAAAGAACTAGATAATGTGTAGAGACAACCACAAATATTTGGATTATTTGGATAAAAATTCTGTCAAAAATACGGATTTATATCTATACGACAAGATAAAGTTTTCATTTTTATGCAGCTTTTTTAGCATTAACCATGTGGACAATGCAAAAACATCTTTTTAGTTTATTCATTTTTCTGTAGAGATTATTGCTGTACCAACAGGGACAACAAACAAAGTTTGATTATATTAATTCATACTAAAGTAGGCAGGTCTAATATGAAGAAGGACCTCCTATAGAACTTCTATTCATTATGTTTGATGTGTTTGCTGTGGAACCCTGGTGGTGCAATGGTTAAGAGCAATGGCTGCTAACCAAAAGGTTGGCAGTTTGAATCCACCAGCTGCTCCATGGAAACCCTATGGGGCAGTTCTACTCTGTCCTAGAGGGTTACCATGAGTTGGAATCGACTCAATGGCAACGAGTTTAGTTTTTGGTTTGTGTTTGTGCTTGCTGTTAGATGAACTAAACAATTTCCTTGCAGCTACCATCCATATGGCATTCATCCCTTCATTCCCTCATTTGAAAACTAAATTGGGAGTAGAGGGAGAGAGTGTTGAAGTATATTTCAGACAGCACAGCAGGTGCAGAGGATTTAAGATGGTAGGAAGTTGGCATGTTGCAGGGTGAGAAAGAAGGCCAGTGTGGTTGAAGGACAATGAATAAGGGCAAAAATTTTTGCTTTACCGTAAGAGCAATAGGAAAGCACTGAAACGTTTTCATGTTCAAGAGTGACAGAATCAAATCTATGTGTTTGAAAGGTCAGTAGGGATATAGTGTGCAAAATGAATTGGAGGGCTGAGCATGACTAGAGCTAGAGGCAGTGATACCTGTGGGCTTGCCTTAGAGTCCTGGCGATGGAGATGGAGAAAAGTGGACAGATTTGATGGAGATTTCAGAGGAAGAATCAATAGGATTTAGTGATTAATTGATGGCAGAAGGGAGAGTGCAATATTGAAGATGACTCCTCATTTTTTGACTTGAGTAATTGTGTAAATCCACACAAATTTATGGAATTATTTGTGATAATTTCTTACTTTTCCTTTCCCATTAGCTGCTCTACGTTCAATAACACATTTCAGAGTCTCTTCTGACATCCATTTTGATCTTTTCTTTCTTTCCTGTCTTTTTAATGACCTCTTGCTTTCTTCATGTATGATGTCCTTGATGTCATCCCACAACTCATCTGGTCTCCGGTCATTAGTGTTCAATGCGTCAAATCTATTCTTGAGATGGTCTCTAAATTCAGGTGGGATTTGCTCAAGGTCATACTTTGGTTGTCATGGACTTGTTTTAATTTTCTTCAGCTTCAACTTGAACTTGCATATGAGCAATTGATGGTCTGTTCCACAGTCGGCCCCTGGCCTTGTTCTGACTGATGATATCGATCTTCTCTATCATCTCTTCCCACAGATGTAGTTGATTTGATTCCTGTGTCTTCCGTCTGACGAAGCCCACGTGTATAATCACTACTTATGTTATTGAAAAAGGTACTTGTAATGAACAAGTCGTTGGTCTTGCAAAAATTCTATCATGCAGTCTCCTGCGTGGTTTATATCACCAAGGCCATATTTTCCAACCACTGATCTTTCTTCATTGTTTCCAACTTTCACATTCCAATCACCAGTAATTGTCAGTGCATCTTGGGTCCATATTTGATCCATTTCAGACTGCAGAAGTTGGTAAAAATCTTCAATTTCATCATTTTTGGCATAAGTGATTGGTGCATAAATTTGAATAGTAGTCGGATTAACTAGTCTTCCTTGTAGGTATGTGGATATTATACTATCACTGATGGCGTTGTATTTCAAGATAGATCTTGAAATGTTTTTTTTTATAAAGAATGTGACACCATTCCTCTTCAATTTGTCATTCCGGGCATAGTAGACCACATGATTGTCTGATTCGAAATAGCCAGTACTAGTCCATTTCAGCTCACTAATGCCTAGGATATTGATCTTTGTGCATTCCATTTCATTTTTGACAGCTTCCAATTTTCCTAGATTCATACTTTGTACATTCCATGTTCAGAATACTAATGGATGTTTGCAGCTGTTTCTTCTCACTTTAAGTCGCACCACATCAGGAAATGAAAGTCCCGAAAGCTTTACTCCATCCATGTTATTAAGTTCGACTCTACTTTGAGGAGGCAGCTCTTCCCCCATCATATTTTCAGTGCTTTCCAACTTGAGGGGCTCATCTTAAGGCACCATATCAGACAATGTTCCGCTGCTATACATAAGGTTTTCACTGGTGAATTTTTTCAGAAGTAGATCACTAGATCCTTCTTCCTAGACTGTCTTAGTCTAGAAGCTCTGCTGAAATTTGTCCACCATGGGTGACCCTGCTGGTATTTGCTATACCAGTAAAGGAACAAATGATGTAGTAAAAGAGTGAACACAAGATTTCAAAGAGCAGCTCGAGAAGACAAAGTAAAGTATTATAATGAAACGTGCAAAGACTTGGAATTAGAAAACCAAAAGGGAAGAACATGTTCAATGTTTCTCAAGCTGAAAGAACTGAATTAAAAATTCAAGCCTTAAGTTGCAGTATTGAAGGATTCTATGGGCAAAAAATTTAACCACACAGGAAACATTAAAAGAAGATGGAAGGAATACACAGAGTCATTGTACCGAAAAGAATTAGTCAACATTCAACCATTTCAGGAAGTAGCATATGATCACGAACCACTGGTATGGAAGGAAGAAGTCCAAGCTACACTGAAGACATTGGCAAAAAACAAGGCTTCAGGAGTTGATGGAGTACCAATTGAGATTTTTCGACAAATGAATGCAATGCTGGTAGTGCTCATTCGTCTATGCAAAAAAATTTGGAAGACAGCTAGCTGGCCAACTGACTGGAAGAGATCCATAGTTGCACCTATTCCAAAGAAAGGTGATCCAAAAGAATGTGTAAATTATCAAACAATATCATTAATATCACATGCAAGTAAAATTATGCTGAAGATAATTCAAAAATGACTGCAGCAGTTCATTGACAGGAGAGTGCCAGAAATTCAAGCCGGATTCAGAAGAGGATGTGGAACAAGGGATATCATTGCTGATGTCAGATGGATCTTGGGTGAAAGCAGAGACTACCAGAAAGATGTTTATTGGTATTTTATTGACTATGCAAAGACACTTGACTGTGTGGATCATAAAAAAATTATGGATAGCATTGTATAGAATGAGAATTCCGAAACACTTAATTGTGCTCACGAGGACCTGTACATAGACCAAGAGGCAGTCCTTCAACCAGAAAAAGGGGATACTGTGTGGTTTAAAATCAGTAAAGGTGTGCGTCAGGATTGTATCCTTTCACCATATTTATCCAATCTATATGCTAAGCAAATATTCGGAGAAGCTGAACTGTATGAAGAAGAACGTGCCATCAGGATTGGAGGAAGACTCATTAACAACATGCGATATTTAAATGACAGAACCTTACTTGCTGAAAGTGAAGAGGCCTGAAGCAGTTACTGATGAAGATCAAAGACTACAGCTTTCAGTTTGGATTATACTTTAACATAAAAAAAACACAAAATTCTCACAAATGGACCAATAAGCATCCTCATGATAGACGGAGAAAAGATTGAAGTTGTCAAGGATTTCATTTTACTTGGATCCACAGTCAATGCCCATGGAAGCAGCAGTTAAGAAATCAAACAACATAGTGCATTGGGGAAATCTGCTGCAAAAGATCTCTTTAAAGTGTTATAAAGCAAAGATGTCACCTTGAGGACTAAGGTGTGCCTGACCCAAGCCATGATGTTTTCAGTCACCTCATATGCATGGGAAAGCTGAACAATGAATAAGGAAGACTGAAGAAGAATTGATGCCTTTGAATTATGGTGTTGGCAAAGAACATTGAATATACTATGGATTGCCAGAAGAATGAACAAATCTGCCTTGGAAGAAGTACAGTCAGAATGCTCCTTAGAAGCAAGGATGGCAAGACTTTGTCTCACATACTTTGGACATGTTATCAGGAGGGAGCAGTCTCTGGAGAACGACATCATGCTTGGTAAAGTAGAGGATCAGGGAAAAAGAGGAAGACCCTCAATGAAATGGATTGACTTAATGGCTGCAACAATGGGCTCAAATGTAGCAATGATTATGAGGATAGCGCAGGACCGGGTAGTTTTTTGTTCTGTGTGCATGGAGTCTCTATGGGTCTGAGCTGACTTGACAGCATCTAACAAAAACATTTGTAATAGAAGTAGATTAAACAGAGCTTCTGCACCTAATACCAGTTGTCATCCAGCCTATTGGAACTCATGGCGACCCCAGGTTTGTCTGAGGAGAACTGTGCTTCATAGTGTTTTCAATTGCTGGTTTTTTGGAAGTAGATTCCCAGGCCTCCCTTCTGGGTGGACTTGATCCTCTAACCTTTCCGTTCGTTAGCAGACACTCATGTTAATCATTTGTTTATTTCAGTCTTCCATTAGATTCAGTTGTTGTTGTTAGGTGTCGTCGAGTGGGTTCAAAGCGACCCCATGCAGAATGGAACGAAACACCACCTGGCCATCCTCATAATCGTTGCTATGTTTGAGACCATTGTTTCAGCGACTGTGTCACTCCGTCTCGTTGAGGGTCTTTCTCCTTTCTGCTGACCCTCTACTTTACCTATATGCACTGCAGCATAATCCTTTTCTTAAATGGAAAGGACTGAAGGAAGAGTAATTTGAGGAAGATGATACGATAATTGACTATAGTTTTTGTCACATTGATATTTGGTCCCTGTGAGATACTAAGTAGTAAAATTGGTAGCAGATTTGGAATTCAGAGTAAACATCTAGGTTCTTATTACTAGCTCATAGAGGGTAACTGAAACCCTGAGATTGGATGAAATAATCTAAGGAAAAAAGGTCATACTCTGAGAAACTCCAACATTTAAGTTTGGGCAAAGATGGAGAAACAAGCAAAGGAGCTGGAGGAGTGAATAGATAAAAGGAGTAAAAGTGGAAGTAGGTGATGTTACAGAAATCAAGGGAACATTTTCAAGAAGCAGGATGTGATCTTATAAGATGAAGACTAAAAAGAGATATGTGAGATTGTCTCTAGTCATGGCTCCATCATGTCCTCACACCTCTACCTGAATTATATAGTGTGAATACACTGGCAATATTACTCCACTAAATCTGCAGTGCTGGGACCTGCAGAGAAAGATGATTTGCCTCAAGTCTAATAAAGCTTATAAAGAAATGCTCTGGGTATTTTTCCACAGGCATATGATAAACTATCTCTGCCTCTTAGAAGGGTAAATCAGGCTTCCTATTTATGTTTTATTAGTACCCACATGTGCCAAACACACTTAGATTCTTTTTTAAGGGAGAAGGAAATACAATTTCAGGGAAAAATGTCCACAGGGACTCAGATATTATGTCTATGTAAAGCAGGCACAGGACAAATATCAAAGAGTAGAAAACACTAAAAAATGGTTTTTGAGCTCAAATGCACTAATTTTCGTGGATTTCTGGGATTGTGAAGCCCTTTGAATGAAGAGTATCAGCTCTATACAAAGTTTGAATTCAATTAGGATCACATATCAAAGATGATTTTGCTTACTTCAAATGATTTAACTGGATACTGGCAGAAAAGAGCTTAAGCTAAAAAGGAACTGGAAATGTTGTGACTAAGATTCTGACAGACGCAAATAACAGGAAGAAGAACTTAGTGGCAATCCAGAAGGGAAAAAAATCCAGAAGGAAAATGTAAGAGTCCAAATAGATACAAACTGCTGATCACTTTTTAATTTATCCCAACTATTAATTCAAATAATAAAGATATTACTTTGAAAAAAATCTCCTTAATAAAGAAAATTTACAGACTGTTCAATTTCTAAGCCCATGCTATTAATCAAAGATTTTTAAGAGAGAGAAAAAGAGAGAGATTTTGTTTCTGCCTGACAGCAATTGGATGAAATCACAAAGAAAACACTGGCAAGAGATCAGGCCTCCTGGAATCCATTAAATACAAAGAAGGAGAAAAATATCTAAACGTTCGTTGCTATATCCAGAGATTTTTGTTTGAAAGTGAGCAGATCCCATAATAAAATTTCATAATCAGCATTCATAAAAATAACAACCACAGAAGATTTCTAGTTTAGAGAGCAACTGCTGCTACCTCCTATGTAGCATTCCATAGATCAGTCTTAACCAGAAACCAAGGTCTTGGTGGGCCACTTAGCCCTCGTTTCTGTCCTTGCCTTTCAGCATATGCAAATTTCTGCAACACCTCCAATATCGTTAATCACAATTACAGTTTTTGAAGGTGTGCTCGGAATATATACACTGAAAGCTCTGAGAGCCAGAATTTGGCAGGACTGCCTTATTTTGCGGTTCTCACAAGTTTTCTGACTTTGACAGGGTGCTTACCACTTTTCTATCGCTGTCTATTAAAAATCCTATCTCATAAACACCTAGTGAATTTTCCTTCTCTGACAGGTTTCTGCCTTACACACGTTCCGGCTTTCGAAGCTTTTACTGTACTAATCTTCTGACCAACATTACCACAGACTTTGTACAGAGATGAGGGCTAGTCTAGGCCGGGGATGATTGCTGCGACATCATGTCCCTGCTCCTGCCATTCATGCTTTCAATCAAATAGAATGCCATTTAGTACATTGTTACTATATCAATCATTTAACAAATAATCCTCTGATCACTAAATATTGTCATCATATTTCTCAAAGTTCCCAAACGAGGTCCAAGTTACATCATAATTGACACAAAAATGCACACTGATTGATATATAACCATTTATATATGCTTTTAAAATTTCTTTTTCATCAAAACATAAACAGGGAACAAAAGAAGGAAAAATTTACTTGAGGAAATGGAAAAACCAAATTCCTGATCTCAGCAGATCATTTAGCAACTGAGACATTTCACACGGTTTCACTTTAAAAAATGCGAGCCAGCATTACTATCACCAACATGTTATCTAGATGTTGCATAACAAAGTGCTGAGAAAAAGCTTGAACTTACAGCAAAGGTAGCTAGCACTGCATTTTTCAAACACTGACTTTATTGAGACATAATTCACATGCCATAGAATTCACCCTTTCAAAGTGTACAATGCAATGGTTTTTTAATATATTCACAGAGCTGTACAACCACTACCACTATCTAATTTTAGTACATTTTCATCACCTCAAAAAGAAACCCATTTGCCGTCGTTCCCCGTTGCTTTCTTACTCCAGCCTCTGGACACCACAAATCTACTTTATGTTTCTATTGATTTATCTATTCTGGTCATTTCGTATAAGTGGAATCATACAATATGTGGTCTTTTGTTATCATAATGTTTTCAAGGTTCATCCAGATTGTAGCATGTATCAGTACTCCATTCCCTTTTATGGATGAGTAATATTTCACTGTATGTATGTACCACATTTTGTGTATCCATTCATCAGTTGATAGACATTTGTGTTGTTTCCACTTTTTGGCTGTTGTGAACAGTGGTACAATGAACATTACACATTTTTTCACTTTTCTTCAATATATTCACAGGAGTAGAATTGCTGGGTCTTATGGTGACTCTATGTTTAACATTTTGAGGAACTGCCAAACTGTCTTCCAAATCGGCTATGTCACCTTACATTCTCACCAGCAGTGAATGAGGGTTCCAATTTCTCCACAGCCTTGCCAACACTCGTTATTTTCCATTTTTTAAATAATAGCCATCCTAGTGTGTATGAAGTATTACCTTATTATGATTTTGATTTTCATTTCTCTGGTGACTAACGATGTTAGGCATATTTTCATTTGCTTATTGGCCATTTTATAGTAACGATTATGAGTATGGCACAGGACCAGGCAGTGTTTCATTCTGTTGTACAGAGTCGCTATGAGTCGCAACCTGCTTGATGGCACGTAACAACAACATTGGCCATTTGCATATCTTCTTTGGAGAAATTTTTATTTAGATCTTTTGCCCATTGTTTTTAAATTGGGTTGTTTGCCTTTTTGTTATTGAGTTTTTATATATTCTAAATACAAGTTCCTTATCAGATACATGATTTTCAAATATTTTCTCCCATCACGTGGGTTGTCTTTTTACTTTCTTGATAGTGTTAGCACTGCAACTTTGTAGCGTATTTCACTGGAGTACTGAGTTGCATTGATATATTGAAGTTTAAGAATAAAGTTGAAACTGCTCTTTTTTAAAAAACAAATATGTTGTTAACTGCCACTGTGTCAGGCTTCTACTCATGGCAACCCCACGAACGAGGGAATGAAACACTACCCAGTCTTACACCATCCCCATGATCAGTTGCAGATCTGACCGTTTTGATCCATATGGTTTTCACTGGCTGATTTTCAGAAGTAGAATGCCAGGCCTTTCTTCCTACTCTGGCTTATTCTGGAAGCTCTGCTGAAACCTGTTCAGCATCATAGCATTATGCAAGCCTCCACTGACAGATGGATGGTAGCTGTGCATGAAGTGCATGGCTGGGAATCAAACCCTGGTCTCTTGCATGGAAGGTGAGAATTCTACCACTGAACCACCAATGTCCTCGGTTAAACAAATATACCAGCATTTAAATATCAAAAACTATGTTTTCCACACTCAAGTCATTGTCTTGGTAGACTATATATTTTCATACTCATTGTTTTCATACTCAGTTTATTAGAAACACAGATCAGTCTCATTATTCTAGAATGGTAATTCTCAAACTTTAACATGCTTCTGAATCACCTGTCAAAAACCCAAAAACCCATTGCTGTCGAGTTGATTCCAACTCATAGCGCCCCTATAGAACAGAGTAGAACTGTTCCATAGGGTTTCCCAGGCTGTAATCTTTACAGGAGCAGACTGCCATATCTTTCTTCCGCAGAGCGCCTGGTGGGTTCCAACCGCTGACCTTTAGGTTAGCAGCCCAGCCCCAACAGCGCCTCTGGGGCTCCTTGTCACCTGCAGTGCTTGTTAAAACACAGATTTGTGGGCCCCGCCCCAGGGTTTCTCTTCAGTAAGTGTGAAGTGGAGGCTGAGAATTTGCATTTCTAACAATACTCCAGGTGAGGCTGGTGCTGCTGATGCGGGAGCCACACCTTGAAAACCAAGGCTATAGAGCAGCATCTCCCAAAGTGTCTAGGGGATATTAATAACTGTTACGTGGTAGAAGGATTTTATTGTCATATAATTTTGCAAAAAGTTGGTTTAAGCAAATTTCTTTACTGCAAGCTTTCTCTGAGCTTTTAATCTGTGAATATGCATTGCCAAGCTCCATGGAGGGACATGGTTGTTTTCCAGACTTTTTGACCATGGGACACTTTTTCACAACAGTTTTATTGAAGTATAATTGACATATTTATTTCTATAACTGCACATATTTAAAGTGTGGAATTTGATATGTTTTGATATATGTATACATCTGTGAAACCATCACCACGATCAAAGTAATGAATACATCCATCACTCCCAAATTCCCTTCCTAATTCTGTCTTCCTCTTCCTCTCCCCATCTCTCTCTTTCATCCTCAGGCAACCACTGATCTGCTTTCTGCCATATAGTGTGCATTTTCTAGTATTATATAGAAATAGAATCATACAGTATGTAATCTTTTTTTGTCTGGCTTCTTTCACTCAGCTTAATTATTTGGAGTGTTTTTTGCTGCTACATATATCAGTAGTTAATTTATGTTTATTGCTGAGTACTATTGCATTGCATGGATATACCATTGTTTGTTTATCCATTCATTAGTTGTTGGACAGTGTGGTTATTTACACATTTTAGATATTAAAAATAAAACTGCTATGAACATTAATGTACAAGTCTTTGTAGAGACATAGGATTTCATTTCATTTGGGTAAACAGGAGTGGAACAATTGAATCATATGGTAGGTGTACCTTTAATATTTTAGGACGTTTCATTTTTAGGAAACTGCCAAAATATTGTGCAAAGTAGTTGTACTATTTTGCATTCTTACCAGCAGTGTATGAAAGTTCCAGTTTCTCCACATTCTCACCAATACTTGGCATGGTCACTCTTTTTTCATTTTAAATCCATTTTAAAATGGATTTGTATGGGTATCTCACTGTTCGTTTCTCTAGTGACTAATGATGCTGAGCGTCTTTTCATGGGTTTATTCGCCATCTCTATATCTTCTTTTGTGAAGTGTCTGTTCAAATCTTTTGTCCACTTTTTATTGGCCTTTTTTATTGTTGAATTTTGAGAGTTCATTATACATTCTGGATACAAGTCCTTCATTCGATATGTGATGCTTTTTTTGGTTTTCTCTTTTTTCCCCCCATTGGGGTGAAAATATATACACCAAAATATTCACCAGCACAACAACTTCCACATTTACAACTCAATGACACTGATTATATTTTTCATATTGTGCCACCACTATAGCTATTGTCATCCAAAACATTCTACCACTATTAACATAAAACCAGTACCCCCCAAACTAAAACTCTTCTTTTCTCCCTCACTCCCACCACTGGTAACCATTGATAATTTTTGGTTTCTACATATTTGATTATTTCATATAAGTGAAATCATGCAGTATTTGTCCTTTTACAAATGACTTACTTCACTCAGCATAATGTTTTCAAGGTTCATCCATGTTGTGCCATGCATCAGAAGTTCATTTCTCTTTACAGTTGCATAATATTCCATTGTATGTATATACCATATTTTGTTTATCCATTCATCTGTTGAACATTTTGGTTGTTTCCACCTTTTGGCTATTGTGAAAAGTGCTGCAGTGAACACTTATGTACATGTTTCTGTTTGCGTTCTTGCCTTTACTTCTTCTGTGTATATACCTCGAACTGGGATGGCTGGATCATATGGTAATTATATGTTCAACATTTTTTTAGGAACTGCCGAACCGTTTTCCACAGTGGCTGTACCATTTTACATTCCCAGCAGAAATGGATGAGGGTTCCTATTTCTCCCCAACCTCACCAACACCTAATGTTTTCTGTTTTTTTTTTTTTCAATCATTGCCATTCTAATAGGGGTGAGAGGGTATCTCTTGTGGTTTTGATTTGCGTCTCCCTAACAGCTTAGGGGAAACCCTGGTGGTGTAGTGGTTAAGAGCTACGGCTGCTAACCAAAAGGCTGGCAGTTCAAATCCACCATGCGCTCCTTGGAAACCCTATGGGGCAGTTCTGTTCTGTCCTATAGGGTCGCTATGAGTTGGAATCGACTCGACGGCAACGGGGTTTGTTTTTTTCTTTTTTCTTTTAATGGCTAAGGGAGAGCCCTGGTGGCACAGTGATTAAGAGATCAGCTCCTAACTAAAAGGTCGGCAGTTTAAACCTATTAGTCACTCCACTGGAGAAAGATGCGGCAGTCTGCTTCCATAAAGATCACAGCCTTGGAAACCCTTTGGAGCAGTTCTAATCTGTCTTACAGGGTCGCTGTGAGTTGGAATCTACTAGATGGCAATGGATTTGGTTTTGGTTTTGGAGTGGCTAATGACTTTGAGCACCTTTCAAGTGTTTTTTGGCCATTTGAATATCCTCTTTGGTGAAATGTCTGTTCAAGTCCTTTCCCCATTTTTTGATTGGTTTATTTGTCTTTTTGTTGTTAATTTGTAAAAGTATTTTATATATTTTGGATATTAGACCCATATTGGGCATAAAGTTTTCAAAAATTTCCCCCAATCTGTAGGCTGTCTTTTCACTTTTTTCATAAAGTCTTTTGATGCACAGAAATATTTAATTTTATATTTATTCATTTTGTCTTTTGATGCTTATGCTTTCATGGTCGTATTTGATAGCCCATCACTAAAAACTATGTCCCACAGCTTTGCCCCTACATTTTGTTCCAATAATTTTATGGTTTTAGTTTTCACATTTAGGTCCTTGATCCATTTTGAATTGGTTTTTGTGTATGGTGTGAAGGTGGGATCCTGATTCTTTCTTCTGCATGTGGAAATCCCGTTTTCCCAGAACTATTTATTGAGGAGACGCCTCCTTCCCCCATTCAATAAACTTAGCACCCTTGTCGAAAATCAGTTGACCATAGATGTATGAATTTATTTCTGGAGTTTCAATTATTTTCCATTGATCTATATATCTATTATAATACCAATACCAATATCTATTATAATACCAATTACTGTAGTGTTATAGTATGTTTTGAAATCAGGAAGTGTGAGTCCTCCTACTTTATTCTTCAAGATTGCCTTAGCAATCTTTAGATTTAGAGTGCAATTTCATGGACCTCTTCTCATTTGTGTGCCACCTATTGTGTCAACATCTCTGGTCTGGAATTCTTAGAACTAAACTCCAACTTTCAATACTTGGTTTTGGCCCATCTATGCCTTTTTCAATTTAGCTTAACAATCAACTTTCTGCTTCTACTGACCCCCTGATTTAAGCCATTCCCACAGTCTCTAAATAGAAATTCCCCCTACTAGTCCCAGTCTAGTAATTAATACTCCACACCTCTGCTAACTGGCTTTTCTTCCTTTATTTCCTGTTTCAAAGAATGGTAACTTCTTCCACGCAGAAGTCCATCCTAGAAACCTAGAAGTTATCCTAGCTGCTTCCTTCTTTCTCATCCTATCATCCTTCGTGAAAGACCTACTTATTTTTAACCTTCAAATGTTTCTTAAATTCTCCTTCTCTCCACCCTCACTGCCATCATCCTAGTTCAATTGACCATGATCTCTCCCAAGTTACAACAATTACTTCCTCATTATTTTTCCTGTCCCCAGTCTTACCCTTTGAATGCATCCTACATTTTACAGCCAGAGAAAGTCTTCTGAAATGCTAACCATGTCACTCCCATGGTCAAAACTCTTGCCTCTACATTAGCTACAGGAAAAAGTCCAAGCTCTTTAAGTTGGAACACAAGACCTCCATGATCTGGCTCTCCCCTCCTTCTCTAGCCTATGCCTCATCCCTCTCTGATTCAAACTTCATTATTCAGCAACAATGGATGCTTTGTACTTCCTTGGAACATATTATGCCATTATTCACCTCCATTCCTTTGCCATAGTCTCCTCTGCTTAAAATGCTCCCTCTCCTTCCACACGATTTTCCTAATCATTCCTTGGGCTTTAGTTTAGGCATCACCTTCTGAAAGATTTATTTGACCTCACTCAATCTAGGGTGGATTTGGCTTTCCTCCTTGATGTTCTTATAGTACCCTGTATTTTGTCATTGCCCTAACTCATTATATTATTATGGTCTATTTATAGAACCATTTCTCCCCACTCCAACTCCCACTAAAATTTGAGCCCTTTGAGTGCAGAGGCTGTGTCTTATTTATTGCTGTATCCCCAGAACCTAGCCTGAATGATTTTCTGAGTCCCATAAGCTGAGTAAACAGGTCCTTTACACCTACCTCCTGACCTTCTATCCCAAGAGACTTTGGGGCTATTTGCTTGTAACTTAAGATCTTTGAGGATCCCTGCCACTCACCAGGAGGCAATAGATGAGGTGTTAGTACTAACGGAATCTAGTAGTATAGGGCAAAATTTAGTCATACAGAACCATCTGGCTGCACTTACCACTAAACTGGCAGAAGAGACAAATTACTGCTTAGCTTTTATTCACAGATCTACCAATCAAATATCACCTCCACCATCACTGAACTTGACTTTGGAGAGATTCGTATGGGATCCTACCTAATTATACTTCTTCCTGAAAATGCAGCTTTATATAGGCTCCCAAGGCTCTTGAGTCATTGAAAAATACAAGATGATGCCATTTCTTCACTGATTGCATGATGGAATCCTAAGAGACTCTATCATCTGTAATTTTTCAACAGCTCCACCAATCAAAAAATGACAGCTGCTAAGTTGCATGATAGTAGTCATACCCTTCTGCATCCCTATTCACCTAAGGGTAGGACGTCCTCACACTCAACTGTGTGCCATGATATATACCTATAAATCTGTCAGCATAATCAGTGCAGTCCTTCTCCACCCAGGTGTCTAACTGGACCACATTCACTCCAGTGCAGTGGACATTAACAACATGTACCATGGGCTTAGGGAGTCTGATGACTGATAGCCCCCCAACCAAGGGACTCATTGTGTTCATCTCTCACTCCCTATACCTCTTCTTATTGCTCAACATCTCCCTTTACTATCTCATCCTCCTTAGATTCTCATTCTGCTATTCCTTTTTAAAAAAAATTTATTGTGTTTTAGGTGAAAGTTTACAGTGCAAATTAGATTCTTATTTAAAAAATTTATACGCAAATTGTTTTGTGACATTGGTTGAAATCCCTGCAGTGTGTAAGCACTCTCTCCCTTTCCCCTTTCACCCTGGGTTCTTCATGTCCATTCGTTGAGTTTTCCTGTCTCTTTCTGCCTTCTTGTCTTTGCTTTTGGGCAGGTGTTGCCCATTTCATGTGGTATACTTCATTGAACTAAGAAGCATGTACCTCATGAGTGTTACTGTTTGTTTTATAGGCCTGTCTAATCTTTGACTGAGGGGTGGACTTCAGGAGTGGCTTCAGTTCTGAGTTTGCAGGTTGTCCGGGGGCCATAGTCTCAGGGTTTCCTCCAGTCTCTGTCAGACCAGTAAGTCTGGCCTTTTTTTGTGAATTTGAATTTTGTTCTAAAATTTTCCCTCTCTGTCTGGGACCCTCTATTGCATTTCCTGTCAGAATGGTAAGTGGTGGTAGCTGGGCACCATCTAGTTCTTCTGGACTCAGGCTGGTAGAGGCTGTGTTTCATGTGGTCCATTAGTCCTTTGGACTAATATTTTCCTTGTGTCTTTTGTTTTCTTCATTCTCTCTTGCTCCAAATGTGATGGGATCAATAGATATATCTTAGATGGCTGCTCATAAGCTTTTAAGACCCCAGATGCTACTCACCAAAGTAGTGTAGAACATTTTCTTTATGAAGTATGTTATGCTAATTGACCTAGATGTCCCCAGAGACCATAGACCCTAGCCCTCAGCCCCAGTGACTCTGTCCTTCAAAGTGCTTGGATGTGTCTAGGAAGCTTCTATGACTTTGCCTTGGTCAAGTTATGCTGACTTCACCTATATCGTGTATTGTCTTTCCCTTTACCAAAGTTAACACTTGTCTACTCTCTGGTTAGTGATTTCCCCTCCCCAACCCTCCCTTCCCTCATAGCCATCAAAGATTGTTTTTTTTTTCTGTATGTCACCTTTTCACGGGTTTTCATAATAGTGGTCTCATACAATATTTTTCCTTTTGTGATTGACTTATATCACTGAGCATAATGCCATCCAGATTCATCCAAGTTGTGAGATGTTTCGCAGATTCATCATTGTTCTTTATTGTTGTGTAGTATTGCATTGTGTTTTGTACCATAATTTGTTTATCCATTCATCTGCTGATGGGCACTTAGGTTGTTTCAATCTTTTTGCTATTGTGAATAATGCTGCAACGAACACGTCTATTCATGTGATGGCTCTTATTTCTCTAGGATATATTCCTAGGAGTGGGATTGCTGGATTTCATGGTATTTCTATTTCTAGCTTTTTAAGGAGGCACCATATCATTTTCCATAGTGGTAGTACCATTTTACATTCCCCCCAGCAGTGCATAAGAGTTCTGATCTCCCTGCAACCTCTCCAACGTTTGTTCTTTTCTTTTCTTTCTTTTTTTTTTTTTGATTCATGCCAGTAATGTTGGGGTGAGATGGTGTCTCACTGTAGTTTTGATTTACATTTCTCTAATGGCTAATGATCGTGAGCATTTCCTCATGTGTCCGTTAGCTGCCTGAATGTCTTCTTTGGTGAAGTGTCTGTTCATATCCTTTGCCCATTTTTTAATTGGATTATTTGTCCTTTTGTTATTGAGATGTTGAAATATTCTTTAGATTTTAGAGATTAGACCCATGTCAGATATGTCATCACCAATTTTTTTTCTCAGTCTGTAGGTTCTCTTTTTACTCTTTTGGGGAAGACTTTTGATGAGCATAAGTGTTTAATCTTTAAGAGCTCCCAGTTATCTAGTTTATCTTCTGGTGTTTCTGCATTGTTAGTTATGGTTTTTATTCTCTTTATGCCATGTATTAGGGCCCCTAGTGTTGTCCTTTTTTTTCTTCCATTATCTTTATTTGTGGTGCAATGAATTATTTAATATGGCCCTTCTAACCAAGGTCTTTGTGACTCACACACAATGATTGAGTGGGACTATGCAAATAAGGTATATGGAACCTATGATGGTTGGGGTTATGTTTCAACTTGGCTAGATCATGATTCCCTGCATCGTGTGATTGTCCTCCATTTTATGTGTTGTGAATCTTGACCGCAACATGTTGATGAGGCAGGATTGGTGTAAGGTCTGTCTTGGATCATGGCTTTTCCTGAGGTGTGGCCTGCAACTAAGATATATGTATGAGTCCTGGCAAGGCTCTTTCTCTCTGCATCTGGATCCTGTGTCCGGTTCGTGATCAATGGACCTTCACAGAGGCCTGCTGTCTGACCTGCAGTTTCTGGTATCTGTGGCCTGCACAGCCCCTTGGGCTGGTGTCTATCATGTGACCTGATCCGCCACCTTCTGCCCCCTTGTGAGCCAGCAGTCTGTGGTCTGAACTGCCAGTTTGGGTTCATCAAGTCCTGCAGCCACATGGGTCAGGAGAAGCCTATGCCTGATCCACGAATTTCGGACTCGCTAGTCTCTACCACCACATGAGCCATTTCCCTTATACAGGTCGAGAGTTCTGTGAGATGTTGCGGTGAATTAGGGAACCCAAAGATGGGAGGGAGAGTACTGAGGGGAGAGGGAGTAGTTGATGGTAGAGATGATGGAGTGGTACAGCAGCCTGGAAAAGTTTGACATTTGGAACATCTTTAACCTCCACCTCATAGGAACCAGCTTTGTGATGAACCTTATAAAAGAAATTATTTGTTATTATTGTTTTAGGTTTTATATTTAGTTTTTTGATCCATTTTGAGTTAGTTTTCGTGCATAGCGTTAGGTATGGGTTCTGTTTCACTTTTTAATAGATGGACATCCAGTTTTGCCAGCACTATTTGTTTAAAAAACTATCTTTTCCCCATTTAATGGACTTTGATCCACTGTTAAAAATCAGCTGACCATAGGTGGATGGATGTACATCTGGGTTCTCGATTCTGTTCCATTGGTCTGTGTCTGTCGTTGTACCACTACCTGGCTGCTGTGACTACCATTGCTGTATAGTTGATTCTGAGACCAGGTAGTGTCTCAGTCATCTAGTGCTGCTCCAACAGAAATACAAGTGGATGGCTTTACAAAGAGAAATGTATTCTCTCACAGTCCAGTAGGCTACAAGTCCAAATTCAGGGCATCAGCCCCAGCGGAATGCTTTCTCCATCGGCTCTGGAGGAAAGTCCATGTGCTCAGTCTTCCTTTGGCCTCTGGGAGCTTCTCTGTGCAGGAACCTCAGGTCCAAAGAACGCACTCTGCTCCCAGCACTGCTTTCTTGGTGGTATGAGGTTCCCATGTGTCTCTGCTCGCTTCTCTCTTTTATATCTCAAAAAAGATTGCATTAAGACACTAATCTTGTCAACCTCATCAGTATAACCTCATCACAGTGATAGAATTTACAACACATAAGGAGATCACATATGATCTCATCATAGTGATAGAGTTTACAACACATAAGGAAATCACATCAGATAACACAATCATACAATACTGGGAATCATGACCCAGCCAAGCCGACAGACGTTTTTTGGGGACACAACTGAATCCATACTTTGTTTTTTTTCTTCAATCATGCTTTTCTTATCTGGGACCTCTTTCCTTTCCATATGAAGTTGGTGATTATTGTTTCCATCTCGTTGAGGAATGCTGTTGGTGTTTGAATTAGAATTGCATTATATCTGTGGATTGCATTGGGTAGAATTGACATTTTTCACAATGTTGAGTCTTCCTTTCCATGAGCCTGGTATGTTTTTCCATTTATGTTGGTCTCTTTTGGTTTCTTGCAATAGTGTTTTGCAGTTTTCTTTGTAAAAGACTTTTACGTCTCTGATTACATTTATTACTAAGTACTTTATCTTTGCAGGGGTGATTATAAGTGATATTATTTTCCTGATTTCTTTTTCAATGTTCTTTTTGTTGGTGTACAGGAATCCAACTGATTTTTGTATGCTGATCTTGTATTCTGCTACTCTGCTGAATCTTTCTATCAGTTACAGTAGTTTTCTTGTGGAATTATTGGAGTTCTCTATGTATAGTATGGAGACCTGGTGATGCACTGGTTAAAAACATAACTGCTAATCAGAAAGTTGGCAGTTCGAATCCACCAGCCACTCTTTGGAAACCCTATGGGACAGTTCTACTCTGTCATATAGGGTGGCTATGAGTTGGAATTGATTCGACAGCAACAGGTTTGGTTTTTGTTTTTATGTATAGGACCATACATCTGTGAATAGGGATAGTTACAGAGCATCTTCTCTGATCACAATGCCTTAGAAGTAGAAATTAATAAGAGAAAGAGCAGAAAAAAATCAAATACATGGAAACTGAATAACACCTTGCTTAAAAATCACTGGGTAATAGAAGAAATCAAAGAAGGAATAAAAACTTTTCTGGAATCAAACAAGAATGAAAACACATCATACAAAAACCTCTGAGACACAGCAAAGACAGTGCTCAGAGGTCAATTTATAGCAATAGACACACTCATCAAAAAAGAAAAAAGGGACAAAATCAAATCATTACCTATACAACTCAAACAAATAGAAAGAGAACAGCAAAAGAAGCCCACAGCCACCAGAAGAAAGGAAATAATAAAGATCAGAGCAGAAATAAATGAAATAGAGAAACAATATAAAGGGTCAAAAAAAACCCAAAAGTTGGTTCTTGGAAAGGATCAACAAAATTGGCAAACCATTGGCCAAATTGACAAATGAAAAATAAGAGAGGATACAAATAACCCAAATAAGAAATGAAATGAAGACCCAACTGATATAACTAGATAGTAAATGAGTACTATGAAAAACTATACTCTGACAAATTTGAAAACCTAGAGGAAATGGGCAAATTTCTAGAAAAAGACTACCTACATAAACTAACACAAACTGAGGTCAAAAATCTGAACAGATTCATAACAAGAGAATAGACTGAAAAGGTAATTAAAAAAACTCCCCAACCAAAAAAAAAAAAAACAAAAAACAAAAAACCTGGCCCAGATGGCTTCCCTGGAGAGTTCTACCAAACATTCAGAGAAGCGCTTACACCAGTACTACTCAAACTATTTCAGAACACAGAAAGGAAGAGATACTTCCAAATTCATTCTATGAAGCCAGCATAACCCAAATACCAAAACCAGACAGAGATACCACAAAAAAGAAAATTACAGATCAATATCTCCATGAATATAGATGCAAAAATTCTCAACCAAATTCTAGCCAATAAAATTCAGCATCATATAAAAAAAATAATACACCACAACCAATTAGGATTCGTACCAGGTATGCAAGGATGGTTCAACATTAGAAAATCAAGCAATGTAATCCACCACATATATAAAACAAAAGAATCACATGATCCTCTGAAATGACACAGAAAAGGCACTTGATATAGTCCAACACCCATTCCTGATAAAAACTCTCAATAAAATAGGTAGAAGGGAAATTCCTCAACATAATAAATGGCATCTATACAAAACCAACAGCCAGTATCCTTCTTAATGGAGACAGGCTGAAAACTTTCCCCCTGAGAGCAGGAACAAGGTAAGGATGCTCCTTATCACCATTGCTTTTTAACATTGTGCTGGAAGTCCTAGTTAAAGCAGTAAGTCAAGAAAAAGAAATAAAGGACATTCAAATTGGTAAGGAAGAAGTAAAACTATCCATATTTGTGGATGATGTGAAGGAATATATAGAGAACCCAAAGGAGTCCACAAGAAAACTAATAGAAAGATTCATCAGAGTGGTGGGGTATAAGATAAACATACAAAAATCAGTTGGATTGATTCTTATACACCAATAAATGATGAAAAGGAAATCAGGAAAGCAATACCATTTATAATAGCCACTAAAACAAAACAAAACAAAACAAAAAACTAAGCAATAAATCTAACCAAGGACGTAAAAAACCTATACAAAGAAAACTCAAAACACTACAGCAAGAAACTAAATGAGACCTAAATAAATGGAAAAACATACCATGCTCATGGATCGGTAGACTCAACATTGTGAAAATGTCACTTTTACCCAAAGCAATCTACAAATACGATGCAATCCCGATCCAAATATCAATCAGCATTTTTCAACAAGATGGAAAAACTAATCTTTTACTTTATATGGAAAGGAAAGAGGCCCTGGATAAGTAAAGCACTACTGAAGAAAAAGCATAAAGTATGAGGACTCGCATTAACTCACCTCAGAACCTACTATACAGCTATGGTAGTAAAAACAGCCTGATACTGGTACAACGACAGACACATTGATCAATGGAACAGAATCAAGAACCCAGGTGTAAATCTATCCACCTATGGTCACCTGATCTTTGACAAAGGCCCAAAATCCATTAAATTGGGGAAAAGACAGTATTTTTAATAAATGGTGCTAGCAAAATTGTATGTCCATCTGAAAAAAAATAAAACAGGATCTGTATTTCAGACCATACTCAAAAACTAATTCAAAATGGATCAGTGACCTAAATGTAAAACCAAAAACTATAAAGATCATAGATGAGAAAATAGGGTCAACACTAGAGGCCCTAACGCATGGCATAAATGGGATACAAACTATAACTAACAATACACAAACACCAGAATATAAGCTAGGTAACTGGGATCTTCTAAAAATTAAACACTTATGTTCATCAAAAGACTTCACCAAAAGAGTAGAAAGAGAACATACAGTATGGGAAAAAATTTCTGGCTATGACAAATTTGACAAAGTCTAATCTCTAAAATCTATGGGGAAATCCAACACGTCTACAACAAAAAGACAAATAATCCAATTGAAAAATGGGCAAAAGATATGAACAGACACTTCACCAAAGAATACATTCAGGCGGCTAAAAGATACATGAGGATATGCTAACAATCACTAGCCAGTAGAAAAATGCAAATCAAAACTACAATGTGATACCATCTCACCCTGACATTACTGGCACAAATCAAAAAAATAGAAAGTAACAAAAAGTTGGAGAGGTTGCAGGGGATTGGAACTGTTATGCACCGCTGATGGGAATGGAAAATGGTACAACCATTTTGGAAAACAATATGACACTTCCTTAAAAAGCTAGAAATAGAAATACTGTATGATCCAGCAATCCCACTCCTAGGAATATATCCTAGAGAAATAAGAGCTGTCACACAAATAGATATATGCACACCCATGTTTATTGCAGCATTGTTCATAATAGCCAAAAGATGGAAACCACCTAAGTGCCCATCAGATGAATGGATAAACAAACTATGGTATATACACACAATGGAATACTATGCAACAGTATATAACAATGATGATTTGTGAAACATCTCACAACATGGATGAATCTGGAGGGCATTATGCTGAGTGAAATAAGTCAATCAGAAAAGGACAAATACTGCATGAGACCACTGTTATAAAAACTCATGAAAAGGTTTACCTACAGAAATAAACAGTCTTTGGTGGTTACTCGGGAGGGGAGGGGTAGTGATGGAAAAACGCTAACTAGACAACAGTTAAATGGTAACTTTGGCAAAAGGTAAGACATACTGTGCAAAACATGGGAGAAGTTAGCACAACTTGACTAAGGCAACGTCATGGAAGCTCCATAGACACATCCAAACTCCCTGAGGCACCAGATTATTAGGCTGAGGGCTGGGGACCATGGTCTACAGGGACATCAAAGTCAATTGGCGTTAACAGTTTATAAAGAAAATGTTCTACATCCTACTTTGGTTACTAGCATCTGGGGTCTTAAAAGCTTGTGAGAGGCCATCTAAGATACTCAGATTTTCCCACCCCATCAGGAGCAAGGAAGAATGAAGAAAACCAAAGACACAAGGGAAAGATTACTCCAAAGGATTAATGGACTGTAATTACCACAGCCTCCACCAGATTGAGTCCAGCACAACTGGATGGTGCCTGGCTACCACCACTGACTGCTCTGACAGGGATCACAATAGAGGGTCCAGGACACAGCTGGAGAAAAATGTATAACAAATTCTAACTTACAAGAAAGGACCAGACTTACTGGTCTGACAGTGACTGGAGAAACCCAAGAGTATTGTCCCTGGGCATCTTTTTAACTCAGTACTGATGTCACTCCTGAGGTTCACCCTTCAACCAACAATTAGGCCCATAAAAGAAAATGAGACTAAATGGGCACCCCAGTCTAGGGGAAAGAATGAGAAGGCAGTAGGGGACAGGAAAGCTGGTAATATGGAACTCAAGATCGAGAAGGGGAGAGTGTTGCCACGTTGTGGGATTGGCAAGCAATGTCACAAAACAATATATGTGTTAATTATTTAATAAGAAACTAATTTTCTTTTTCTTCATCTAAAGTACAATAATAAAATAAAAAGAAATTTACCCTTATTTTCCTAAGTTTGAACCGATCTTTTATTACTTGATATTGCCTTGACTTCCTGTCTGTTTGAAAGTTGTATACCTACATGGTTTATTTCCCCTTTTATTGTTTTGATGTTGTCAGCATTTACAGTTTGACATCTCTGTTTCCCTGTTTTAAGTCTTTTGTTATTGAGAGTTCTTTACCTAGATTGGTATCTGTCTGATTCCATCCTGTATCCTAGGCTCTGATTGTTGTCTGATGTTGTTTGTTCTCTTACTGAAGTACTCCCTTTAATATTTCTTGTAAATTTGGTTTGGTTTTCATGAATTTTCTTAGTTTCTGTTTATCTGGAAATGTCCTAATTTCATTGTTGTATTCGGTAGAATTTTGCAGGATGTATTATTTTTGGTTGGCAATCTTTTTCTTTGAAGGTTTTCAATATGTCATCCCATTGCCTTCTTGCATGCATTGTTTGCCGAGTAATCAGAGCTTAGTCTTATTATTTCTCCTTTGTAAGTGATTTTTCATTTTTCTTGAGCTGCTCTCGGGTTTCTCTCTTTGTCTTTGGTTTTTGCAAGTGTGATTATGATATGCCTTGGTGCCTTTCTTTTAGGATCTGTCCTATATGGATTTTGTTGAGCTTCTTCATTGGTCATCTTTTCATCTTTCATGACATTAGGGAAGTTTTCTGCCAGCAAATCTTGTTTTATTTTTTTTTATTGCACTTTAGATGAAGGTTTACAGAACAAATAGTTTCTCATTAAACAGTACACATGCTGTTTTATAACACTGGTTAACAACCCCACGACATGTTAACACTCTCCCTTCTCGACCTGGGGTTTCCTATTAATTGTATTGCCCTTTCTTCTACTGTAAACCCTGGTGACATAGTGGTTAAGAGCTATGGCTTCTAACCAAAAGGTTGGCAGTTCGAATCCACCATGTTTTCCTTGGAAACTCTATGGGGCAGTTCTACTCTGTCCTATAGTTTCATTACAAGTCAGAATCGACTTGACGGCAATGGGTTTTCTTCTACTGGAAGGTCATCTAATTATTTTGTTCACTTGATTGAGCCATCTTATCCTCCTTTTTAAATGTTTTGATATTGCCAGCTGTCTCTGATACATTAAGGTATTATTTTCCTCATTTATTCATTGTATGTACATTTATTTCATCCTGCTTCTTTGTTTTGTTTTGATATGTCAGGGCAGGCTGACCAGGCGTGCTTTGCTGTTTGCTTGTCTGTGGGCATTATAGGTCTCACTGCATTGTTTGAATGGGCAGGGCCGCAGTAGGAAAGACTAGCCTGCATCGCAGTACAGTTATTTGGAGAGGTGGGTGGGGGCAGACTGAATGGGTGCTGTCTGCCTCCTGATGTTGGTCCAGTAGTGTGGCAGCATTCACAGCCCCTCACCAGATACATTGGGGTGTCAGACTGGGAGTGGTACGAGCTTTCTTCATACTGTTCAGCAGCTGGTCCTGTCGAGAGAAGGTATGGAGGTGGTGTATGGGGTAGAAGATTGAGAGGTAGGCAAGCATGTTTTTCTAGTTACTGTGTGCTCCATCTCCTGTTGGGAGACCTGTGATATTTTCTTCCCATACTCCCTGTCCAGGGTCATTGCTGGGTATGTTCCAAGATGACGATGCCGTACTGTGTTAGTTGGCAGGGAATCTTCCCTCCGTATCTCCACTTGGTCTCTGTTTTCCTTTAGCTTCTTCTTCCATTTGGTGTTTGATCTAGTTCTTTATTCTTTCATTTGATGGTTAGGTTTCAAGGATTGACATTTTCATCTGTTTTACTTACGTTTTTGGGTCTTTGCAGCAGAGGGATGGCATTATGTGTCTGGCCAGGATGCCATGACGGCTCTGCCTCATTCTGATTTTTGTTATATCTCACTTGCAAATGTTTTCAATTTATCTTTTTTAACCAGTATTACTGTTTCTACAATTCCACCTTTGAAAACTTAAGGAGTTGTCTGCTGAGAGTATTGAAACCAAAATAATTTACTCAGTGACATATATTGAGCACCTACTATGTGCCTGGCTCTGTTGTCGGTCTTGTAGATATGATAATGAACAAATCAGGCAACATCTCAGACTTCATGAAGATGACATTCTAGTTGGTGGCGCAGACATTAAACAAGATACATAAGTAAAATATGTGTTAGTGGATGAGAAGTACTGAAAAGAAAGGAAATCAGAAAATGTAATCAAAAGGGTGGTGACAGTGGGGTTGTAACTTTAGATAGGGTAGTCAGGGAAAGTTGTACTGGAAGAGCAAAAATGTGAGGAATTGAGCCATATGAGTGTGCTTGGGAAGACTATTTTGAGTAGAGAAACAAGTGAAGAGGTTCTGAGGTAGGAAAATGATTGGTAAGTTTTAAAAATTAGAGGCCAGTGTAGCTGACCTGAATTGAGCAAGGGGGCGAGTAGTAGGAGATGAGTTCTGAGAGTCTAATAGAGGAGCAGATCTTTTGGGGCATTACGGGTTTGCTAACCAAAATGTTGGTGGCTCGAATCTATCAGCCAATCTATCACTGTATGGGAGAAAGATGTAGCAGTCTGCTTCCATAGAGATTACAGCCATGGAAACCCTATGGGGCTATTTCTACTGTGTTCTACAGGGCTGCTATGAGTCAGAATTAACTCGATGATAATGGATTTATTTATTTATTTAAATAAGAACTTCGGATTATACTTGAGAAATATGGTTATTGAGAAGAGTGTTGTGATCTGACTTACATTTAACAGATTCACTCAGGCTGTTGTGTTGAGAATGTTCTCTATGGGAGGGTAAGCAAAAGTGAAAGCAGGGAGACTAGTTAGGAGACTATTGCAGTAATCCAGGAAAAAATCCTTGCTTGCAGAAAGCAAAGAGGACCTGAAGCACTTACTGATGAAGAACAAAGACTATAGACTTCAGTATGGATTACACCTCAAAATAAAGAAAACGAAAATCCTCACAACTGGACCAATAAGCAACAGCATGATAAATGGAAAAAATATTGAAGTTGTGAAGGACTTCATTTTACTTGGATCCACAATCAATGCCCATGGAAGCAGCAGTCAGGAAATCAAACAACGTACTGCGTTGGACAAATCTGCTGCAAAAGACCTCTTCAAAGTGTTAAGAAGCAAAGATGTCACCTTGAGAACTAAGGTGCTCCTGACCCAAGCCATGGTGTTTTCAGTCACCTCATATACATGTGAAAGGTGAACAAGGAATAAGGAGGATCGAAGAAGAATTGATGCCTTCGAATTATCGTGTTGGTGAAGAATACTGAATATACCATGGACTGCCAAAAGACCGAACAAATATGCCTTGGAAGAAGTAGAACCAGAATGTTCCTTAGAAGCCAAGATGGCAAGACTGTCTTACATGTTTTGCACATGTTATCAGGAGGGACCAGTCCCTGGAGAAGGACATCATGCTTGGTAAAGTAGAGGGTCTACGAGATGGATTGACACAGTGGCTGTGACGATGGACTCACACATAGCAATGATGGTGAGGATGATGCAGGACTGGACAGTGTTTCATTCTTTTGTACACAGGGTCGCTATGAGTGGGAACCAACTCGATGGCACCTAATAACAACAGCAACTAAAGGGAAAAAGTCATAACAGTTGGACAAGGATAGTTGCAGTAGAGATGGTGATAAGTGTTTTCCATTCTGGATATGTTTTTGAAATATTGCTTTAGGGCTTGTAGATGGATAAAATGTGGTTTATGAGGAAAACAGAGATTAAGGGACGGCTCCCAGAAAGATGGAGTTTCTGTTTACTGAGATAAGAAAGAATGTGGGAAGAACAGATTTCAGGGACAAGATCAGAGAGTTATTTTGGGTCTGTTAAGGTTCAGAAAAATCTTGAGTTGAGCGAGTCATTTGCAATCTGTTGCTAGCTTTAAAGTTAGGGTTTATACCCAACCATCTGTGCTGCAGAAGAAAAGTCTGGTGATCTTCTTCCATAAAGATTACAGCCAAATAATCCTATGGAACACAGTTTTACCTTGTAACACATTGGGTTGCCATGAGTCAGAATCAACTGGACAGCAATGGGTTTTTAATGTTGAGAAGCCTTAACTTAGACATCCAAGTAGAGATGTTAGGTAAACAGTTGGATATATGAGTTTGGATTTCCTGGTAGAATTCTTGTCTGGGAGAATTCATCAACATACAGATAATATTCAAAGATCAGTGAGATTACCAAAAAGTGTCCCAGGGTTCAATAGATAGATAAGGAAATAAGACAAAGTAGTGAGTCATGGGGCACTCTAAAACTTTGGTTAATAGGAGGAATCAGCAAAGGAGACAAATAATGAGACATCAATTAGATAGGAGGAAAGCCTTGAGTCTGTAATGTCCTGAAAGCTAAGTAGGAGCTACTGATAAACTATAACAATTAAACTAAAACCCAGAAAACCAAACTTATTGCTTTCAAGTTGATTCCAACTCATATTGACCCTATAGGACACAATAGAACTGCTCCATAGAGTTTTCAAGGCTGTAATCTTTATAGAAACAGACTTTCACATCTTTCTCCTGTGGAGTAGCTGGTAGGTTCTAACTGTCGACTTTTCAGTTAGCAGCTGAATGCTTAACTACTGTGTCACCAGGAGTACACAACAAAATCAGTGCCTAAGACCTATGTTATTTACAAACGTCATACCATTGCAGATAAATGAGTGAACCCTCACAATGACTACTTTGACTGTGAAAACACTTATTTGAATATATACATTTTGGCAGGTGTGTTAAAAAAATCTATTCACATTTCTAAAGTAATGTACTAGTCTCACCTTGTATATGTATTAGTTTTCCTCTGAAGGGCTTAAACTGCTGAACAAAAATCTGTGAAACACTAAACGTGCTTCAGAGGCTATAACTTCTGGAATAATCAAGGTTTGAGTAAAATCAGATGGAAGATTAGAGATAGTAGGAAAGGGAGTGAGGAGAAGGGTAGAAGAGAAAGGATGCAGCAACCTTCTAGGATGAAAATGCCCATGGTAAATAAAATCCATAAAGAAATTGTAAATAAGCACTCTAAAACTGAGACACTTGACATAACTAAAATGGCTGACACAGTTCTGGATTGGAATCAATTTTGTTTTAAACCCCTGTTGCTGCTTGTGAAGTATGAGCACCAGTTTCAGGTAAACAAGTCTTGTTTTGAAAACAAATGTAGTTTTGCTTCCTTGACTATGATTCCAGGAAGTGTGTGCAGATTGCTCTTGGAAAAAAAAATGCTTGCCCTCAGGAGGAATGCATTTGAAAATAGATTAAATGCACAAAGAAAAGTGTGTTTCTGGTTACAGTTACACTAGCCTTCTTGTATAAAAACTCTGCATTTCTTTGTGAACATTGGAGCATTTTGTAATTTTAATCAGTACTGCCCAACATGAGTTGTATTCCTGAATAAAACTCTATCATTTCTCTCCATACAGAGTTAGTGTTGTTTACATTTTTGACATTTCTGATATTAGAAGCAGGATATCAAAGTGCATTGCCTGCAACAACCCCTGAGGTGCCGAGGATTCGGGCTTAGGTTCTGGCCGAGCTGTTTGGGCTCTCTGTCTCTGTGGACTCTCAGGAGTTATCTTAAGGTAAATAACCTATTGAATCCAACCTCTGCTCTCTTTATTTGTAGCTCAAGTTTTACTGTTGAATTTGTTTTTTGTGTGCACTTTTGTCTAACTACTAGAACGTGGAAAATGCTATATCTGAAGGTGACTTCAAGCCACCCTCTGGGACTCCTGCTTATTACAGGAACAAGCATTTTGGTCCTTTAACATATGAGTTCTTGCCTGACTGGCATGGCCTTAGCAGAGACAGTTTATACAATCAGTTGCCACTGTGGTTCTTTTGAACTTCGAAAATGGTTTTTCTTTTTTTTTTTTTTCACAATTGGAAAATAGAGGCTCCTGTCTTAAACAATCTCAATTGGATGTCTATTTTGACTGACACCTAGAAGCCTCTAAAAGGCATCAAAATAGTAAAACAACTTCCGGCAGGACACCATTTCCAAGTTGACCAAATAAAATAAGTAATTACAATGCCCAAATGTAACTCCTGTCCCCTCTGCACCATTGCCGGCTTTTACTCCTTTGTACCCTTCTTTACACTCTTAGTCTTCTGAATATACTCTATCCGAAATACTCCATTCTGAAAAGAATGGTTACCTACCCTTTCCTGAAATGCCCTTTAAATTTGCCCCAGCAGTGCTCAGTGTGGGGTATGATGAATCCAGGAAAGCAGCTGATTTTCCTAGTGGAACTCTGGCTCGCTACATGCCCATGAACTATGGGTCTAGGTCTTGTTTGTATTTGAATTTTTGTTTGAACTCCTAATGATAGTTTGTTAAATCAATGGCCTCTTTAGGTTACTTTGCAATTAAAGAGACTAGTATATTTAAGGTCTAAAATAAGAGACTAGGTCTGTAGCCAGCAGAATCTATTAAGTTCAGAAAGAATGAAACCATGTTTTGTATGAAGGAATCTTAGAGTCTTTAAGACACAAGAATATGTGGGCATGGGTTCAGCATCTTAGATGCCCTTACAGCTCTTACCACTGACAGAAAGACACCCGTGAAAGGATAATTTTGGACATGAGATGGGTCAGAGCACTGGGCTGCCCACCAGCTGCAAGAAAACTCTCATGCAACGGAAGCACACTCTGAAACAAAACACTGACCAAACCCCACTGCAGACACCCTTCTAGGAATTTTATTTGACTCTGGGAAACCACAGTTTCAATCTAAGAGATCATTGATAAATGAGCCTGGATATCCCACCTACCGGGACACTGGTTCGAGGTTCGTGTTCAAAAACATTATAAGCTGAATATATATTTGAAGTAATTTAGATTTTCATTGATCACTTTGGGAAAATGATTTCCCATTTGCATTCTTTTCTTTTGAGAACTTTTCTTTAATGCTCAGTTTTAGTAGAAGAATTTGAATAAAATCCTTCCATCTGACACTTTGCCAAGTTAAAAATTTTATTTAGGACCTGTTTCTCTGTTTAAATGAGTCAATCTCATCCAAGCATTGCTGCATACATTTTAAGAAATTAGGTTCTTCATATGTTTGTCTTGTGTGATGTTGAGTATAAGCCTGGGTTTTTAGCTGGCCTATCAGACAGGTCAGTTTTTGTGGTTTTTCTGTCTCATTTTGTGTCTTAGTTTCTGTCTTGTCTCAGGAAGCCATGGTTGGCGGTTACCGGATTTTTCTTTTTCTTTTTTTTCTCATGTGGCAATCTTTTAAGTCTTAGTTTTTTTTCTCTTCCAAGAAAAACTGTCTTTTGTGCATGTTTTATAAGTTTGGCTTTCAGTAGCTATATTGAGAAAAATTTGGTATAAATTGGTCTATTTGAAAAGTGCACTGTAAAAAGGATAAGTTATTTATTTTGATTGGTATAACAAAGGCTTTTAAAAAAGACATATTATTCAAAATTGCTGTTTAAAATGCGCAGAAGATAACATTATGAAAATGTAATAATTTCCTATTCTTGGATGGTGTTATTAAATTGGATTATAATATCCCTTCAAAGAACTTACTCTGATCAGTTTGATGATAAATAAGTGCTTATATAAATTAAATATGCCTAATATTCACAGGAATTAATGAAAATACATTCATGCTGACGAAAGATTTTATGTTTATGTCAACCTTGAAAGCAAAATCTTAAGAGCAAGACCTTTCTAAGTAGCTTAAGCTAGACATTATATGAAATGTATTTTATTTAGGGAAAGGTAGTGATTTTTATGAATTCCAAAATGAGAAGAAAGAAAGGTAAACTGCTTACCAAGAGAATGAATAAAAAATTTGAAAGAAAAGAATTTAGTTATCTTTTGTCTTTTTCAGAATACCTAAGCAAACTTAAAAATATTTAAATGAATTGAAACTAACTGATTCTTTCTTGATAATGAGTCCCTGAGACCCACACTGTTCCAGAGAAAGCTTTCAAAAGACCCCTCCTAAGCAGGTGAAAATCTTCTGAAGGGAAAAGAAAATAAGATCAATTATGTGGACATTAATGAGGTCTAAAATAAGAAAATTACTGTCTTAATAGAGTTACCAGAAATTGGGTGGGTCACTAACATAAAAAAAGAAAAAAAAACCCTGGACAAATGTAAGATTAGATTCAGAAAATAGAAGAAATGGTAAAGGGGTAAGTGAAAATATAGACTATTTAAACAAAATTCATTTCAACAGTAATTGTATTTTTTACTATATAGGCTTAAATAATTTTCATCATTTTTAGGTAACTTACTAATATTAAATTGAATTAATGAATAATTGAAATTTATAGGCTCTTACCTTTTATCCCATGGAGAAAAAATACATATATATATTTGGGTCTAGTAATGAGTATGTTCATTTTTGCCTCTTAAAGGGTTATACTATAAGAGATATATAACAAGGATAAGAAATTTAAAAAGGAATTTATTTAAAATGGTCAAAGTTCTTAATTACTGTGGCTAAAAGTTTGATTGGTTAATTTATGAGAATTTTTAAGAGCTTTAATGTCAAACAGCATATAAAGCAAAGAATTGAGTTTCTCTTTGTTAAGATAACAAAATTTTCTTTGGGTTGAAGAGTTAATTTTATTCTTTGTGCAATCTGCCTCGAAGGAAAGGGTTCAACAGAATAAATTCCTGAGTCAAAAACCAAGCTGCATGGCTTTGGAAAAACCTAAAAGTTTTACCTTTAAGATTTGGTTAAATAACTCAAGTATTGTTTCTTGCTGACCTATAATAAACTCTTCACAACTTTGAAACTTTGTGGAAAGCCACAAAAGATTTGTTCCTGTTTTATAAAGAAAAAATTGCTAAAAAAGGTTTATTTAATATGTTATGAATTACATGAAAGGTGTTGTCAAATCAGAAGTATCAAATTTTCTTTAAATTAAAATTCATGTGCCAGTAATGTTTACCTGATATTAGACAACAAGTGCATAGGTTTGTCATAACTTTCTTATTTCAATTGCTAACTTAGTTGCAACTTTGTTTCCTTTGAATCTACCATCATCAAAGCCAATAGTTTTAACCGAGGAAATCACATCATTTACCCATGGAGTTTTTATTATTATTCAAATGTTTAAAGTCTTGATAATCTTGGTCTGTTCTTGGTATATCCTGACTATTTAGTATTATGTCTCAAAATTATTATGTGCTATATAGGAAGCTCTTTGATAATAAGATTATTCATTATATTTATTCATTAAAATTTTTTGCATTGACTTTATTTGGCTTTGCTTTAGTTTCATAACCAATTCCTATCAGTTCTTTCGCTTTTAAGAATTATTATTATATGTTAACCATGGATATTTTTAAGTTGTCATCTGTAGATAAATTTTACTTTACTGATTCAATGAAAACACTTGACCAAAATATTTCAACAAAAATGGACTATATCATACTTATGAAGAAGTTTATAATATTTTGAACATGGATGCAATTGGACTAAATAAGATTTCTAGAACTCTTATGTAGATGCTGATGGGGTTTTCAGACTGCTACCGATCAAGAGTTACATGGAACCAAAATTAACTGCATAAGACTGAGTAAACTAAAAGAATTACTATACGGTTTCAATGTTGTATTTTCTAGGTATAGGAAACCATTTTTTATTTTTCTATACCTTTTTAATGTAAGAAACTTATTAAATCTGATGTCCACACCATTTGGATTTCATAAGCTTACTCCTTATTAAATAGTCAACAGAAGACCTATGATCCTCTTATATGATGCTTGTACTGACCCTAATATCATACAGGCTGAATTACTAAAATATTGCTTATCATTGATCCAATAGTCTAAGGAATGTCTTTCACAGGTGCGGGAGGCCTTTGATGCACGTGAATTAGAACCACAAAACCTTTCTATTTCCTTTGGAGAATATGATTATTGGAAGAGGCATCAACTGAAATACTCATTAGAATCCTGTTGGAAAGGGTCATATCTAGTTCTCCTTGCTCTGCCAAATTACAGGGAGTTACACCTCTGTGGACTTGTCAACTCTCTGGAGAACTAAAAATCACTTTAAAACACCCTTGTGACCGGAAGCAGATGACATATGAGTAGACAGCTGATCCCAAGACATTTTTGTTGGTTACCCAATGGCATTTGTTCCTGGTTGTGCTCTGTACTACCAACTGGAGTCATCATCTTGATTGCTGTAATAATTATTATAGATCTTGCTAAATGTTGTATGAAATTCCTGTCTAATGCTTGTAATCAAACCAGAGTCTCTCCTCCTATGCAGAAAGTTATGTATCTTGAAGAAATTAAGTCCTTAAAGAAGATCAACTTCACACCTTGAGCTAGCCTTTTAGGGTGTCAAGTTGTTCCTCCAAATGTGGCTCACTCCACACATACCCCAACTAGAGGAACACAGAAGCATAGTGTCTGAGCTATGGCATGGTGAAGAAGTGGATGAAGAATCCAATTTATGAAAAAGATCAATCCAATGAAAAAGTCCATGTGGAAGAAAACAGTCTCATAATGGTGATCAAATAATCTTCATTGAAATTCTGATCTAAAGGGAGAAGTGTGAGTAAAACTGAGGTGCTTAGCATAACTGAAATGACTGACACAGGTCTGGATCAGACTCCATTTTATTTTAAACCCCTGCTGCTGCTTGTAAAGTATAAGCAGAAGCTTTGGGTAAACAAGTCTTGTTTTGCAAAGAAATGTAGTTTCAGTTGCTTAACTATGATTCCAGGAAGTGTGTGCAGATTGTTCTCAGAAAAAAAATGCTTGCCCTCAGGAAGAATGCACTTGAAAATAGATCAACTAATACAAAAAAAAGTCTGTTTGTGGTTACAGGTATGCTATCCTTCTTGTATCAAAACCCCACATTTCTTTGTGAACATCGGAGCATTTTGTAATTTTACTCAGTGCTTCCCAACTTGAGTTGTACTCCTCAATAAAGGTCTATCATTTCTATCCATACAGAGTTAGCGTTGTTCATACTTTTGAGTAAATAATACATTAAAAGAAACTAAGAGGTTGAAGAAAAATATTAAAGGATGTGGTGTAGAAAGAAGCATAAAAGATATGGGAAGTATGGTAAAAGAATACATCTCTATCACTTAAATTCTTCACTGATGCTTCTGATAAAGTTGAATTTACTTATATTCTAGATATTTGAAACGAATATTGATTCAGTGCTTAATATTTGTCAAGTAACTTTCATGGATTCATTTATGTTATACTGTCAAGAGCTCTATAATGTATATAATATTATTATTCCCATTTTACAGATAAAGAAACAGAATATAGAGAAGTTAAATCACTTAAGCCCTATAACTTTCTGATTCCAAAACCAGTGCCCCTTCCATTACATCAAATCATCTTGCAGTTAAATGAGATACTGTATGTAAAACTATTTAAACCCTTCACAAATGTTAGTTATTGTTATTTGAATCTATATTTAAATATTTATTGTTATAGGGAGACGGGGCCAAGATGGCGGAATAGTCAGACGCTTCCGGTGGTCCTTCTTACAAAAAAGACCCAAAAAATCAAGTGGATCAATTATATATGACAATCTAGGAGCCGTGATCATCAAAGGCAAAGTTGAGGAATCGGACTGAGTGGCAGGGGGAGGGAGAGACAGTTCAGAAGCAGTGAGGAGTTGCCAGACCTGACCTGGTGAGAGCTGGCCCCCTTCAGGCTGGATCAGGCTCATGTGTACCGTGAGCCAAACAGTGGTGCTCCGGAGGTGTTTTCCACATCGGGAGAGACCCAGCAGCAGAGAGTCTACTTGGACATCTAGAACCAGTGAGAAGAAGTGCTCGATTGGTGAAAGATAAGTACTTGCGTCTCACCTACCACGCAGATCAAAAACACCCCCCTTTGGGGAAACCTCTCTCCCATTTACCTCCCCGCTCCCTGCTCTGCACTGGGTCCAGGACAGCTTGAGTCCCCTGGGCCAGAAATAGGACCCATCAAATACCCTGAGCTATTCTCCTGGCTTTGGAGAAGGAACAAATTAACAAATGGGAAAAAAATAATCTGCCGACACCCCTAAGCCACGAAATCATGGTAGGCACAGCTCCTTTGCCTAGGCACAGGCATAAGGGTTCCACAGACTTTGAGTGGCTTTCACTCCTGCATAGACTTTTGTGGGCCCATTTCAATAGCGCAGGCACTCATTACCGCAGTACAACAGGGTATATATCTGAAGTCTAACTTCAACTGTTTCAGCTGTGAAGTAGCAGGTTCGTGACATTTGACACTGTTCTACCCATTAAGCAGGGTCTTCACCTACCCATGTCAGGGGCCTGAGGACTGGCGGCTCCACCCATGTCACCTAGCCATCTGCAATAAGGGCCCAAGAATAAGAGGTCCCCCCCAGTCCTTATATCCAAAAGCACTGGGTACTCATAGTCTGGCTGGAAAACCCACCCACCTACGTGCTCTAGGGAACAGGGACACACCTTCCTCCTGGACACTCGGGGGCAGCCAGCAGCCCCCTGCCTTGCTCAGAGTGTGTCCCCCTCCTGTAGCCAGATGCCTGTGCCTACACCAATCACCCATGCCTGTCTAGGACTGTAGGTGAGAACCTACACCACACACTTGGTGGCAAACTACCTGGGCAACTGAGCTGAATCCATACACGAGGAGTGGGCAGACTCCTGAGCTCACATACCTAGTAACAGATCTAAGCACCTGGTGACAGGACATTAGAGCTTCAAAGGTGCCAATAATCAAACTAGCTCATACGAGCAGCCTATTTGGGCATATCAAAACAAAACAAGAAGCTAGGACAAAGTAAGCAAACAGTAAATAAATATAATAAATTATTGATGGCTAGGAGACAACAGTCAATATCAAATCATATAAAGAGGCAGACCATGATGGCTTCAGCAAGCTCCCAAAATAATCAAGAAATTTTCCGGCAGAAGAGAATTTCTTGGAATTACCGGAAGCAGAATGTAAAAGATTAATACACAGAACTCTTCAAGATATCAGGAAGGAGATCATGCAAAACGCAGACCAAGCCATAGAGGAACTTCAGAAGATTAGAGAAGAACATAATGACAAATCTAACAGGCTGTGGGAATCCATAGAGACAGCAATCAGAAATCCAGAAGATTAACAATAATATTTCAGAATTAGACAACTCAATAGAAAGTCATAGGAGCAGAATTGAGCCAATGGAAGTCAGAATTAGTGAGATTGAAGATAATGCTCTCGACACCAACTTGAGGAAAAATAAAAGGACTTTAAAAAATGAAGAAACCCTAAGAATTTTGTGGGACTCTATCAAGAGGAATAACTTATGAGTGATTGGGGTACCAGAACAGGGGGAGATAACAGAAAATACAGACAGAATGGTTGAAGATTTGTTGGCAGAAAACTTCCCTGATACTGTGAAAGATGAGAAGATATCTGTCCAAGATGCTCATCGAACCCCACATAAGGTAGATCTCAAAAGAAAGTCACCAAAACATATTATAATCAAACTTGCCAAAACCAAAGAGAAAGAATAAATTTTAAGAGGAGCTAGGGATAAACAAAAAGTCATCTACAAAGGAGAGTCAATAAGACTAAGCTCTGACTACTCAGCAGAAACCATGCAGGCAAGAAGGCAACGGGATGACATATATAAAGACTTGAAGAAAAAAAAATTGCCAGCCAAGAATTTTATATCCAGCAAAATTGTCTCTCAAATATGATGGCGAAATTAGGGCATTTCCAGATAAACAGAAGTTTAGGGAATTTGCAAAAACCAAACCAAAATTACAAGAAGTACTAAAGGGAGTCCTCCAGTTAGAAAGTCAGTAACATCAGATAACAACCCAAGACTAGAACACAGGACAGAGCAACCAGACATCAACCCAGATAGGGAAGTCACAAAAATAAATCAAAGCTAAAATACTGTAAATAGGGAAACAGAGTTGTCAATCTGTAAAAGATGACAACATTAAAACAAAAAAGAGGGACTAAAAAATGTAGATACAGATTTTTCGTATGGAGAGGAAGTCAAGGTGACATTAAGAAATAAAAAACTAGTTTAAACTTAGAAAATAGCAGTAAATATTAAGGTAACCACAAGGAAACTAACAATCCTACACATCAAAATAAAAAACAAGAAAAATGTAAAAACTCAGCAAACAAAAAATCAACAACAATGAAAAAGATGAGAAGAAAAACGACTCAGCACAGAAAATTAGGTGGAACAAAGAAAAGTGTCAACAACACACACAAAAAAAGATATGAAAATGAGAGCACTAAACTCATACCTATCAATAATTACGCTGAATGTAAATGGACTAAATGCACCGATAAAGAGACAGAGAGGGGCAGAATGGATAAAAAAACACGATCTGTGTATATGTTGCCTACAAGATACACACGTTAGACTTAAAGACACAAACAAAGTAAAACACAAACGATGGAAAAAAATACATCAAGCAAATAACACTAAAGAAAAAAAGCAGGAGTGGCAATATTAATCTCTGAAAAAATAGACTTTAAAGTAAAATTCACCACAAAGGATAAGGAAGGATACTATATAATGATTAAAGGATCAATAAACCAGGAGGGCATAACTATTATAAATATTTACACACCCAATGACAGGGCTCCAAAATACATAAAACAAACTCTAACAGCACTGAAAAGAGAAATAGATAGCTCCACAATAATAGTAGGAGACTTCTACACACCACTTTCGGTGAAGGACAGAACACCCAGAAAGAAGCTCGATAAAGACACAGAAGATCTAAATGTACAATCAACTGACTTAATCTCATAGACATATACCGAACACTCCACCCAACAGCAGCCAAGTCTACTTTCTTTTCCAATGCACATGGAACCTTCTCCAGAATAGCCTATGTATTAGTCCATAAAGCAAGCCTTAATAGAATCCAAAGCATCTTTTATGACCATAAAGCTATAAAAGTAGAAATTAATAACAGAAAAAGCAAGGAAAAAGAATCAAACACATGGAAACTGAACAACACCTTGCTCAAAAACTACTGGGTTATAGAAGAAATTAAGGATGGAATAAGAAATTCATAGAATCAAACGAGAATGAAAAGACATCCTACCAGAATCTTTGAGACACAGCAAAAGCTGTGCTCAGAGGTCAGTTTATAGCAATAAATGCACATATCGAAAAAGAAGGGCCACAATCAAAACATTAACCCTACAAGTGGAACATGTAGAAAGAGAGCAGCAAAAGAAGGCCTCGGGTGCTGGAAGAAAGGAAATAATAAAAATTAGAGCAGAATTAAATGAAACAGAGAATAGAAAAACAATTGAAAGAGTTAACAACACCAAAAGATGGTTCTTTGAAAAGTTCAACAAAATTAATAAACCATTACTCAAACTGACAAAAGAAAAACAGGAGAGGGAGCAAATAACCTGTATAAGAAATGAGATGGGTGATATCACAACAGATCCAACTGAAATTAAAAGAATTGTAACAGAATACTATCAAAAATTATACTCTAACAATTTGAAAACCTAGAGGAAATGGACAAATTTCTAGAAACTCACTACCTACCTAAACTAACTCAAACAGAGGTAGAATAACTAAATAAATCTATAACAAAAGAAGAGATTGAAAAGATAATTTAATAACTCCCAACAAAAAAATGTCCTGGCCCTGAGGGTTTCATTGGAGAATTCTACCAAACTTTCAGAGAAGAGTTAACACCATTACTACTAAAGGTATTTCAGAGCATAGAAAAGGATGGAATACTCCGAAACTCATTCTATGAAGCCAGCATAACCCTGATAAATCTTTATCGTTATAATAAGTCACAGTTACAAAATAGAGCAGTATATTTATAGGTGCATCCATGAAGAAAAAAGTATGATATCTAAAAGCTGTACAACAATGTGACAGGTTGATGAGAAATACAAATTAAAATGTTCCTGTCAAACCATACATTTCATGGATCGTATATCTTTTTTTTGTATTTTAGTTCATTATTTACATCTGACTGATCCCTGAATTTTATTTTGTTTTGATGTGGTCTTCTTCACAGGGATCGACATATCATTGGCTGCTGCTTTGGGGGTGTTCTCTACTATGCAGTATGAAGAACCTCTCATACCACTCTCTCAAATCAGCACCTCACTTGTTTCTGGGTTACCTCCAACTTTTATTTTCCAGATTGTAAAAGTTTACTGAAATGTTCAAAAAGCCAGTTGTTTGATTATATTTGCCACCATGTCATGTCACCTTAAATAATATTTTTAAAATGCAAAATGAATGGTATATAAAATACTAGTAGAAAAGTAAATAGTCTATATGAAATACGTTAGATGAAAGCTAATTTCAAAAATGTATACAAAAGTAATTTTAAGTATATGAAGTCTACCTTCCACAGATGGAGTCCCTGGGTGGTACAAATGGTTAAGTGCTTGACTACTAACTGAAAGGTTTGCAGTTCGAACCCACTCAGAGGTGCTTCAGAAGAAAGGCCTGGCGACCTGCTTCCAAAAGTTCACAGCCTTGAAAACCTATGTAACCCAGTTCTACTCTGCAAACATGGGATTGCCATGAATCAGAATTGACTCAATGGCAACTGGTTGTTGTTGTTTTTTAATTTAGCTTCTACAGATATTGGCCAAAATGTTGCTTTCCTCTTTCAGAAGAAGAATTGGGTCTTAATGGTGCAGGAGACAAAAAAAAAAAAGTAAAAACTTTCCTTCTCTCATTTTTTTATGCCTCATGCTATATAGATTAAGTGAAATAGTATTTCCTGATCAGTCTACTACATATCAGGTCATCCTGATGTAAGTCTTAATCATAGGAATTGTAGCATAAATGTATCTGGTCTGAACACAAGTGCAAGAACTGAAGACAAAATGAAAAATATCCATACCTCTCACTCCAGCCTTATGTGGCATGTCCATACGTTTCAATCTCAGACAAAGATTTGAAGATTCCCTTCCCTGGCATTTGTTGGCTGAATTTCACAAGAGACTGTGGCACATGACATGCAGCCTGATGATCTTCCCTGTTATTGTCTATGCAGGGAAAAACACTCGGTCATTTGAGTAGTCAAGCCAAGAAATAAACTATTCGCTAATAGGTTAGAAAGGTCAAAGTAATCTTCCTGGGGGCTATTGTAAATGGTACTGATTTGGTGATTTCCTCTTCGAGGTTCTCTTTGTTGGTGTAAAGGTATCCAATTGATTTTTGTATGTTTATCTTGTATCCTGAAACTTTGCTGAAATCTTCTATTAGTTCCAGTAGTTTTCTTGTGGATTC
>NW_004444004.1:9606289-9625539 GCF_000243295.1 Trichechus manatus latirostris | reverse complement strand
CTTTTGCTGTGTCTCAAAGGTTCTGGTAAAATATGTTTTTGTTCTCGTTTGAGTCTATGAATTTCTTTATTCCATTCTTAATTTCTTTTATAACCCAGTAGTTTTTGAGCAACGTGTTGTTCAGTTTCCATGTGTTTGATTTTTTTTTCCTTGCTTCTTCTGTTGTTGATTTCTACTTTTATGGCTTTATGGTCAGAAAAGATGCTTTGTAATATTTTGATGCTTTGGATTTCATTAAGGCTTGCTTTATGGCCTAATATGTGGTCTATTCTGGAGAATGTTCCGTGTGCGTTGGAAAGGAAAGTATACTTGGCTGCTGTTGGATGGAGTGTTCGGTATATGTCTGTGAGATCAAGTTGGTTGATTGTAGCATTTAGCTCTTCCGTGTCTTTGTAGAGCTTCTTTCTGGATGTTCCATCCTTCACTGAAAATGTTGTGTTGAAGTCTCCTCCTACTATTGTGGAGCTGTCTGTCTCTCTTTTCAGTGCTGTTAGAGTTTGTTTTATGTATTTTGGAGACCTGTTGTTGAGTGTGTAAGTATTTATTATAGTTATGTCCTCCTGGTGTATTGACCCTTTAATCATTATATAGTGTCCTTCCTTACCTTTCATGGTGAATTCTATTTTGAAGTCTATTTTGTCAGAGATTAATATTGCCACTCCTGTTCTTTTTTGCGTGTTGTTTGCTTGATATATTTTTTTCGTCCTTTGAGTTTTAGTTTATGTCTTTCAGTCTAAAGTGTGTCTCTTGTAGGCAGCATATAGACGGATCGTGTTTTTTTTATCTAATCTGCCCCCTCTGTCTCTTTATTGGTGCATTTAGTCCATTTACATTCAGTGTAATTATTGATAGGTATGAGTTTAGGGCTGTCGTTTTGATGTCTTTTTGTGTGTGTTGTTGACAGTTTCTTTGATCCATTTAATTTTCTGTGCTGAGTCGTTTTTCTTTATGTATTTTCTTTTCATCTTTTTCATTGTTGTTGATTTTGTGTTTGCTGAGTCTTTATATTTTTCTAGATTTTATTTTGACTTGTAGGATTGTTAGTTTCCTTTGTGGTTACCTTAATATTCACCCCTATTTTTCTAAGTTTATACCAATCTTTTATTTCATTATATCACCTTGACTTCCTCCCCATATGAAAAATCTATGACTACATTTTTTAAGTCCCTCTTTTCGCTTTTAATGTTGTCATCTTTTACATATTTATATCTGTTTCCCTATTTTCAGTGTTTTAGCTTTGATTTATTTTTGTGACTTGCCTATCTGGGTTGATATCTGGTTGCTCTGTCCTGTGTTCTAGTCTTGGGTTATTATCTGATGTTACTCATTTTCTAACCGGAGGACTCCCTTTAGTATTTCTTGTAATTTTTGTTTGGTTTTTGCGAATTCCCTAAACTTCTGTTTATCTGGAAATGCCCTAATTTTGCCATCATATTTGAGAGACAGTTTTGCTGGATATATAATTCTTGGCTGGCAACTTTTTCCTTCAAGGCTTTATATGTATCATCCCATTGCCTTCTTGCTTGCATGGTTTTTGCTGAGTAGTCGGATCTTATTCTCATTGACTTTCCTTTGTAGATGAATTTTCGTTTATCTCTAGCTGCTCTTTAAATTCTCTCTTTATCTTTGGTTTTGGTAAGTTTGATTATAATATGTCTTGGTGACTTTCTTTTGGGATCTACCGTATGTGGGGTTAGATGACAATCTTGGATAGATATCTTCTCATCTTTCACGATATCAGGGAAGTTTTCTGTGAACAAATCTTCAACAATACTCTCCGTGTTTTCTGTTATCCACCCCCCACCCCGTTCTGATACTCCAGTCACTCATAGGTTATTCCTCTTGATAGAGTCCCACATAATTCTTAGGGTTTCTTCATTTTTTAAAATCCTTTTATCTGATTTTTCCTCAAGTAAGTTGGTGTCAAGTGCTTTATCTTCAGTCTGACTAATTCAGACTTCCATTGTCTGAATTCTGCTCCTGTGACTTTCTATTGAGTTGTCTAATTCTGAAATTTTATTGTTAATCTTCTGGATTTCTGATTGCTGTCTCTCTGTGGATTCTTGCAGCCTATTAAATTTGTCATTAAGCTCTTCTCAATCTTTTTAATTTCCTCTATTGCGTGTTCTGCATTTTGCTTAATTTCCTTCCTAATTTCTTGAAGAGTTTTGTATATTAATCTTTTGTATTCTGCCTCCGTTAACTCCAAGAAGTTTTCTTCCTCTGGAAAACTTCTAGATTCTTTATTTTGGGGGCTTGCTGAAACCATCATGGATTGCCTCTTTATGTGATTTGATATTGACTGTTGTCTCGGAGCCATCAATAAGTTATTGTATTGATTTATTTTGTTTTCTTACTGTGTCTTAGTGTCTTGTTTTGTTTTGATATGCTCAAATGGGCTGCTCATGTGAGCTAGCTTGATTATTGGTAATTTTTAAGCTCTAATTTCCTGTCACCAGGTGGTTAGATCTGTTACTAGGTATTTGAGCTCATCAGTCCGCCCACTTCTCCTGCATGGATTGTGCTCAGGTGCCCAGGAAGATAGCCTCCAAGTGTGTGGTGTAGGCTCTCACATACAGTCCTAGACAGGCATGGATGATTGGTGTAGGCACAGGTATCTAGCTGCAGGAGGGGGGCACACTCTGAGCAAGGCAGGGGGCTGACAGCTGCCCCTGAATGTCCAGGATGAAGGCATGTCCCTGTTCCCTAGAGCACGTGGGTAGGTGCGTTTTGCAGCTGGACTATTAACACCTAGTGCTGTTGGCTGTATGGACTGGGGGATACCTCTTATCCTTGGGCCCCTATCGCAGGTGGCTCAGTGGTGTGGGTGGAGCCACCAGGCATCAGGCCCTTTATGTGGGTAGGTGAAGACCCTATTTAATGGGAAGAGCAAAGTCAAATGTCACAAACCTGCCACATCACAGGTGAAACAGTTGAAGTTATTCAGGTATATACTGTGTTGTACTGTGGTAATAAGGGCCTACACTGTTGAAATGGGCCCACACACATTTATGCAAGGCGAAAGGCACTCAAACTCTGTGTATCCCTTATGCCTGTGCCTGGGCAAAGGAGCTGTGCTTACCCTGGGTTCCTGGCTTAGGGGATCCGGCAATTTAGTTTTTTCCCCATTTGTTAATTTGTTCACTCTCCAAGGCCGGGGGAATGGCTCAGGGCGTGTGATGGATCCTACTTCTGGCCCAAGGGACTTGACAATTGCTGAAGCCTGTCCGGGACCTAGTGCAGAGCACGGAGTGGGGAGGTAAATGGGACAGAGATTTTTCCCTAAGGGGGGTGTTTTTCATCCGCGCGGTAGGCTGGGTGCAAGTACTTATCTTTCATCCATCAAGGGCTGCTTCTCAGTGGTTCTGGGTGGCTGAGTAGACTCTCTGCCTCTGGGGCTCTCCCAGTGTGGAAAATGGGCTTCCCGAGCATTACTGTTTGCCTGCCTCACTGCTCACCCATGACCTGATCAGGCCTGAAGTGCTCAAGCTCTCGCCGGACCAGGTCTGGCAACTCCTCACTGCTTCCAAACCGTCTCTCCCTCCCCCTGCCACTCAGTCTCATTCAACTTTGCCCTTGATGTTCAGGGCTCTTAGATTGTCATATATAATTGATTCACTTGTTTTTTCGGGTCTTTGTTGTAAGAGGGTCCACTTGAAGTGTGTGACTACTCTGCCATCTGGCTCCGCCTCTCCTATCAGAACTCTTGGAATCATTCTGAGGTTTATAGCAGGCAAACAATAGCTGAGTCAAGATAAAAGAAATTTTGTGGTGCTTTACTTGCCCTTGCCCCACTCTCTCCCTGGTTTGGCAGCAGTATTGAAGATAGCAGCCTGAATTCCCAGTGTGGAACCTTGGTCGCTGGTTCTGGAGGGAGCAGAGCAGACCTTATAAACAAATGATTGAGTTTGTTTTCTTTAACCTAGGTGGTGGCTACCTGAAGGACTGATGCAAGGCACCCATCTCTGTTTTGCTGAACTTGGAACTTACTGAAAACAGAAATGCAATGGGTATTGCGCACAAACACTGTAAGGCTGACAAACAACCTCCAGATACCTGAGATAAAAGATTATGGTTAAGACATATAATAGAGCACCTAACGTCTAGGAGTAAAAGCTGGGACAATTTCTTTGGGGAATTAGGGCATTCAAAAGCACCTATATATATGGGGAATTTATAAAGCCACATGCATGCCCAGGGCAAGATGTCTTCTTAGAAAAGTCCTGAGAAGGCACTGTGCTTTCATCTCAGACTTATCCTTAGGTTCACTGTAAGCCTGGCTATGTGTTGAAGGAGAGCCCCACCACATAGCCAATCTGCAAAGACTGGGACAGGTGGCTTTTCTCTCTCTCTTTTTTTGAATATCTTTTAAAAAGATCCTAGCCCTGGTGGATCAGTGGTTAAGAGTTGGGCTACTAACTAACCAAAAGTTTGTCAGTTTGAATCTGCCAGCCACTCCTTGGAAACCTTATGGGGCAGTTCTACTCTGTCCTATAGGGTCACTATGAGTCGGAATCAACTCGATGGCAATGGGTTTCGGTTTTTTTTTTTTTTAACATTCAAAGAAGTCTCTGTTAATACACTAACTGAACAAAAGCTGAGGGAAGAGACTTTAGTGACAGCACACAACCAAAAATAGAGTTCTTGCAAAAATAGTTTGAAAATGTCATGGATGTACTACTGTAATCTTCAACAATCAAAAAAAGTCCAAACCCTAGGAAGGGGCGTATCTGATTTGCTAGGTCACAACGTTATAATATTCAAATGGCCCATCTTTAGCAAAACAACCACAAGGCATTCAATGATACAGGAAAGGATGTCTCAGTCAAAGGAAAAAAATAAAATGAGAGGAAACACCCTTGAAAAAGCCTAAACATTGAACTTACTAGACAAAATTTTTTTAAAAACTGTCCTAGATATACTCAAAATGCTGAAGGAAAACATGGACAAAGAACTGAAAGAAATCAGGAGAACTATGTATTAACAAAATGAGAATATCAGTAAAGACACAGAAAGTATAAAAATGAACCAGAAGGAAATTCTGGAGCTGAAAAGTAAACTAACCTTAATAAAAATTTCACTAGAGTTTTCAACAGCAGATGTGAGCATGCAGACAAAAAGATCAGCAAACTTGCAGATATGACAATTGAAATTAACAGTCTGAGGAGCAGAAAGAAAGAGAATGAAGAAAAGTGAACACAGCCTAAGGTACCTGTGGGACAACATCAAACGGATAAATATACACATTTTGGGACTCCCAGAAGGAGATAAGTGAGAGAAAGGGAAAGAAAGAGTATTTGAAGAAATAATGGATGAAAACTTCTGAATTTTAATAAATGACATTAATCAACACATCCAGAAAGCTCAAAGGATTCCAAGCAGGATAAACTCAATGAGATCTACACTGAGACACATTATACTCAAACTGTTGATAGTGAAGGCAAAAAGAGAATCTTAAAAGCAGCGAGAGAAGTGACGTATCACATACTAGGTGTCCGCAATAAGATTAACAGCTGATTTCTCATCGGAAACTGTGGAGGCAAGAAGGCAGCAGGATGACATTTTTAAAGTGCTGGTAGAAAAAAAAAAAAAAACCTGTCAACCAAGAACTCTATATCTGAAAAAAATATCCTACAAAAAGAAGGCAAAATTAAGACATTCCTAGATAAACAAAAACTGAGAAAGTTCATTAACATTAGTGCTGCCCTACAAAAAATGCTAAAGGGAGTCTGTCAGATAGAAATGAAAGCATACTAGACAGTAATTTGAAGCTGTATGAAGAAATAAAGATCTCCAATAGAGGTAACTACATGGGCAGCATACAATCAAGATGCATTGATAATTACTGGTGATTAGAATGTGAAAGTTGAAAAAGAAAGAAGGATCAGTAGTTGGAAAATATGGCGTTGGTGATAGAAACAACACCAGAGACCGTTTGATAGAATTTTTCAAGACCAATGACTTCTTCATTGCAAACACCTTTTTTCAACAACATAAACGGCAACTGTACACATGGACCTTGACAAACAGAATACACAGGAATCAAATTGACTACATCTATGAAAAGAGACAATGGAGAAGCTCAATATCATCAGTCAGAACAAGGCCAGGGCTCGACTGTGGAACAGATCATCAATTGCTCAGATGCAAGTTGAAGCTGAAGCTGAAGAAAATGAGAGCAAGTCCACCAGAGCTAAAATAGGACCTTGAGTATATCCCACCTGAATTTAGAGACCATCTCAAGAATAGATTTGACGCATTGAACACTAATGACCAAACCAGACAAGTTGTGGAACAACATCAAGGACATCATACATGAAGAAACAAAAGTTCATTAAAAAGACAGGAAAGAAAGTAAAGACCAAAGTGGATGTCAGAAGAGACTCTGAAACTTGCTCTTGAACGTAGAGTAGCTAAAGCAAATGGAAGAGATGTTGAAGTAAACGAGCCGAACAATAGATTTCAAATGGTGGCTCCAGAAGACAAAGTAAAGTATTACACTGAAATGTGCAAAGACCTAGAGTTAGAAAACCAAAAGACAAGAACATGCTTGGCACTTCTCAATCTGAAAGAACTAAAGAAAAAATTCAAGCTTAGAGTTACAATATTGGAGGATTCAATGGAGAAAATATTGAACGACGCAGGAAACATCAAAAGAAGATGGAAGGAATACACAGAGTCACTGTACCAAAAAGCATTAGGTGATGTTCAACCATTTCAGATGGTAGCATATCATTAAGAACTGATAGTACTGAAGGAAGAAGCCCAATCTGCAATGAAGTCTTTGGCAATAAACAAGGCTCTGGAATTTGACAGAATACCAATTGAGATGTTTCAGCAAACGAATGCAGCGCTGGAGGTGCTCACTTGTCTATGCCAGCTACCTGGCCAACTGACTGGAAGAGATCCATATATGTACCCATTCCAAAGAAAGGTGATCCAACAGAATGTAGAAATTATCAAACAATATCATTAACATCACACACAAGTAAAATTTTGCTGAAGATTATTCAAAAGCGGTTGTAGTAGTACATCGACAGGGAACTGCCAGAAATTCAAGCCGTAGTCAGAAGAGGAGGTGGAATGAGGGATATCATTGCTGATGTCAGATGGATCTTGGCTGAATGCAGAGAATACCAGAAAGATGTTTACCTGTGTTTTACTGACTATGCAAAAGCGTTTGACTGTGTGGGTCATAACAAATTATGGATAACATTGTGAGGAATAGGAACTCCAGAACACTTAATTGTGCTCACGTGGAACCTGTACATAGACCAAGAGACAGTTGTTTGAACAGAACAAGGGGATACTGTGTGGCTTAAAATTGCGAAAGGTGTGTGTCAGGGTTGTATCCTTTCACCGTAGTTATTCAGTCTAAGCAAATAATCTGAGAAGCTGGACTGTATGAAGAAGAACGAGGCATCAGGATTGAAGGAAGACTCATTAACAACCTTTGATATGCAGATGACACAACCTTACTTGTTGAAAGTGAAGAGGACTTGAAGCACTTACTGATGAAGATCAAAGACTATAGCCTTCAGTATGGATTGCACCTCAAAATAAAGAAAAGAAAAATCCTCACGATCAGACCAATAAGTAACATCATGATAAACAGAGAAAAGATTGAAGTTGTTAAGGGTTTCATTTTACTTGAATCCACAATCAATACCCATGGAAGCAGCAGTCCAGAAATGAAATGACTTACTGGATTGGGGGAAATCTGCTGCAAAAGCTCTCTTTAAAGTGTTAAAAAGCAAAGGTGTCGCCTTGAGGAATAAGGTGCGCCTGACCCAAGCCATGGTGTTTTCAATAGCCTCATATGAATGTGAAAGCTGGACAATGAATAAGGAAGCCTGAAGAAGATTTGACACCTTTGAATGATGATGTTGGCGAAGAATACTGACTATACCATGGACTGTTAGTAGATGGAACAAATCTGTTTTGGAAGAAGTACAGCCAGAATGGTCCTTAGAAGCAAGGATGGCAAGACTTTGTCTCACATACTTTGGATATGTTATCAGGTGGGACCAGTCTCTGGAGAAGGACATTATGCTTTGTAAATAAGAGGGTAAGGAAGAAAGAGGAAGACCCTCAACAAAAGGGATTCACACAGGGGCTGCAACAATGGGCTCAAGCATAACAATGATTGTGAGGATGGCACACGACAGGGCAGTGTTTCATTCTGTTGTACATAGGGTCTCTATGAATCGAAAATGGGTTGATGGCTTTAACAACAACAAAATGGGCAAATATAAGAGCCAGTTTTATTGTATTTTTGGTTTGTATTTCCACTTTTTATTCCCGACATGATTTTAAATACAAATGTATAAATTGATTATAAATCTATGTTATGTAGCACACAATGTGCAAAAATATAATTTGTGACAACAGCAACATAAAGAAGAGAGGATGGAGTTGTATAGGAGCCTAGGATTTCTATGCTACTGAAATTAAATTGGTATCAATTCAAACTAGATTATTATAAATTTCAGATGTTAAATGTAACCACCATGGTAACCATAAAGAAAATATCTAAAAATATACACAAAAAGAAATGAGAGGGGAATGAAATAGTACAGTACCAAAAAAAAAAAAAAATCAACTAAACACAAAAGAAGGCAGTAATGGGGGAAATGAATGACAAAAAAGGTATGACGTACAGAAAACAAATAGAAAATGCCAGAAGTAATTCCTCTTGATCAGTAATTAATTTAAATGTAAATGGAATAAATTCTCCAACAAAAAGCAGAGATTGGAAGAATGTCTACAAGAGATGACACACTTTCGATTCAAAGACACTAGTAGGTTGTAAGTGAAATGACCGAAAAAAATATTCCATGCAAATAGTTACAGAAGGAGAGCTGAGGTGGTTACACAAATATCATATGAAGTAGACTTTACATCAAAAACTGTTATAAGGAAGAAAAAGGACATTATAAATGATAAAAGTATTAATTCATGAAGAATATATAACAATTATAAACATACACACACCAAAAAACACAAATTTCCTAACTCATTCTATGAGGCCAATATTGCCCTGATACCAAAACTAAAAAATCAACTCACTGCCATTGAGTTGATTTCGACTCATAGCGACCCTATAGGACAGAGTAGAACTGTCTCATAGGGTTTCCAAAGTTGTAATCTTTATGGAAGCTGACTGCCACATCTTTCTCCCACTGAGCAGCTGATGAGTTTGAACTGCCCCCTTTTGGTTAGCAGATGAGCGCTTTAACCACTGCACCAAAATTTTGTTCTATAAAATAGAACTGAGATTCCAGAAATAAATTCTTACATCTATGGACAAATGATTTTTGACATAGATGTCAATCAATTCCAATGGGAAAACTATAGTCTGTTCCACAAATGGTGCTAGGACAACTGGAATTCCACATGGAAACAATTAAGTAGGAACCCTACCTCACATTATGCACAAAAATTAACTTAAAATGGATCAACAACCTAAAACTATAAAACTCTGAGAAGAAAACAGGGGTAAATATTCATAACCTCGGATATGGCAATCAATTCTTAGGTATGACACCAAAAGGATGAGCAACAGAAGAATAAATAGACAAATTGGATTTCATCAAAATTAAAAAGTTTTGTGCTTCATAGGACATTATCAAGAAAGTGAAAAGACAACCTATAGAATGAGAGAAAATATTTGAAAATCATATATCTGATGATGGTTTAATTTCAAGAATGTATAAAGATCTCCCACTACTCAACAACAAATAGACAAACAACCCAATTACATAATGGGCAAAAGACTTGAACAGACAGTTCTCCAAACATATACAAATTGCCATTAAGCACAGGAAAAGATGCTCGATGTCATTAGTCATTAAGGAAAAGAATATCAGAACCATAATGAGATACCACTTTACACACACTACGATGGCTGTAACAATAAAAACAAAGAAATAAAAAAAGGTAAACAACAAGTATTGTCAATGATGTGGAGATACTGGAACCCTCGTACATAGCTTTTGGAAATGTAAAATGATGCAACTGCTATGAAAAACATTGTGGTGTTTCCTCAAAAATTTAAATATATAGTAATTGCCATATGGCCCACTCTTGGTAGTTACCCCAAAGTATTTAAAATAGAGACTCACACAGCCAGTTGTATACCAATGTTCTTTGCAATATTATTCACAATAGCCAAAAGGTGGAATCTACCCAAATGTTTATCAATGGTTGAATGATAAAAAACATGTGGTATATACATACAATGGAATATAAGGAATGAAGTTCTGATACATGCTACAACATGGATGAACACTGAAAACATGCTAAGTGACATAAGTCAGATAGAAAAGAACAATATTGTATTATTCCATTTATATGAAATATTTAGAATAGGCAAATTCATAGAGACAGAAATTAGATTAGAGGTAACTAGGGACTGTAGGGAAGGCGCAATGCAGAGTTATTGCCTAGTAAGTACAGAGTTTCTATTTGGGCTGATGAACATTTTTTGCAAATAGATAGTGGTGATGGTTGCACAACATTCTGAATGTCATTAATGTCACTAATATTTACACTTAAAAATGGCTAAATTGCCAAATTTTACGTTATATACAGTTTACCACAATAGAAAATGATATAAAAAGTTTATTAGAACCCATTGGGAAGTTTGAACAGAGGAGTTACATGAGCTGATTTACAAAGTAAAAGTCCTCTGCTCGCTTTTGCTTCTGTGTCTAGGTAAAAATTGTTCCTCATTCCTGATAATGAGTTGACAGTGCCTCCTAAAAATACTTCTGATGTTTTTTTGCTTTGAGCAAAAGGGAATTACCTTAAAGCAGACCCTGGAAGAATTCACTAAAATCTCTGTTCTCTGCCTTCAGTATTCCAGTTTTCATTTCCCCCTTTCTAGTGGATATGGCGCAAGGCCTCTCAGGAGGGGCTGATTGAAAGGAACATACTCATCTTTAAGGACATATGAACATTCTGCAATTTTAGTTCTTTTTGTCCCTAAGTCTGGGGGTGGGATAGATGTGTCACTACATGACTGTTATACTGGTGGTATCTCATCACCTGGGCTCTCCAAAATAATTGCTGACCTAGAAGTGGGGCTCCTGGTACACTCAGTTTTGACTTGTTTTTGACACTACTGTTTCAAAACACATTTGCAAATAACTCCAAGGTCTGTTCCTTCTTTTCTTTTCTTACAAGAGATTAAGCATATACCTGTAAAACAATTTAGAACTTCGAGTCTTCAAGCCACCACATTATTCTAGGAATAGCTTTCATTCTGTTTTTTTTCTCCTCAGAGAAAAACTAAGAAGTGAAGTTTTCTTACCAACCAAATGGCAGAATCAGATTTAGAATCGAGTAAGAGCTATTTTGGAAAGTGTATGAATCTATGACGCTGTATGTTGCATTGTTGCTAAAGATAAACTAATGTGCCATTTAAAATTTCCCCTTCCTCTGTGCCGAGATTATAAACTTTGCTGGAATTTATTTAGATCTCCTTTTTTAAATGAAGCTTCCACTCACCACTTTTATTTGAAAATATATTTTAAAAGCACCAACTTATTGGAAAAAATAAGAAGAGTGCTTTATCCTTGTTGTAAGCATAATAAAACTAAATAAACAAAACTAACATTAATTTGAACTTTACCTTGGAACATGTCCATGAAAAACAAAGGAAGCCAGACTAATCTTTTTTACTTTCTCTAGTCCATCTTCTTATATCATATACCTTTTGACACAAGTAAATTATTGCTTTTGAGTTACTTGTTGTAGCTTATATCCATCCTGAAGACTTTGCATACTCAGAATGGAGATTTTTGCCCTGATTCCTGTCTCTTATCTATTTTTTCCAGGTATTTCCGCCACTATTTTACTTCATTTGGATTCCTTATCTTTCAAACCACATTATTTGGGAGGATGAGCTATGGACCGACTCAGACTGATAGTCAATACTGATTTGGGAGGAAGGTTCATGAAACTCAACTTTGCTGTAGCTCGTTGCTCAGTATTTCAAGAGATATCATTGCTATTATTCTCAATGTTTTCGAAACCTTACAGAGACCCTCAGTGAGATGGATTGACACAGTAGTTGCAACAATGGGCTCAAGCATAGCAATGACTGTGAGGATGGCACTGGACTGGGCAGTGTTTCGTTCTGTTGTACACAGGGTCACTATGAGTCAGAACTGACTTGACAGCACCTAACAACAATAACAGACTATTGGACAGCTAATATGTTTCAGCCATATTATTTCTGAGCAAATCTCCTAAGATTGTGGTTGACCTCCTCCAAAGCTGACTTTGGCTATACTTGGGTTTGTTTAAGTAAGATAATGAAATAAAGCCAGCTAACTCTGGATAAGCCTCCACATGCCTTTGTTATAATGTAAAGTTTACAGTTACCTCAAATTCTAAATTTGGCAAACTTTCCAATGTAGGGTGCCACATTGCACACCTATTATTTTAGAAAGGGAATGAAAATCACAGGAAAGGTGCACAAAAAGGACTCTTTCTGCCAAAAAAAAAAAAAAATCTCCCAGGCAATCTACAACTGGAATTACATGGTCATCTTTTAAAACGAAAATATCCCGTGCATAGGTTAAATATATTGTGTTTGATTTTAAGTTGGAAACGAGTTGTAAGAGGCAAGGCCAGGGGTTGGAAAATGTTTTTTGTAAAGGGCCATCTAATAAATATTTTAGGCTTTGAGGGTTATATGGTCTCTGTCACAACTACTCAGCTTTGTTGTTGTAGCACAAGAGCAGACATAACAATACACGGCTAAAGGATGTGTCTGTGTTCCAATAAAACTTTATTTACAAAGGTAGGCAGTGGGTACAATTTGGCTTGTGGGCGGTAGTTTGCCAACCCTGCATTAGAGCACTGAATTAGAGCAGAACATAGGTTTCTTGGCAGGATGATTTTAACATAGTCAAAGCCATGAGATTATTGAACAACTGAGAGAATGACTTGAGGTAAGGTGTCTACTTTATAATTTTTCCATCGACCCTAGTGTCTTCATTCTACCAAGACTCACTTCCTCTGCTGCCTTTGAACTTGAGTGGATGATTTACTTTGGCTAAAAGGGTAGAAACTTCTGATATTCATTTTCTATTTATCTTTTTCTCATCATTTCCTTAGAAATAGCAAGACCTGGTATTTTACTGCAACATTAGGATTTCTAGATGTCTTGCTTATAGCAAATTTCACAAAGCAATCGCTGACCTTAGAAATGATCTTTATAGGAGCAATTTGAAGTAGAATAAGCAGAATTATTTCAATGTTGTCTCACTCCTGTTTCTAATTTTGCACTTGACCAAGTGTGACTTTATGCTATTTTCCTCTGTTCTAAGCCTTTTAGAACTCATCTAAATAATTTTGTCTACCTTCTTAGACATGTATTTGCTTATAATGTATATAAGAATAACCATGTATTGCTAATTCTTCTTTTCCATTGAGGCCCGGAGGAGAAATATCCTTTATTAAGCACTTTCACATATGTTTTCTCATTTGACTTAATTTAATTACTTTTACAGATGAATCATAGAGAAGATAAAGTTACTTGCCCAAGGTCACCCAACTAGTTAAGAGTGCAGCCAGGCTTCAAAAACAGGTCCGTCTGACTCCAGAGGCTATGCTTTTTCCACTACATCACAATGCCTACAGGAAGCCACTTGCAGTTCTTGGCAGGTTTTGTCTTTTTTTTTAACCTAAGCTATTTTCTTGTAAATCATAGAAAAACTGAGTAGCATGGTATGTGATTCTTTTCCTATATTTTGGAAGGACACATTTTCAAAAGGAGATATAGTTGATACTTTTGTTTAAACAACCATAGTCCTATAACTAGAATATTTCCAAATAAGGGTGACTTCCAAAAATTATTTGCATTCTTGGCAATCACCATACATACTTTGAGAATGCAACTACATTTCCCATTTTCCTTGTTCAGCAAAGAATCATATGCTAATAAAAATTTTTGAAAGGTGTGGTTTGGTGATATTCTTTTCAGATTTGAAATAGCTATGCTTCCCGGCATTGTATCTTCAAAGTGTGGTTGAGCCAGCTGGCAATATGTTGAGCATTCTGAAATTGACTTTTGTTTTGGTGTTGCCCTCTATAGCCCTGAATGTGGATATGAGTTAGGGGTAGAAGTTAACACCACAATCTTAAGATACAGATATTTAAGTTTGTGTCTTTGCATAAGTATGAAATAAATTTCCTTTTGTCAGAATTTTTTTTTCTTGGCCAGAGCAGAAAACATCATAGTGAATCATTGCATGACAAACAGTAGGGTTGGGAGAACTGATCCTTAAAATTGTCATAGCAGGCATGAATCTCACATCAAAATCACTGCTGTGCAAAATATAAAAATTTTATATAACATCTATATTTCAGACTTTGAGCCTCAGTCTTTCTTCTTCCCAAGGTTGTGTCATGCCTCTGCGTTCTTATGTGGTTCCAAGCTGTTGTGGGAGGGAGGCAGATTGGCGTGAGTAACAGTGATGAGGGTACAGACATTATACTCATTAATCAGAAGTCTACATAGATTACTGCTGAGATGTTCACTCTTCTGGCCCACATAGTCCTTTTAAATCAGAGGACCTTGGCTGCTTTCCTCCTGCTGTTGGGGCTCAAGAATCTTTGCCAACTCTGCATACAGACCTGCCTGCCAAGAAGTACCTTAGAGCCATTCCTTTCTAGGGTCTTGATGCTTCAATGCTGGAACTGCTGGGAAATGAGGTAAAGATCCTTGATTCTCTTCAAGAGTCACACATCTTTTACATTTCAGCCCCACTCCTCTCCCCTAGTTTTTAAGAATCCATTTCTGGTCTGAGGAATCACTTCTCCCTTTGTATACTTTAAAGGTCCTCTATTCTTGTGAAATTTCTTCCTCTATGGGCTTAGACTTTTTGAATCCCCAAACTTGCAGGCTACTTCTGTTTCCTGCTGTGCTATCTCTTTCCCCTGATGTCAGTGAGAACAGAGCCAGCTACCCACTTGGATGGAGGGAAGAGTACAGGGAGAATATGTGGAGAAAAAAATTAGTTAATATCTCAAAATATTAGCCAGTCACCTTATCCATTAGAACCAGTAAAGTTCTTTTCTGCCCAGTTGTCTCAGTACTTAATGAACTTTGATTTAGAGTACAGAAATAACTGTAATATGATGACTTTCACAATAATTAGTAAAACCTTATAAAAGCCAAACCCTTAAAGCCCCAGAATGAGAAGTGGGGCCACTGTGTTGAGAGTTAAAAAAAAAAACTCTTATGAGAGTTTCAACGTCTCTTTCTCTTCATAGAACAGCTTCACAGAAGCCGTCTGTGCTTGCTAACCTCAGCAGCTGGGCTGTCCTCTCTCCTGTGGACCCCCTCAACCTCCCTTTTTTTGCTGCCTCATGATGGTTCTGCAGCTCGAGGGAGTGACCGGCTCTCTGAGCAAGCTGTTTGGTTGAGGTCTGCAGTTCAATTCAGGACCATATCTATAAGCAGCTACAGAAGCAATCATTTTCAGATTGATTTAGAGTATTCTAATTGCCATTGATACTGATTACAGAGCAGTTGATTGGACCACAAAGAGGTAAATAATTTTCAGACATAAGATATCTGGAATAGCCAGACATATTGTAGAGGAAAGAATGTAGTCTGAAACTGAGGCTCAGGGAGGATCACACAGCAAGTTCATGAATGGAAGAAAGTGATAAAAGCAGCCTCTGTGGGTTATATTAAGTGCAGAGTTGCAATAAGAGACAGATATACTGCAAAAGACTCACCGGCTGTTTGATAACTCTAATAAAACAGTAGCACTGATTGATAAGAGAGCATTACATAATAATTGTCACTGTATATAATAAAACCTTAACAGCCTAAAACAGGTTGTTCAAACAGGGTTTAATTTTTCTCATGTAATAAAAAAATACGGATGTTGAAAGTCTAGAACTTGTGTCATGTCAGCACAATATCATCAATATCACGAGCTCCTTCTAGCCTTCCACTCTACCATTCTTAACCTGTGGCTTTTTTCCTCATGTTTGTTACCTTATGGTCACACATCCTGCCTCACATGCATGCTCCAGACCAGCAAAAGAAAAAGGAGGCACCTGGTGCGTCTTATATTGAGAAAGCAAACACCTAGTAAACTTTTCCTTACATTGCATTCGTCCAGAACTATGTCACGTGGCTACCACTAACTTCAAGGAACCCTGGGAAATTTTGGGTTTTAGTTGGGAACACTACTATACTGTGCAGAATTGGATTCTGTTAGTAAGGAAGAAATGGGAGACTGCATATTGAATAGACCACTAACAAGGATTGTTACATCTGGTACTATCCCAATATAGAAAAAAAAAAAAGTAACACAAACAGCCACTCCCTTACCTCCTTGCCCAGATAAAGGACTGAATGATTATATACCAAAATGTTAATTTTTTTTTATCTTAGCAGTACATTGTTTTTAATTTTCTTATTAATGATTTTCGGCATTCACCAGTTTTCTATAGCAAACATATACTACTCTCATATTCAGGGTATACAAATAAAAATGTATAGGCATTTTGTTATGGATTGAATTGTGTCCCCCCCAAAATATGTACTGAAGTCCTGGCAGTGTATATCTGTGGACATGATCCAAATTTAGAAATAGGGCTTTTATTTTGTTGTGTGAATGAGGTCATACCACCAGTATAGGCTGGGGCCTAAACCTAATCACTTTTGTATTATAAAAAAGAGCACAGTAGAAACAGGAACACACACAGGGTGAAAACAGATACCATGTGACAATCGTCTACAAAGGAATACCAAAGATTGCCAACAGCCAGCAGAAACTAGGAGATAGGCCCATAGATGGAATCAACATGTCCAAGACCCTGATTTGGACTTTTAGCCCCCAGAACATTGAGAAAATAAATTGATGTTCTATAAAGACACCCACTTGTGGTATTTGTTACAGAAGTACTAGGTAACTAAGACACATTTCATTACTGCTATGTTTGTAATAGTAGACATTGGAAAAACAACCTATATGTTCATTAATAGAGATCTGGTTAAATTATGGCACATCCATACAATGCAATATTATAAAAGCATAAAACATGAAATAAGTCCAAATGTACTGACATAGAAAATTTTCAAGTTCTACAAAGTGAAAAAGCAAGTTTCAGAAGACTTAAAACCCTTTGCCCGCCAGTCAATTCTGACTCATAGCAACCCTATGGAACAGAGTAGAACTGCCCCCTAGGGTTTCCAAGGAGCGGCTGGTGGATATGAACTGCCGACCTTTTGGTTAGCAGCCTGTATGTATAGATATTTTTTCTTTTGATTGTTGTGCTTTAAGTGAAAGTTTACAATTGAAGTTAGTCTCTCATACAAAAATTTATACATACATTGTTTTGTGACCCTACTTGCTCTCCCTCTCTGTTGTGTTCCCTGTCAGGGCGGTCAGTGTGGTAGCCAGGCACCATGTAGTTCTTCTGGTCTCAGGCTGATGAAGTCTTTGGTTTATGGGGTTCTTTCTGTCTCTTGAGCTAATACCTTCCTTGTATCCATGGTATTCTTCATTCTCCTTTACTCCTGGTGGGTTGGGACCAATTGATGCATCTTAGATGTCCTCTCGCTAGCTTTTAAGACGCCAGATGCCACTTACCAAAGTGGGATGCAAAACATTTTCTTTAAAAAAAACTGTTATGCCAATTGACCTAGATGTCCCCCAAAAGCATGGTCCCCAGATCCCCGCCCCTGCTGCTCTGTCCCTTGACGTGTTTGATTGTATTCAGGAAATTTCTTAGCTTTGGTTTAGTCCAGTTGTGCTGACTTTTCCTGTAGTGTGTGCTGTCCTTCCCTTCACCTAAGATAATTCTTGTCTACTTTCTAGTTAGTGAATTCTCCTTTCCCTCCCTCCCCATACTCGTAACCATCAAAGAATGTTGTCTTCTGTGTTTAAACCTTTTCTTGGGGTTTTATAATAGTGATCTTATACAATATTTGTCCTTTTGCAACTAAGTTCACTCAGCCTAATACTATCCAGGTTCCTCCATGTTATAAGATGTTTCACGGCTTCATCGTTGTTCTCTATCGTTGTGTAGTATTCCATTGTGTGAATATGCCATAAATTGTTTATCCGTTTGTCCGTTGATGGGCACCTAGGTTGTTTCCATCTTTTTTGCTATCGCAAACAGTGCTGCAATGAACATGGGTGTCTTAGGCTGGGTTCTCTAGAGAAGCAAAACCAGTAAAGTTTATAAATATATATATATAGAGAGAGAGATTATATCAACAAACAGCTCACGTGATTGTAGAGGCTAGAACGTCCCAAATCCGTGGATCAGGGTAGAGGCCTCTCTCAAGTCACACAGCTGCAGAAGCTGGCAAGCCCAAGATCAGCAGGTTGGAGAGCAGTGCTCCCGCTCACAGGCTTTGCAGATCGACGAATCCCAGGTTTGGCAGATAAGCTGAGAGCTCAAGTCCCAAGAATGGGAGATGAGATGACAGGAAGCAGCCGCAGGATCCAGAGAGAGCAAAAAGCCAGAACGTCTGCTTATATACAGATGCGGGCCACACCTCCAAGGAGACTCCCTTTCATCTGATTGGTTACTCACAGTATATTCAATCATGGGAGTGATTACATTGAAACACTGAGAATCATGGCCCAGCCAAGTTGACACACAAGCTTAACCATCACAATGGGTGTGCATATATCTATTTGTGTGACGGCTCTTAATTCTCTAGGATATATTCCAAAGAGTGAGATTGCTGGATCATATGGTACCTCTATTTCTAGCCTTTTAAGGAAGCGCCAAATCAACTTCCAAAGTGGGTATACCATTTTACATTCCCACCAGCAGTGTATAAGTGTTCCAGTCTCTCCATGACCTCTCCAACATTTATTATTTTGTGTTTTTTGGATTAATGCTGGCCTTGTTGGGGTGAGATGGTATCTCATTGTAGTCTTGATTTGCATTTCTGTAATGGCTAATGATCGTGAGCATTTCCTCATGTGTCCGGTAGCCAGCTGAATGTCTTCTTTGGCAAAGTACCTGTTCATATTGTTTATCCATTTTTTAATTGGGTTCTTTGTCCTTTTGTTGTTAAGGTTTTGCAGTGTCTTGTAGATTTTAGAGATTAGATGCTGATCAGATTTATTGTAGCCAAGATTTTCTTCCCAGCCTGTAGGTTTTTTTACTCTTTTGGTGAAGTCTTTTGATGAGCATAAGTGTTTGATTTTTAGGAGCTCCCAGTTATCTAGTTTCTCTTCTGGTGCTTGTGCATT
>NW_004444004.1:9594385-9602390 GCF_000243295.1 Trichechus manatus latirostris | reverse complement strand
GCTGAGCAAGGCAGGGGGCCGATGGCCACCCCCGAGTGTCCAGGAGGAAAGTGTGTCCCTGTTCCCTAGAGTGTATACATGTGTGGGTTTTTCAGCCAGACTATGAGCACCCAGTGCTGTTGGTTGTAAGGACTGGAGGCACAAGTTATTCTTGGGCCCCTATCACAGGTGGCTAGGTGGCATGGGTAGAACCACGAGTCCCCAAGCCCCTGATGTGGGCAGGTGAGGAAGCTGCTTAAAGGGCAGATCAGCGTCAAACGTCACAAACTTGCCACTTTACAGCTGAAACAGTTGAAGTTAGACTTCAGGTATTTACCCTGTTGTACTTTGGTAGTGAGGGCTTACGCTGCTGAAATGGGCCCACATAAGACTATGCAGAGGTGGAAGGCATTCAAAGTCTGTGGACCCCTTATGCCTGTGCCTAGGCAAAGGAGCTGTGCCAACCCTGAGGTCCTACCTTAGGGGAGCCGGCAGATTATTTTTTCCCTGTTTGTTAATTCGTTCCCTCTCCAAGGCCGGGAGAATGGCTCAGGGTGCCTTAAGGGTCCTACTTCTGGCCCAGGGGAGTCAGCAATCGCTGAAGCCGGCCGGAACCCAGTGCAGAGCGAGTAGGGGGGAGGTAAATGGGAGAGACGCTTTTTCCAAATTTTTTTTTTTTTTTAATCCCTGCGGTAGGCCACATGCAAGTCTTCATCTTTAGTCGCTTGATTGCTGCTTTTCACTAGTTCTGGATGGCTGAATAGACTCTGCGCTGGGCCTCTCCCGATGTGGAAAACGCCTCCCGAGAGCCACTGCTAGCCTCACCACGCACAGGACCTGATCCGGACTGAAGTTTTCAGGCTCCCGCTGGGTCAAGTCTGGCAACCCCTCACTGCTTCCGAACTGTCTCTCCCTCTCTCCGCTGCTCAATCTGGTTTCTCAACTTTGCCTTTGATTTCAGGGCTCCTAGATAGTCGTATACAATCAATTCACTTGTTTTTTAGGTCTTTTTCTTTGTTGTAGGAGGGACCATAGGAAGCATCTGACTACTCTGCCATCTTGGCCCTGCCTCCAGCAGCCTGAACTCTTAAACACTGGGCCACCAGGACTCCCTCAGAATACTAGGATCCCATTTATTGTTTTAAAATGTAGAGATATTTGGACAAGACATAGATCTCCTTATAAGCATTGAAGGTGGTCTGCAAAATTATGACTCAAACAATTAAGAAATTTTTTGGTGGAGTAGTGCTGGGAGGAGGGAGAATGTTGTTGTTGTTGTTAGGTGTTAAGTTGGTTTGGACTCACAGCGACCCCATGTACAATAAAACAAAACACTGCCCAGTCCAGCGGCATCCTCACAATCATTGCTATGGTTGAGCCCATCATTGTAGCTACTATGTCAATCCATATCATTGAAGGTCTTCCTCTCTTTTGCTAACCCTCTGCTTTACCAACCATAATGTCCTTCTCCAGGGACTGGTCACTCCTGATAACGTGTCCAAAGTACATAAGATGAAGTCTTGCCATCCTCACTTCTAAGGAACATTTGGCTGTACTTCTTCCAAGACAGATTTGTTTGTTCTTCTGTCAGTCTACGATATGTTCAATATTCTTCACCAACACCATAATTCAAAAGCATCAATTCTTCTTCGATCTTCCTTAATCATTGACCATCCCTTGCATGCATATGGGGCTAATGAAAATATCATGGCTTGGGTCTAGTACACCTTAGTCCTCAAAGTGACATCTTTGCTTTTTAAAACACTTTAAAGTGGTCTTTTGCAGCAGATTTTCCCAAAGCAATACATCGTTTGATTTCTTGACTGCTGCTTCCATGAGCGTTGACAGGGGATCCAAGAACAATGAAATCCTTAACAATTTCAATCTTTTCTCCTTTTATCATGGTGTTGCTCATTGGTCCAGTTGTGAGGATTTTTGTTTTCTTTATGTTGAGGTGTAATCCATACTGAAGGCTGCTGTCTTTGATCTTCATCAGTAAGTGCTTCAAGTCCTCTTCACTTTCAGCAAGCAAGGTTGTGTCATCTGCATAACGCAGGTTGCTAATGAGTCTTCCTCCAGTCCTGATGCCATGTTCTTCATGTAGTCCAGCTTCTCAGATGATTGCTCAGGATACAGATTGAATAAGTATGGTGAAAGGATACAACCCTGATGCACACCTTTCCTGATTATAAACCACCCAGTATCCCCTTGTTCTGTTTGAACGATTGCCTCTTGGCCTGTGTACAAGTTCCTCATGAGCACAATTAAGTGTTCTGGAATTCCCATTCTTCTCAATGTTATCCATAAGTTGTTATGATGCACACAGTTAAATGCCTTTGAATAATCAATAAAACACAGGTAAACAACTTTCTGGTATTCTTTCCTTTCAGCCAAGATCCCATTTGACATCAGCAATGATATCCCTGGTTCCACATCCTCTTCTGAATCCAGCTTCACTTCCTGGCAGTTCTCTGTCGATGTACTGCAGCAACCACTTTTGAATGATCTTCAGCAAAATTTTACTTGTGTGTGATATTAATGATATTGTTTGATAGTTTCCACATTCTTTTGGATCACCTTTCTTCGGAATGGATCTCTTCCAGTCATTTGGCCAGGTAGCTGTCTTCCAAATTTCCTGGCATAGACAAATGAGCACTTCCAGTGTTGCATTTGTTTGTTGAAACATCTCAATTGGTATTCCATTAATTCCTGGAACCTTGTTTTTTGCCAATGCCTTCAGTGCTGCTTGGACTTCTTCCTTCAATACCATTGGTTCTTGATCATATTCTACCTCCTGAAATGTTTGAACATCAAGCAGTTCTTTTTGCTACAGTGACTGTGTGTATTCCTTCCACCTTTTTTTTTTGATGCTTCCTGCATCATTCAGTATTTTGCCCATAGAATCCTTCAAAATTTGCAACTGGAGGCTTGAATTTTTTCCTCAGTTCTTTTGGCTTGAGAAATGCTGACTATGTTTTTCCCTTTTGGTTTTCTAACTCCAGGTCTTTGCACATGTCATTATAATACTTTGTCTTTTCAAGCTGCCCTTTGAAATCTTCTGTTCAGCTCTTTTACTTCATCATTTCTTCCATTTGCTTTAGCTGCTTTACTTTCAAGAGCAAGTTTCAGAGTCTCTTCTAATGTCCTTGTTGGTTTTTCCTTTCTTTTCTGTCTTTTTAATGACCTTTTTATGTATCATGCCCTGGATGTCATCCCACAGCTCGTCTCATCTTCAGTTATTAGTGTTCAGTACATCAAATCTATTCTTGAAATGGTCTCTAAAATCAGGTGGGATATACTCAAGGTCATATATTGGCTCTCATGAATTTATTTTCATTTTTTTCAGTTTGAACTTGCATATGAGCAATTGATGGTCTGTTTTACAGTCGGGCCTTGGCCTTGTTCTGACTAATGGTATTGATCTTCTCCATACTTTCTTTCCACAGATGTAGTTGATTTGATTCCTGTGTATTCCATCTGGTGAGATCCTGGAGTATAGTCTATGTTTATGTTGTTGAAAATGTATTTGCAATGAAGAAGTCACTGGTCTTGCAAAATTCTCTCATGTGATCTCTGGTGTCATTTCTATCACTATTGCCACATTTTCCAACTACAGACCTTTTTTCTTTGTTTCCAACTTTCATATTCCAATCATCAGTAAATATCAATGCATCTTGATTGCATGTTCGATCGACTTCAGACTGCAGAAGTTGGTAAAAATCTTCAATTTCTTCGTCTTTGGCCTTTGCAGTTGGTGCGCAAATTTGAATAATAGTTGTATTAACTGGTCTTTCTTGTAGGCATGTGGATATTATGCTATCAGTCGATACGTTTGTTATTATTTGAGTTTTTTTTAAAAATAAGAATGTAAAGTTTTGCTTTTAAACCGGAAGAAATTAAAAATAAAGTTAACAGTCAAATCCTTCCAATAAAGGATTATGGCCTTTAATCCTCCAACATCTCTTTTTGAGACAGTGACTTTTTACTTATTTTTGGCAGAGTAGAGCATTTGCATGCTATAGTGAAGTATGAGATGTTGCCATCCACAACTTCTGACAATGCTGTTGAATAATTGCTTTGAAAAAACACATAACTATTGCTGAGGAAATGGTTCAGAGTCTCTATCAGAGTAGGAATGTTGGTAGCAAAGGAGAAAATGGATTGCATTCAAAAAGCCAGCTCCAGCTTTGAACACTGCTTTCCGGAAGCTTTCAGGAAGCAACCATCAGATCCATTTTACTTGGTGGTCTTGGATATCATCTGAATATGCGTTATGTTTAGCTTTTGATTGCCAAATAAGCTCTTATTGTGGTTCTGTAAGCTGTTTACATCTTTTCACAGGCCATCCTTCTTTACTGGGAGATACTGGCAGATGACTTTTTGGAACACAAAGCACATGGTCCTTGTTCTCTTTCTACAATCAGAAGACTGATGATTACCCCTCAGAAACAACCTTAGCCTTAATGTACCTGATGTTGAAAGGGCTTATGACAACGGAGAATATCGGGCCACCATCCCTAAGAATTTTTTTTTCCACTCTTCTGGTTTAAATAAGCCTGAGACACTGAAGAATGCATGACAACATTTTATGCATAAAAGCCACTGTTGGAGTGGTTCTGGAAAAAAATGTTTCAACTAAAAACACTGAACTTTTAGCATTTCTGCCAAACCAGCTAATTTTTCCCTTTCTTAAGGCAGTAGAGTGAGACAAGCAGCCTCTACTCCCAAGGCTGCACATTCTCCTTCTGGCAGCTCTATTTGCACTTCTGATTTATATGGTTTATTTAATTAAAATATGAAGAATTTTGCTTCTCAAATTCTTTCCCACATTCTGATTCCCAGTGTCTAAGGCTGCAAGGATTTCTCCATCTGCTTCTAGCCACCCAGAGAAATCTAAAAGAAGCTCTCCCAACTTTCTTCCCTCTTTTTCCTCTCAGGCTTTCCCACAATGTGAGAGTGAGAAAGTCTATCACCTGTTTCAGTTTCTGTTTTCCTCTCTGGTCACCTCAGAATCAGATATGAAATTGAACACATTTGCAAAGTGCTTAAGGAGTCATTAAAGATAGGGACAATGAAATGTACATGGTTAAAACATTGTTGTTGTCCAGTTGATTCTGACTCATGGCGATCCCAATGTGATAGAGTAGAACTACACCATAGGGTTTTCTTGCTTGCAAATTTTATAGAAGCTGATCGCCAAGTCTTTCTCCCTAGGAGCCACTGAGCGGGTTCAAACTGCCAACCTTATGGTTAGCAGCTGAGCACTTAACCATTGTGCTATGAGGTCTCCTTGTTATAACATTATGTATGTACATATTCTTTTGGAGATCACCTAGGGGTCCTGGGGAGCTGTTGTTAATGCTGAAATGTCTTGCTTTTAAATTTAATAATAGAAGTAGAAAATTCACAACATATAGTTGGTCCCAATGTATTTTAGTGAAATTTGCTTCACAGCCTATTATATATTCCTCATGTATATAGTTGTTGTTAGATTCCATTGAGTTCATTTTGACTCATAGCGACACCACATGACAGATTAGAACAGCCCCATAGGATTTTCTAGGCTGTAATCTTTATGGGAGCAGATTGCCAGTTCTTTTTCCCTTGGAGCTACTGAGCAGGTTCAAACCTCCAACCTTTTGGTTAGTAGCCGAGCACTTAACCATCACGCCACCAGGGTGCTCTCTCTTTCTCTTTCTTTCTACATATATATATATATATATATATATATATATATATATATATATATATATATATATATATATATATATATATATACCATGAAACTTTTTACCCATTGAAAGTCAGCAATCTCCATTTTATATTTTCTGAAAGAACAGGTCTATGAACATTTTCATAGGTTGTCAAACTTAGGAGACCAATTTTTGGCAGCATCAGTACACAGGGCTAGCCAAGCCATGAAATTAGACTCTGTGTCATTTGGGATACTAGTATGTTTGAGTTGCTAAACTAAGCTGTGTAACTGTTCTCCTAAGCTCTCTACTCTACTGGCTTTTGACTAATCATCTTCCTCCTTGCTCCACCACAATTTCCGACATCTTTGAACAATTAACATTTTTAGAGGTTTGAACAAAGGGGAAAATGTTGCCTCAGCTCTAGTATCAGTTTCCTTCCTAGCTGAATATGCAATTACTTTTAGAATCTTGATTCTCCTTTTCTCTCTGAGGATATATGTATTGAAAAGAGAATTGGCTCGAGCTAACTGGTCTTACCCATCTGATATACAGTTGCTAATATGATATGATTAGCAAGAGAGCTTGGTTATGATGTTGCTGTGGTGTGGCCACAGAATTTTTATTTATTCCACAAGTCCTTTGGCTATTTTTTTTCCTTTCTCCACTCAGGCCTAATTTTTTATTTGAAAGAAAAAAAATGTTATCAGATATGTCGTAGTATATGGTGCCACCACATAAACCATTTTTTATTCAGTTTTCACTTTTTGACTGTCATATGGCCAAGTTTTACAGCACTTAATTAAAATCATTCTGAGTTGGTTTGCTCCTTAAGACAATATAGTAGCCAGACCTATGAATTCCCAGTCTGGTTATTTACTTAATTTAACCAGCCAGGCAGTGATCCAGCCCATTTCTCAGCCACTGAGCCCCAACAAAAAGGGAATTTGGTTTTATCAATCCTGTCTGAAGGTTTGTAATTTGAGTAACATTCTTTTAACAGACTAGTTTTCCAGAGTGCATGTGGAAAGTGTGTCTGGGAAATAGAGATACTATGGAAAACAGAGAAATAAAAGTAGGAAAAAGGGGTGTCGTCTTTAGATGTATTCACCATGTTTCCTTCCAGTTCTGTTTTTAGCATTTGACTATGCAATTTGTTCAAGTCTAGGAAACTGATTGTTTCCCACAGGTCATCATTCTTTCCACTCATCTCAAAACCATTCATCATCATCTCCAAAGTGTGTTTTGACTTATGCCGTGCTTTGTAAACGATATGCTCAGCGGTGGAGGTGAAATGTCAGAGACCTGGACTACAAAAACGAACATTTGTCTTTGTCCAGGTTGCTCCTCAAGCTCACTCAAGTATGTTTATGCTTATGCTACATACGTTTTGCCTTTTCTGCATAAACCACCCCTTGATTAGCTTGCATAACTGGTTAATTCCTCAAGGCTTTTGAGATTCAAATCAAGTGTCATCTCCTCTAGAATGTCTTCCTTGACCTCACTTCATAGGTAATAAATGATACAATAACAGCAACTTCCATTGTTTTAGTACTTCTTGTGGGGCAGTGGTGGTTCAGTGGTAGAATTCTCACCTTCCCTCTGAGAGACCGAGGTTCGGTTCCCAACCAATGCAACTCACGTGCAGCAACCACTCATCTGTCTGTGGAGGCTTTTGTGTTACTATGATGCTGAACAGGTTTCAGCAGAGCTTTCAGAATAAGACAGATGAGGAAGAAAGGCTTGGCGATCTACTTCTAAAAATCAGCCAATGATAAGCGTATGGATCACAGTGATCTGATCCCAAACTGGTAACAAGGATGGTGCAGGACCTGGCAGCATTTCATTCAGTTGTGCATGAGTCAGAGACCGAATCAATGGCAGGTAACAACAACCAATCAAAAAACCAAACCCATTGCCTTCGAGTAGATTCTGACTCCTAGCGACCCTATAGGACAGAGTAGAACTGCTCTATAGGGTTTCCAAGTCTGTAAATATTTTTTTCTGAGTTTTTTTCACCTTTTTGTATTTTTTTTTATTGTTGTAATTAAATGAAGTTTACATTTCAAGTTAGTCTCCCATACAAAATTTTTTTTTACATACATTGTTATGAGACCGCAAATACTCACCCCTTTCTGCGACAGCACACTCCTCCTCTCCGCCCCTGATTCCCCACGAACATTCAACCAGCTCCTAACTCTCTCTGCCTTCCCATCTCACCTCTGGACAGAAGCTTTTCCTTTGGTCTCTTGTATCTACTTGACTAAAAGGCACATTCTTCACAAGTATCACTTTATGTCCCACAGTCCAGTCCAATCCCTGTCTGAAGAGTT
>NW_004444004.1:9567823-9593106 GCF_000243295.1 Trichechus manatus latirostris | reverse complement strand
GGCAAAGTGCCTGTTCATATCCTTTGCCCATTTTTTAATTGGGTTATTTGTCTTTTTGTTGTTGAGGTTTTGCAGTATCTTGTAGATTTTAGAGATTAAACGCTGATCAGATTTGTCGTAGCCAAAAATTTTTTCCCAGCCTGTAGGTTGCCTTTTTACTCTTTTGGTGAAGTCTTTTGATGAGCATAAGTGTTTGATTTTTAGGAGCTCCTATTTATCTAATCTTTCTTCTGGCACTTGTGCATTGTTACTTATGGTTCATATTGTGTTTATGCCATGTATTAGGGCTCCTAGCGTTGTCTCTATTTTTTCTTCCATGATCTTTATCGTTTTCGATTTTATATTTAAGTCTTTGATCCATTTTGAGTTAGTTTTTGTACATGTCTGTAAATCTTTACGGAAGCAGATTGCCACATCATTCTCCTGTGGAGTGGCTGGTGGGTTTGAACGGCTGACCTTTCAGCTGAGCGCTTAACTACTGCGCCACCACAACAATATGTGCCAAAAATATGCTAAATGTTTTGACGTCATTATCCCATTTAATTCTCACAATTACTTTAAGAAGTAGGTATTATTATTTATACCCAGTTAACCAATGAGGCAACTGGACCTTAAAGAGTTTAGAAGTAACTGTCTTAAGGCTATATAGCTAGTACATGATAGAGGCAAAATTTGAGTCCAAGTTCTGTAGCCAATGTTCTAAGCCATTTTATCATTGTTTTCTAAAGAATGGCACATAAACCACTGCTGTTATGTGAGATGATTTTAGTTTGTACATGGACATCTTTACATGAATAATTATCTATTTAATTATTTTTGTGAAACATACCGATAATAAGAAAACAAATCAAGTTTCAGTATTTTGCCAAATTTGCTTCATATCTTTATTTTGAAGGAATAAAACATTATGTATCTAGATGAAGGCCTTGTTGTCACCCCCCTAGATCTCATTTTTCTTCAACCCTCCTCAGAGGTAACCACTATCTTAAATTTAATTTAGTGTTTATCATTCCTTTACAAGTGTTTAAACTACTGCCAAGTGCATATTTATCAATGTACAATATGTAGTATTGCTTTGCTTATCTTCAAACTTCATATAAATAACGTGCCCAACCCATAACCCATTGCCATTCAGCCAATTCTGACTCATAGCCACTCTACAGGACAGAGTAGAACTGCCCCATAGGGCTTCTGAGGCTATAAACTTTGCAGAAGCAGTCTGCCACATCTTTCTCCCACTGAGCGGGTTCACACCGCCAACTTTTCAGTAAGCAGCCAAGCGCTTAACCACTGCGCCACCCAGGATGTTTACATATCATGCCACATGTGTTATTTTGCAACTTTTGTCCACTCAACATTTTGTTACTTATATTTCTTTGATACGCATGACCTTTATTCATTCATTTTATTTTATTTTTAAAAATATTTTATTGTGTGTTAGGTGAAAGTTTACAAAGCTAATTAGGTTCCCCTTTAACAATTTTTATACAAATTGTTCCATGCCATTGGTTACAATTTTTACGATGTGTCAGCATTCTCATTATTTCCATTCTGTTTGTTCTGTTTCCATTGATCAAGCTTCCCTTTCCCTTCTTGCCTTCTCATCTTTGCTTTTGTGTAGATATTGATCGTTTGGCCTCACATAGTTCATTGTTTAAGGGAGCACATTACTCACGGGTGATAGTGTTTATTTTATAAGCCAATCTATTATTTGGCTGAAGGGTGATCTGCATAAATAGCTTCAATTCCTAGTTCAAGGGTTATCTTAGGGCGATAGTCTCAGGGGTTCCTCTAGTCTCTATTGGTCCAGTAGGTCTGGACTTTTTTAGGAATTTGCGTGTTCTACATTTTTCTCCCATTCTATCCGGGACCTTCTATTGTGTCCCTGGTTTAAAAAAAGGTTGGTAGTTGTAGCCAGGCACCATCTAGTTCTCCTAGTCTCAGGCTATAAGAGGCTGTGGTTCCTGTGGGCTAGTCGACCTGTGTACTAGTTTCTCCTTTGAGCCTTTGATTTCCTTCACTTTCTTTTTCTCCATAGGAATAAAAACCAATAGCTGTATCTTGGATGGCTGCTCGCAAGCTTTTAAGACCACAGACATTACTCACCAAACTAGGATGTAGAACATTATTTTGTGAACTATGTTATGTCAATTGACTAAGCTGTCTTCTGAGACTATGGTCCTGAGCCTTTTAACGCAGTAAACCAATCCCATGAGTTGTTTGGATGTCTAGGAAGCCTCCATAACTGTGCCCTCTGTGGGGTTTCTTATATATGTGGATATATATGAGGCACACTCAAACGTGTATATACATATGCCTACAGATACATCTATACCTGGAAGTGCATTTACATACTCATTTATTTATGCCTTTCTATACACGTATATGCATCCATATCTACCTACGTAACCACACACATATTTTTTGTTTTTTTGTTTGTTTATGCATTTTAAATGCATCATTCCATTATATGAATATTTCACAACTATATTTACCTAACATATATATCACTTCCAATGTTTGGTATTAAAAACAATGTTTCAGTTATCACTCTTGTGCATGTCCCCTTGTGCACACATGCTACATTTTCTCTAGGATTCACACTAAAAAACAAAATTGCTAGGTCATAGGTTTTGTGTATTTTCAATTTACAGAATATTACTAAATTGCTCTCCAAAATATATCAACTTACACTCTCTCCAGTAGTATATACGAATTTCCTTTTCTCAAAATTCCCAGGAGACAACTTAATTTTTGCCAATCTAATGCATAGGAAATGTTATTTCATAGTCGTTTTGTTTGGATTTCCAGCTAATAGTAAAGTTGAAGGTCTTTTTATAGGTGCATTGGACATTGAGTTTTCTTCTTTTGTGAAATGCCCATAATTTTCCTTTAAAAATTATTTATTTTTAAAATTATATACAGTAAAATGCACTCCTTCTGGTGTATAATTCTATGAGTTTTGACAAATGAATGCATAGAGTTGTATGATCACCATTACAAGCAAGATATAGAACATGCTGTCCCTTTGTAGTCAACCTTATCCTTATCCACAACCTTGGAATTTACTAATCTCTTCTCCATCCTGATAGTTTTGTCTTATCTAGAATGTCATATAAATGGAATCATACAGTATGTAGACTTCTGGTGTTTGGCTTCTTTTGCTTAACATACTGCCTTTAAGATTCATCTGTGTTGTGTGTTTCAATAGTTTGTTCTTTTTTTAACTGCTGGATGATATTCCATTGCATGGATATACTACAGTTTGTTTATCCATGTATGAATTGAAGGATTGTATCTAAAATTTGACAATTATGAGTAAATCTGCTATGAAATTTTACATATAATTTTTTATGAGGACATATGTCTTCATTTCACTGGGATAGATGTCCAAGAGTGGGTCATGGTGGCTGTATGCTTATCTTTATAAGAAACTGCTCAACTGTTCTCCAGAGAGGCTGTACCATTTTACATTCCTGCCAGCAATGTATGAGAGGTACAATTGCTCATCATTCTCTCCTAAGCACTTGGTATTATCAGGTTTTGTTTTTTAGGTTAGTCACAGATATGTGGTAATATCTGTGGTTTTAATTTACATTTCTCTAATTAGTAATGATGCTGAGCATCTTTTCATATGTGTATTTTCTATCTTCTTTGGTGAAACTTTCCAATCTTTTGCTCATTTGTATTTTTTTTCTTGTTATTTATTATACTAATCTCAGAGCATGAGTTGGGTAGTTTTCTCTCTTTCTAATTTCTTAAACAGTTTATATAAATATTGATGATCTTTTTCTAATACTTTTAGTAAAACTTGGCTGTAAATTGTTAAAGGTCTGGTATTATTTTATTTTTTGAGTGTGGTAAGGGAGGAGACTTGTTCACAGCTTAAATTTCTTTATTATTAACTTTTCAGGTTTTCTGTTTCTTCTTGATCAGTCTTAGTTTTTAATTAGTTAGTTTCTTTTAATCCTTACAATCTACTCCCATTTTCTGTGCACTTCATAAGTAACAATTTAAATTAAATTAAATTTAAATATTAAATGTGTGCTTCATGTGTATTTATTAAAAAATTGTGTTCTTTTCAACATGCATAGGTTTTTATGTGCATGTGTTTTAATTTAGAAAAATGATATTCTGCTATACATTATATGTTATTGTGTGCCCTACTTTTCTACTCAACACTATGTCTTTCAGATCTATTCATGTTGTCATGAATGAATCTAATCTATTGCTTCTAATTACTGCAATAGAACTGCATGGTTTGTATCCATCACATTTTAACCTATCCACTATTCTGATGAGGACTCCTCAGGTCACCTTCATCTATAAATTTTGCCAGCAATGTTAGTTAAAGAGAACACCTTGATTTTGATGCAATCAAATTAATCAAGGTTTTTCTTTATGGTTTGTTGTTTTCAAGTTTTGCCAAAAAGTCCTTCCTTATCCATAGGTCACAAAGATATTCTTGTATATTTTCTTTTATCAGCATTGTCATTTTAGTGTTTATATTTAGATATTTAATCGGACTAGAATGTACCTTTGTATGTAGAGTTAGATAGGGTCCCATCTCTATTTTTATCCATATAGTGAGCTAGTTTTCCCAACACCAGGTAAGAAATAATTTGTGTTTTTCCTCCATTGATTTTTTTTGCTGTTCTTTTCCATTGGACTTTTATTTTTGAGGCAACTCCTGTCATTTATAATATTATAATTAATGAAAACACTTTAGATTCATCCCTTTTAAGATAAGAAAGAAGATGATGACTTAGGTATTCACAGACATTTATTTGTCAATACAAATTTTAGAGCAATTTTTTCAACTTTCTCAAAGAATCGAACTGGAATTTCAATTGGTATTGCATTGAATATATTAAATTGGGGAGAATGGGCTCTTTATAATAAGTTTTCCCATCCAAGAGCATGAAATATTTCTCCATTTGTTTAAATAATATTCTACTCTTCTATTTTTTTTAATCATAATTTTCTCCGTAAAGGCATTACTTACTTTCAACTTCATATTATTTATAATTTCTTTGTGTAATTGTGATTAGTTTCACATTTGATCGTGTTTTTTAGTTGGTTATTACTGGTGTAGAGAAATGGTAATAATTTTTTTAGGTTTTATTTTATCTGGCAACCTTGCTGAACTCTCTTATTAATTCTAATACTTCAGTTTGTTGAATCTATTGTGGTTTTTTAGGTGGATTATTATATTGTCTGCTAATGACAGTTTTCTAATCCTTACATTTCTAATTTATTTATTTTTTCTTTATAGCATTGGCCAGGGTGACAGCAATATGATAAACAATCTCAATAATAGGCAGACGTCATTGTCTTATTTCTGATCTTAAAGAAAATGAACCTGAACTGTTTTCATTACTTATAATATTTGCTATATATAAACTTTAGCAAGTTAAGAAATTTTTCTTCTATTTCTAGTTGGCTAAAAATTTACTAAGTTTAATTTGGGATGTATTTTGTCTGTGGACAATGCAGCCTTGTTGTGTAACTCCAGGAGGTACTATTTATATGGTAGTCTCTGAAAATTCCCCCTCACTCTTGGAGTTGTATAGCATACCATTTGTGTGGCCATACACAGCAGTCTTTTCTGTGGACATCCAGGTGGAGATGTCCAAAAGATAGTTGGATATGAGTCTGGTACTTGGGAAGGAGGATACCTGGGAAATGTTGGTTTGGAATTAAGTGGTTAGAGATGGATGATGCATAGAGACTGTGCATTGAGAAAGAGAAGCGTGCTGTGAACAGAACCAAGCACTCAGCCGTAATCAAACGTATTCAATTGGATTTTTTCAACATACTTATACTCAAATATTACAAATGTTTTTGTAATATTCTTGGGCTATTCTTGATCTCATTCTGTGCATGACATTGCATGAAAAATCATCTGTAATGAATCGTTCATAGCCTAATTACAGATACCTCACCACGATAAAAATAAGTTGATTCTAAAATTAGCAAGAAGCTATATGTCTACATGCCAAACATTTGCTTGAAAAGTGAAAAAACAAATGTATTACTCCACGGACGCATCCAAAAGTTTTACTTTCATTAAAAAAAGATTAGGTTATAGAAACAGGCAAAGATTCAGATTTTGTTGTCTTCTTCAGATAAAATGAGCAACTTTTCCTGAATTATATTTATTCTTGCGTTTTCACTCTGCACGTTGCCGTCATGAATCTTTCTCGTTGACGGTTAGTCTGCTTTCAAAAAGTTTTATCACTGGGTAGCTTGCCAGGCTAAGACTGACTTATGAGACAAAAAAATGAAACTTACTATTGAGAGGACCACCTGTGTTACTTTTGAGTTAATCCAGCTGATTTTTGTGTATATCCCCTGTTTACGAGGTATATGGTGTGACTAAGTAACTTAACAATTTGAACAAAACAGATATATCTGAACCTATATTTTCTAATGAGTGTTGACCTTCAAAGTGTGATTCACTTGAGAGATTTGTTTACCCATCTACTTATTTATTCATGAAATCTTTAGAATACCTTCTATTTAGGTACTGAGATGGAGTTGACTGTGACTCATGGCAACTCTGCGTGTGTCAGAGTAGAAATGTACTCTGTAGGGTTTTCAATCGATTATTTTTTGGAAGTAGATAGCCAGGCCTTTCTTCTGAGGCACCTCTGGGTGGACTCAAACCTCTAACCTTTCGGTTAGCAGCCAAGTGTGTTAGCCATTTGCACCACCCAGGCATTCTACTACCCGGTTGTCTTAGTCATTTAGTGCTGCTATAATAGAAATACCACAAATGGATGGCTTTAACAAAGAGAAAGTTTATTCTCACACAGTCTACTAGGCTAGAAGTCTAAATTTAGGGTGTCAGCTCCAGGGGAAGGCTCTCTCTTCTCTGTTGGCTCTGGTGGAAGGTCTTTGTCATCAGTCTCCCCCAAGTCTAGGAGCTTCTCCGCCCAGGAACCCCAGGTCCAAAGAATGTGCTCTGCTCCCAGCACCGCTTTCTTGGTGGTATGAGGTCCCCAGTTCTCTGCTTGCTTCCCTTTCCTTTTATCTCTTGTAAGATAAAAGGTGGTGCAGGCCACACCTTAGGGGAACTCCCTTCACATTGGATCAGGGATGTGACCTTAGTAAGGGTGTTATAAAATCCCACCCTAATCCTCTTTAACACAAAATTAGAATCACAAAATGGAGGACAACCACACAATACTGGGAATTGTGGCCCAGCCAAATTGATACACACATTTTTGGGGGCACATGATTCAATCCATGACACCAGCTTAATAACATTTAAATCAATGGAATGACTTTGGCCAGTTTCCTAAAATCCATCCTCCCTCAGAGAACTAAAATTTACTACCATTGAGAAGATTGGAAACAATGATCCTTAGACTGTGAAGACATTCTTGAAGACAAGTCCCATAAAATTTTGAAACAATAAGTGTACAAAAGAGACTTCGAAGGATTATTATGTTTATAAATAAATTCAGTAATATTATTTTATCCTAATAGCTGTAGGATTTAGTAAAAGAACATGGATTTGTTTCAGGTAGACCTGACTTCATTTATTCATTTTACCTCTTAAACGGATGTATGACCATGGGCTACTTGTTTATCATATCTAAGAGTGTTTCTTATCTGACAAAACGAAGATAATAATAATAACTGCATTATAGATATTTTGTGAGAATCAAATAAATAAAGTATTTAGCATAGTACTAAATATCTACTGTTTGAATTCCAGATTATGCTGAGGCAGTTCTGTTAAATAGAGTCAGTCAGTTCTTCGATATTTCCCACTCATGCCAAGGACAGCTTCCTTTATGAAGGATAGAAGCCATGGCAATATGAGAATCATCACACAGTAACTCGTGCCCCATGAATGGTTCTTGGGAATGCTGAAGGATAAGTGCCAGCCATACAACTAGATGAGAATCAATCCCTAGTAGTTCAGGGAGTGAAGAAACTTAATCTTATTCTGTATTTAATTCCAACATGTTGTTTTAAAGAAATATTTATATTGCTAGTGAGGACAGGTGCTGTCTAAAATTTGTTCACTGAATTATCATAAATGAAGCCATTGCTCAGAATTCTGATTAACTCTCCAGGTTGGTCAATTCCTCCTGCCTGCTTTGTAATGATAAATAGCCCATGAAGTGTTCCTTCTGGCAAAGGTCTTCCTCATTTCTAGTGTCTTACACCATCAATTAAGAAATTAGTCATCTTGCATGTGAATTTGATACTCAGTTACATTGTCAACCCTAGCCTTCCTGCTCATGGCTTCTCTGCCCAAGCAGCCTTCTTCATTGCATTCCAGTTCAGGACTTAAGTGCTGAGTAGACCTGCTAGACCTCACTTCAAAAGACATAAAATCCCCTTAGAGTCACCCCTTTGAGAATTCCTCTCTCAGTTCTTATATATTCAGATTGGGTTGTATTATTCTGCACTTAGCACATTGCTTTGTCAAAAAAACAAACAAAAAGCACAAGAGAGATTGAGAGATTATATAAAGATGGGAAGATGGGAGTCGGGCATAGCAAGGAACCTGAATTACTGCCATTGGCAGAAGTTCAAAATTTAGTAAATGGTTCATAAATCTTTTGGGGGCCAAGGGCCCTCTCTAAAACTCTGATGAAATCTACAGCTCCTCTGCCCAGAAATATGCTCATGTGCACATACATACATGTGAAATTTCAGAGAATTCACGGACTTCATAAGGCGTATCTGTAAGTTTCAGGTCAAAAGTCTCTAATAAAGAACTTCCAGTAATGAAATCCAATCACATTGTCTGATGTTTATGTAACACTGATTCACGAATTATTTTGTTAAAATGTCTGACTTACCTTATAGTTGGCTGATTTCCTAGGGTTCTGCTTGGGACCTTCCTTTGTCCCCATTCTCTCCAAGTGGGCTTACCCATTCAACTGTCCTCTCTATAGTGGTTCACCTTTTCTCTCCTCCTTTGTGAAACTCATAAGAGTTACAAAAGCTCTCTCCAGAAATATGCACTTGTGCACATATCTTCTCAATTTGGCACCCAACATTCCAGGCACTCACGTGCCATCTACAGTCCATCTGTGGACCCAAGAGTAGGGACCCCTGGCTTATATGGAACCAGGTCTCCAGGTATGAAATAGATTCAGGCGTTTGTCATTTTTACTTGGTGCTTAAATCTATTCCAGTGTTTAATCGAAACAATATTTGAGATTTTAAAGAGCTATATAATCCAGTCTCAAATATTTCTGGCTTCTAGCTTTATTATGGAAATTCTTATCAAAACCCGAATGCCAAAAATGCTGGGGGCTCACATAGAACTCTCCACAGCTCAGTCTGGTCCCTCAGAATCCGTCACAGTCCTTCAGGGCATTGTGATTGAGCAGCCAGGTGCAAGCCTTGGTCCACTGTGCTCAAACAGCAACTAAGTCAACTTATTTTACTACTATACTAAACCTCAAGTCTTTTATTTTGGTGCTATTTACAAGATAATAAGATCCTTATTACTTGTAATGAATTTTAATTTTGCAAGGAGCTCCATCTCATATTAATGGCTAAACAAAATATTACTGATTTGCTTTATCTTGTTTGTAAATTTTATGTATGTCTACTCTTAACAATAAATACTCATAAACTAAGCTAAATGGGTTTTAGAAATGCAGTCTGTTCATGTGTCAATCTGGTTGCTACAATCGAAAGAGATTTGAGTCACAGTTTAAGTTATGGCTCTACCACTTCCTAGCTAAGTGTTTTACATCAACTCATTTAAGCTTTCTGAGCCTCAGTTTCATGAGGAATGTAATCAGTTACATTACCACCAGCAGTATATAAGGATTCCAATTTCTCCACATCCTTGTCAACACTTGTTATTGTCTGTTTTTTTTTTTTTTTATAGCCATTCTGGTGAGTATGATAGGTCTTCCTCTTGATACATGAAAGGAATTTGGGGAATCTAGAAATCCCTGAATCTGAAGGCTACTGTTTCCCTGAGGACTTAAAAAATTAAAAAAAGAATTATCTGTGTGAGATCAAATTGACAACAGCAACTCAAAAGGTTTGATGGGAAACCTAGGGGGCAGTGAGTTGAAGATAATGGTGATGGAATAATTTGGAAAAGGATAGTGCAAATAGCAGCACAACTGGAAGAATGTAATCGATGTCACTGAATTGTACGTGTAGAAATTTTTGACATTGTGTATCTTTGGCTATCTATATTTCACCAAAAAAAAGGTCCTCCAAGGTCGAGAAGGGAGAGTGTTGACATGTCGTGGAGTTGTCAACCAATGTCATAAAACAATATGTGTACTGACTGTTTAGTGAGAAACTATTTGTTCTATAAACCTTCATCTAAAGTACAGTAAAAAAATTAAAAATAAAATCAAACACACAAATCTAACTGGATAACCAAAGCCCAGTAAGGATTACTTTTTTTCTAGTAGATATTTGAAGAAGGTGATGAAGGGTGGCCTGCCTAAAGCATTATGATTTAAAAAGAATGAAAAATATAGAAATTGGATGTTTTCAAAAGTATTATGCGTTATATATTTTCTCTTGAATGTGGATTGAGGAGAGGGAATGATCCAAATTGGTAATAGACATGAACCCTAAAATGTATATGAATGGGAAAATATATCAAAGATTATTTGACCAAAGGGTGATGATGGTGGGAGGTGATGCCAACTGCATCAAAGAAACAAGATAACTATGTTGGAAGCAGCAAAAACATGCCAAATATTTAGAATTGGCATAGAAAAACACTAAAATGAAGGATATTTAACAAGGTCCTTTGAAAAAAGGAGTTACAAAAAGAAGTGGGTCAGCAGAATGCAAAGAAGTTAGCACTAGACCAACAGGTGTTGTGTAATCAAAGGGAATGACACTGACTTTTCTGATCCTGCTCTGGTAGAGCTAAAATCAATTTTTCAAAAGATAGAATACTTGGCATAGATATAAGAAGCATAAGTAAATTCTTTTTGAACAGAGAGAAATTTGAAATATGGCAATGGAAAGGATCAAGGAAAGTAAAGCTTTGCTGCCTTCTAAGATATGTGAACCTACTATGAGATGGGAAAGTTCTCAAATTCTTAAGAATGCACCCTCAAGAAATGGTCTCAAGGCTGAGCTCTATGACACTATGTATTCAGAGGAACAATCTGTCTAAGAAGACTGCCAGCATCGTATAGTGAAAGGAAAAGATGCTTGTGACTCAGGCACATGTTTAAAGCCTGGCTCTTCTATTTATATAAACTTATGCAGGGTGTTCATCTTCCTCACCCTCATTATCTCATCTATAAAATGAGAATGATATTAATATTTACCCCACATGATTGTTGGGTGATTAAATTATATAACATCTGTAATCGGAACCCATTGGCATTCAATGGATTCTGACTCATGGCAACCCCATGTGTTATGGAGTATAATTGCTCCATAAGGTTGTCTTGGCTATAATAGTAACAGAAGCAGATTTCCAGATCTTTCTTCCTCAGCACTGCTGGATGGCTTTGAGCCACCAGCCTTTAGATTAGTAGTCAAGTGCAAACTATTTGTATGGCCCATGAACCGAACATTTGTAGAATGTTCACCAAATGGCAGGTACTCAATACATGACAGCTCTTATTATTGGGTATAACAGCAATGTTTTTAAAGGAGAGATGAGGGTTGGTAGCAACTGGACACCACTCGTATTACTGAATGTGGATTACATAAAATTAGCCCCTAACTTATGCCTGAGACAGGCAAGACTAGCAATGGGCCTCATCCAGAAGATGACCTATAAACTTGGGCTTGAGCTATCACATAAAATGCCCATGGAAGGGGATAGAAAGGATATTTATTATGGGTGAATGAAGACAAAGCTATTTGATCCCCAACAAATCCTGACTTTCTCTTCAAGCCATGAGGTGGTGGAGTATATAACAGGTACTCTGAAATTATGTGTGGGCATTTTGCAATGCCCTCCATAATTCCGTCTCCCCACTCCTCTTCCCATGATTCTCTCTTCCCACTCTTCTACAGCCACGCCAGCCTCCTTGCTGTTCCTCAAACATCCTAAGCCTACTCCTACTTTAGGGCTTGTTTACTTGCTGTTCTTTCCACTGGGAGATATCTTCCCTAGGATAGCTGCATGTCTCGTGCCCTTACTTCCTTCAGGTCTTTTCTCAAATGTTGCCTTCTCAGTGACGCTTTCCCTAATCGCTCTATTTGAAGTGGCTCCTTGTACTCCGTACTCCCTTTTCCTGCTTGTGTTATTTTCTCCACAATACTTTTCACCATCTAACACGCCGTCTAATGTCAACTCCACGAGGGCAGAGTTTTACCCTTTTTGTTCAGTGTTGTATACTCAGTGCTCAGAACAGTACCGGCACCATTATAGGTGCCCAAAAAGTAGGCCAAATCAGAGAGTCTGATCCAAGTTTGAGGTCACTTTTACTTTGGTTTACTTTCAAACAAACAAATCAGCACTCCAAAGGATACAAATAAAATAAAGATGCCAGGGTTGATTTGACTGCCAACTATCTCTGTTGCATTTCTCAGAGGCATGCCCTAAGTTCCGTGGTGCTGACATTCTACACAGAGTGAGATGTCTACCAGGTTGGGGAAGTTAAGAACTTTGGGATTGCTGTATTTTACACCACCTGTATTCATCAGCCAGAGACAACTCACACTACCATGTTGTTGTTAGCTGCGTTGAGTTGGCCTCTGACACATGGCGACCCCATGTACAACCGAATGAACCACACCATTGTGATCCATAGGGTTTCCATTGGTTCATTTTCAGAATAAGGTTTCCAGGCCTTTCTTCCTCATCTGTCTTAGCCTAGAAGCTCTGCTGAAACCTGTACAGCATCATAGCAACCTGCAAGCCTCCCCTGACAGATCGGTTGTGGCTGCACATGAGGTGCACTGGCTGGGAATCGAACCTGGGTTTCCCTCGTGGAGGATGAGAATTCTACCACTGAACCACCACTGCCTCCCTTCCACTACCATAAAACCAAAACCATACCTGTTGCTGTCGAGTCGATTCCAGCTCGTAGTGACTCTATAGGACAGAGTAGCACTGCACCATAGGGTTTCCAAGGAGCGGCTGTTGGGTTCGAACTGCCGACCTTTTGGTTAGCAGCTGAGCTCTTAACCACTGCACCACAAGGGCTCTTACATTAGCATAAATGGTAGTAATTCTGCTATTCAGGAAACCATATCAATCAGGCACAATGTCTATGTTGTGACCTTGAAATTCTGTCTGTGTCCGTGCTGGGGCAATCTCTGCTATTCTGTGCCTGTCTTACAGGGCCTAGAAGTTTTCTGTTTCGGTTTACACTGGAGCTCCTTTTGGTAAGACCCAGTACAGGCCAACCACACCAGTTACAGCTGATGTGTGATATCACATTGGCAATAACATCAGAAGAAATGCAGCATGAATTCAAAATACATGAAGAGTAAGCTTAAGAAGCAGGAGATAAAAGTGGTGAAACAAAGCATAAAGCTATAAACATGGTGACACAAGTGAAAATTGCAAGTGTGCAAGATACAAAGGTGAAGGAAAAACAAGTGAGAATTCTTGACTAGTTTTTGCAGAGGAAGAACATGCTAAAATAAATTGGTTCGTGGGAATAAAGACACTAGGAAATGAAGGGACTGTCTGGAAAAATTAGGTTTATCATTAGGAAATTATAGGATTGATCAAGAAAGTTCGGGTGACAGTTCTGTGTTCATTGTATGGCTCCTTTTGTGATGGGCAGGCTTGCCAGTGGAGGCCTTTAGCATTGTCCTCAAGAATTATGGTGAGAAGGCAGCTTGCCAGCATAGAAGGAAGGGCTGGACATGCTCAATACATAATGGTTTGACAACTTCGAGTTTTAAAGCTTCAAGTTTAAGAAGGCAGAAAATAGTAATTGGAGGCTAGCTTCCAACTCACCAGTCCATGTAGCAGCATAGGTTCAGAAAGTGTCACATAAGAACCTTTCACCCATTATTATGAGAGAAAAAACTACGGAGCAAGTTAACGGCCATAAAGAGAGTTTATGGGGTCCTATTAAAAGAGAGTGGAGGTCTAATGGTCAAGGACAAAGAATCACAATTTGGAGGATGAAAAAAAGGTGAACATCTGAACTGGTGACTCACATCCTAGAGAAGTGGTGGATGAAGTAGCCAAAGGATAATCAAGAGTGCTGGAAAGTACAGACTTAATAAGGAATTTATCAGTACTCATTATGGGCTTATTATTGAGTTTGCCCATGGGAAGTATTTAAAAAATATATAAATCTACATAATAAAGGAAAAGACTGCCTGCTCTTTAGTCATAGTTCTAAGCAGTGAACAAGGAACCACTGAAACAGTTTTAAACCACCGATCCCAATGAAAGCAGCGGCAAAGTTGGGAGGTGGAGCTGATTATATTAACATCATCCTTGGGTTTCTCTGTGTTTTCCTGTGAATTAGTGATGGCACTTTTCCTGTGAGTTAGTGGTGCTGAAAGGGACACAGGGTGATATTGAGAGCAGGAGGGCTGTTTCAGAGACCTGAGCAGGGAAGACCCTGTCCCTCAGATTGATTTCATATGTAGAAACCAGCTCCAAATTAAACTGTTAGACAAAATGTACTGAAGTGCAGAGAAAATTGTTAATTAGCAATCAAAAAATAATGGAGGTAATTTTAAAAAAACAACATCAACAACAGCATGGTGTGGGGAAAGAACATTGGCTTGAGAATCCGAGCCAGTTCTATTCCTAAATCTGCCACTGCCACGCACAACAGTGAATTGACATTTGATGCCCCTCCTGAGCCTAAATGGACACGACAAGATCAAAATAGGGGAAAACCTGCATTCCTACAGAATCCAGAGAAAGGAACCATCCACATGACAAAGACTTCACGTGATTCCTGCACTCATGTTCTTCTTACCACCTTATTAGGAATGTTACACTATTGATTATCTCCTACTCTCCTTAATCTTCAACTTCTCCTGGTCTTCTGGCTGTTTCTCATCAGCATTTAAATAGACTTTAGTTTCTCCCCCTAAATAAACTCTGCCAGGACCCTACGTGCTGCTTCCATATCACTGGAGTTTTCAGTATTGGAGAAAGAAGGTACAGATATGAGACAAATAAGGTTAAGTAAAAACCTTTTAGTCCTGAATTTGAATGCGAGAAGATAACGTTCTTATTCTCCAAGCTGAATTAAGGAAAAGACTTCTGTTCCCTCATTGTAGTTCCAAGAAGTGAATAGAGAACCACAGAGAACGGTTTTAAATCAATGATTCCAATGAAACTAGTGTCAAAGTTGGGAGGTTGTTAGATTAACATTTTCCTTGGTTCACCTTGGTCTCTATATTTTCGCATGAGTTAATGGTGTTGAAAGCACTTCCTTAGTCTCCAAGTTCCCCTATGTAAAGGAGCTCTTGATACCATGTTGAACTCCCGTGCAGAAAGTGGAAATAAATAACTAAGTAATGATCAAAAAGCTGTTTGTACTCAAAGAGTTCGAAGAAACAAAGACACATATAAGTGTCAAATGATTTGAGGTATTTGATAACATCCCATGTTTTAAAAACTACATGTGCCAAACAAGTGTTAACTTGCATGGCTTAGTGACCAGACATAGAGCATTGTGTTTCTTGGTAATAATATAAGCTATTGGAGTTCACAGCACAAAAAATTTAAAAAAGGGAAAAAGCTGGTACTTGAATGTGTGTCTTAGATGAAACCTGCATGCTAGAGATGACGAATCAGCCCCTCCCAAAGAGTCAATTGGCTACGCTAGAAGTGGGAATTTGATGAACTCGTCCAAACAATTCTTTTTTTTTCCTTGACCTTAACCTAAGATTGTTTTTAAGAGGGATGCTGCCCACTTTTATTCCCCTTGAGCTTTATTAAGATTTAATTTACATACAATAGCACACACCTGTTTTAAGTGTACAGTTTGATGAATTTGACAATGATATAAATCACTCATTCAAACTGCTACTTTTCCTTTTTCTCCTTAAATTATGTAAGAAACCCATGAGGTTCTTCCTAAAAGCTACAATTTAGAACGTGTTTTTCATTTCCTTTGTGTATTTATATGCTAGAGCTGGACCCTGATATCTTAGCCACAAATTGTCAAGAGTAAAAGAGAACTGAGTTAACAAAATAGTAGGCAGGAGATCCTTCTGGCACTGACCAGGACTGGTGGTCAGTGGGTTTGGTTAGAATAAGATCTTCTTTCTTTTGTGATTAAAGGTACTTTTCCTTTGCTCTCTCATTAAGAATTGTCTGGCTTATGGGAATATAAAATAATGAGACCCATTTTCCATTTGTGTCAAATATATTCACTGAGGAGTTTATAGGTTTTGCTCTGATGTAATATTTCTACAACAAAAAACTTGAGATAGTTACCGAGTGTCAATCTGTTAGTTTGTGCCAAATAAGATAGCTGAATAAACATAATCAAAGTAATCAAAAAGAGTCAATTTGATGGCAGCATATAGGCTTGTCATGGTTGTGGAAAGTAAATCCATACTTCTACTGGGAAATCAAAAGTGTAGACCTGTGTCCAGATATGTGATTTTTAGAATATCCAAGTTAGGTCTTTAATTAAATATTGAACATTCTAAAACTCAATGTCATGCTATCTCCGTTCTCAAGTGTCACTGAATTTCAGGCAGTGCATATTTTTCACAACTAATCCAATTTCAAAATCTTGGCACAGAACAGATAACCTATTTTCCCCTTGATGAAAGACCAGGTACAAAACTCAGGTCAGAAATACACCATCTCAGATTTCATCCCAGAAAATACGTGAACTCAAAATAGGGAAGCTTTCAATACAGTTTTTTTCTAATTGCCTTTGCAAAGGATGTATTATACAGTGATGAAATGTTAAAATGTAAGATAAGCTACTTTATGATTTAATGTATAGCTTCATCTTAATAAAGCTTGGAAAATGGGGACAGCTATCTATCGTAGGATAGAATTCAGTATGTGTAAAAGAAAATAAAAAATTAAACTATATGATTCAATCATTCTGCATATTTCATTAAAATCTGGAACAGTCTTTATTAATCAAGAATGACCAAAACCTTGAAAAATGAACTCAGGAGCTAGAAAATTAGGATTCGTAAAGACCAAAACTAAAAAATATTTCATTGCATCTTGATGCAATTACTAAGAGTTTTGTTGCGTGTGATTTTTACTTCAGTGTCAGCAGCTGTTGGACAGGAAGAATTTCAATTCTCAACACTTGTGCTTCTTAAAGGATTGAACAAGACAAAGAGATTGTAACATCTTGCTTTTTGGTTAGAGTGAAAGATATTCAAAGACAGTCTTTGGATGTTTATTATTTTCCCTCTTTTTTTCCCACGTGTCTCTGTCCATATGATGCTAACTACCTCAGTCAGGCTTGGTGAGATTGGCCAGGTCAGCAAGGCCTGAAACTGGACCAACCATAGGAGGACAGTTCAGGCAGGTAGAGAGATGACATCAGGAAGATCAGGCTGCAAATCACATGAACCCCGCCATAGGCACTACCGTTCATATTCAACACTCCTGTCTCCAGGAGCATTTTGGTTGGGGAGTCATGACAAGCCTCTAGTCCTGTAGGAACTGGGTGCCAAGCAGAAAATTAGATATACAAGAAAGTACATTTGTAGGAACCGGAGGGTAACTTCAGGCCCTGGTGTCTCAGTGGTTAAGCATTTAGCTGCTAACCAAAAGGTTGGCAGTTGGAATCCACCAGCAGCTCCTTGGAAACCCTATGGGGCAGTTCTACTCTGTCCTATAGGGTCGCTGTGAGTCAGAATTGACTCGGCGGCAACGGTTTTGGTTTTGGTTTGCGGTGTAACTCAGTGGCTTTATCAATAACAACCCCATAAGGACTCTATTACCAGAACAAAGTGCAAAAATAGAGCACAACTATCAAACAGACTGATTTTATAGAGCATCCCAGAGCTGTGTATAATAGGTAGTTCTTTATATATATATACATTAAATTTTATAATAGGTAGTTTCTTAATATTCTCCTTTTCTGTGGTCTGATTTTTGCTAGAGTTTGGAGCAAGGGTAATACTACCAGTAGTTTTCAATGGCCCTGACTGTGGTATTGGAAGCCTGCCAAGGCAAAACTAGGCAGATCACTGTTCACTCAACAAATCGTCATTACTTTTAGTTTAATACAGGAGTTGCAAACTGCAGCCTACTGCCTGTTTTTGTATGGCTTGTGAGCTAAGACTGATTTTTACATTTTTAAATGGTTGAAAATATCAAAAGAATAATATTTCATGGCTCATGAAAATTATATGGAATTTACATTTGAGTCCATAAATAAAGATTTATTGGAATAGAGCCATGCTCGTTTGTTCACACATTGTCTATACTGCTTTAATGCTACAATGGCAGAGTTGAGCCCTCATGACAGAGATCATACGGCCTGCACATCCTCAAATATTTACTATCTGGCTCTTTTCAGAAAAAGTTTGCCAACCTTGGTTTAGTGTACAAAGGCTACTGATACACAGAAAACTCACAGCACAATAATTATGACCTGACCATGTTTAATTCTTTAAGGTGTTGCACTCAATTCAGGTAGAAGTAAAAACCATCCAAAACCCAACCTGTTGCCATGGAGTTGATTCTGACTCATAGCCACCCTATAGGACAGAGTAGAACTGCCCTATAGGGTTTCCAAGGCTGCAATCTTTACAGAAGCAGATTGCCGCATCTTTCTCCCATAGAGCAGCTGGAGGGTTCGGACCGCTGACCTTTTGGTTAGCAGCCAAGAGATTAACCATTGTGCCATCAAAAGTCCTTGTAAAAACCTTACCCCATTGCCGTTGAGTCGATTCTGACTCACAGTGACCCTATAGGACAGAGTAGAACTGCCCCGTAGGGTTTCCAAGGAGCATCTGGTGGATTCGAACCGCTGACCTTTTGGTTAGCAGCTGATCCCTTAATCACTGCGCCACCAGGGCTCCTGTGAAAGCATAGCAGAGATAAATTAATGATGGAGCCCTGGTGGTGCAGTGGTTAAAGAACTCGGCTACTAACCAAAAGGTTGGCAGTTCGAATCCACCACCCTACTTTGCCCCATAGGGTCGCTATGAGTCGGAATGGCCTTGATGGCAATGGGTTTCGTTTCCTACCCCTGCTCTCACAGAGGCTAGGAATATTCTACCTCCTACAGCTAGTGAGCCAATCCTGCCTATGGCAAGCAGGATATTAGGCATGAATTGAAATCGGCCTGACTGCAACGGGTTTGGTTTTGGTTTATTCTGACAGTGGGTGTGATAGAATAGATATTGCTGCCCAAGGTTCTCAATGTCTGGTGTGTGTTCATTAAACTGCCTCCTCTTTCCTCACTCAACAGTGTTGTCCTTCCCTCTGTGAATGGCCTTTTGTCTTGGTTTTCTGATTAGGGCTACAATTCCCACCTTGAGGTTAGAACTTGAGTTCCAACCTGATTAGTTGGGGCTCTGCTTCTCTAAGAAATCCTTTCTACTCCCACTGCCTCCAGGAGCTGGATCCTGCTCTGCATAGCTCCCTCGTTTTACTGGTATCCTGCTCTAATCTAAATAGACCATCTGGTACCATGGTTTTGTATTAAACATTTAGTTCTGCTATTTTCCCTTACTCCAACCCTAGGACCTGATCATCCCTAAATAAAGTTCAAGTTTGCCTTACTCTTTGAACTCTGACTAAACCTGCTGAACACACTCTTGAAGGAACAGCCCTACAAGTAGGTTAGACCATGAAATTTCAGTCCTGACTTTTCCAGGATTCATTCCTACCCCTTTCCTCTTCACCCTTCTGCTGATGTCTCAGCATGCATCATGGTCTAACTTATATTCATTATAACACCCCATAGATCATAGACAATAAGAGCTAGAAGGTATCTTACGAGTCACTTACAGAAGAGAAGACCAATTTGGAAGTCCACCAAGGGGAATATACATATCAATTCAGTCTAATCCCTAAGGACTAAGTAGCCCCATATCCTCCTAGAGGTGCCTTGAAAATAAAAGTTAAATTAAAAATATGAAGCTGTTTTCAACGAGAGAGTCAATCCTGAATCTATTGATTTTTGGTTCATCATTTTTAAAAAAGCCAGAGAAACAGAAGTGTGGATAAATCAAAATGACTCTAACAAGTGTGTCCAAAAGAGGAGGAAGAAACCCATAATCTGAGACCCTATATGAATAGGATTCATTTTTTCTAAGCTGTTCCATGCCCTACCACATTGATTACCTTTCTCATTTGTCAGTTGCCTCATGGACTCTGCGAGTACTTTAATGCCTAAATCTTTGCAATGAAAATCTCAAAATAGGATCTCAAATTGTACTTGGTCAGTTACATTCCAATTTAACGACTAGAATAGACAGACACTGATCAGTCAGAAAGGATTCTAGCTTACCATTAAGTCCTGCCTCTATCTACAAAGGCAAAATGGAAGGAGAACTGAGGCAATTATAACAATTGCCTATGGGGATCAGGCAAAAATCTCTTTCTATCATGGAAAAATGGTTGTGGACGTCGGAGTGAGTGGAGATTTCTGTAGATTTCATTTCCTCTGGCTAATTATTCAGAACCATTTCCCTGTAGGGATACTGTCCATATCTTGTGTGCGACTGCTGAAACAGACCATGGCATAACAGGTCCAATTAGTTAAGCAATCTTTTTTTTAAAAAAAATTTTATGCATTACATGAAAGTGTACAGAGCAAATTAGTTTCTAATTAAACAATAAATAAATCATTTTGCCAACCTCACAACATGTCAACACTCTCCCCTTCTCCACCCCAGGTTCCCTGTTTCCATTTGTCCAGTTTTCCTGTCCCTTCCTGCCCTCTCATCATTGCTTTAAGGCTGGTGTGCCCATTTAGTCTCATATACATGATTGAGCTACAAAGCACATTCCTCACCTGTGTTATTGTTTGCCCCATACACCTATCTTTGGCTGAAGAGTGAACCTTGGGAGTGACTTCAATACTGAGTTAAAAGGGTGTCCGGGGGGGCCATACTCTTGGGGTAAGCGATCTTACAGATCCACACATATTCCCTCTGGGTTCATTCTGCTGTGAATGGTCAGTAAATCATGAAGATGGCTAACTGATTTGATCAAGCATGCCTCAAGTGTTAATATAACTGCCACACACAGCTGTATTTATTTATTTATTTATGTTTATTGTAACAGCTCATGCCCCACCCTATCACTTTGAATAGATGAAGAAATTGAATAGTTCTTGGTTGGTTAGTAAAGTACAGAATAAGTGTATAATAATAAGCGTATCAGGCACAATAAATATTTGTTAATTGACATTTAGTTACTAACTGTACCAGCTGTGGAAACCCTGGTGGTGTAGTGTTTAACAGTTTGGCTGCTAACCAAAAGGTCGGCAGTTCGAATCCACCAGCCACTCCTTGGAAACCCTATGGGGCAGTTCTACTCTGTCCTGCAGGGTAGCTATGAGTTGGAGTCGACTCGACGGCAACGAGTTTTTGGTTTTTTGGTACCAGTTGTAATAGAATGATATAGACATTGTCTTAGAAGTAGCATATGCCTTAGATTAGGCCAGTGGTTTTTATTGGAGATTGATTTTGCCCTCCTCTTCTGTTCCCCAGGGGACATTTTCTAATGTCTGGAGACTTTTTTAGTTGTTGCACCTGGGGTGTGTGTGTGTGTGTGTGTGTGTGTGTGGTGCTCGTAGTGTCTGTTTGTTAGAGTCCAGGGATGCTGGTAAATATACTATAACGCACAGGACAACCCTTCAACCCCTTCCCCCGCCAATTTTTTTGGTCCAAAATGTCAAGAGTGTTGAGACTGAGAAACCCTGGAGTAGGTAGATAAAAGAAATGGGCAAGTTTGGTTTTTTAAAAGCAGATGAGTAGATGAGTAGCTGGAAATAGAATTTTGTTTTTCAGAAATTAGTCAGAGTTCCTCAAAAGTTAAATATAGAATTACCATATTACCCAGCAATTCCACTCCTAGGTATATACCCTAGAGAGTTGAACGTAGGGTCTCAAACAGATACGTGTACACTGATGTTCACGAAGCATTGTTCACAATAGCCAGAAGGTGGAAACAACCCAAGTGTCCATCAACAGACAAATGGATAAATAAAATGTGGTACATACATACAATGGGATATTATTCAGCCACAAAGAGAAATGAAATTCTGAGACATGTTAGGACAGGGATGAATTCTGAAAACATTATGCTGACTGAAATAAGTTAGAAACAAAAGGGCAAATATTGTCTGATCCCACTTACATGAAATATCTAGAATAGGCAAATACATAGAGATTACATAGAGACAAAACTTATTAGTGGTTACTAGGGGCTTCGGGGAGGAAGGGAATGGGAATTTTTGCTGAAGGGATACTAAATTTCTGTTTGGGGTTTTGGAAATGGATAGTGGTGATGGTTGCACAACGTGGTGAAAGCAATGTTGCTGAATTGTACACTTAAAAGCATTAAAATGGCAAATTTTTGTTATATATATATTCAGCACAATAATATTAAATTAAAAAAATAGGTTGTCTTTATTCTAAAATTTTTTTTAGAAAATTGAAGATTATATTGTGATATTTACTTTAAGTTTCAAAATAACAAATGTTGGCATATGATTTATTTTCCTTGACTAACTTTTCCTTTGCATGTAGTTTTTCTTTAAGGAAATAATTTCCACTAGTCACCTTAATTATGACCAATTTCATATTTCATTGGTGGTGCTCTTAAATGTATATTTCCCAGCTCTGATACCATGATAGATTTCTGGAACTGAGTAGGTTCAGGAAACCTTTTTTTGTCCTGTCCTCCTTTACTACTAGCAAGGAAAAGCTGAAAAGGAGCCTCCAAGAGACTGCTTTTTACAATGCTTGCTGTTGCTATGTGCTGTCGTTTCTATTCAGAATCATAATGACCCCAGGTGACATGGTAAAACATCCCTCTATGGTTTTAGGGCTGTAATCTTTACAGGAGTAGATCACCAGGTCTTTCTCCCATGGAGCCACTGAGTGCGTTCGAACTGTCAACCTTTTGGTTTGGTTAGCAACCAAGCACTTAACCATTACACCATCAGGGCTCCTTTTTTACAATGCACATGAGAACAATTATAAATTCGCTTAAATCCAATAACAGGTTCTAAAAACTTCAGTTATACAGGAAGGAGAGAAAAGAGTACTGGTGAAAGAAACCTCAGTCTGGGACCTGCTAGACTTACTGGGAAGGATAGTCAGTATGATCTGCCATATCCAAAATTCCATTCATGAAGAGGACCATGATCTACAAAAATTGTTTCCAATAGACCAACAATATCGCCTCAAGGATATAAAAATTTTCTCAACCAATCCTATTTTCAGTAGACACTTCTTGGATTACTGAAATTTGAATGTTATTAAAGACTTTTAACTTTTGCTGGTATTTTCCTTTTTTTCAGGCCTCGGTATTTAAATGTCAAGTACTGTAATAATAAAGTGCTAAGATTATAAATTTAAACTCATGAAAATTTAGGAAATGTCCAGAGCTATCTAAGAGTAATAATATGTATCCCAAACTGCATGTTTCAACCTCTTAAAAATCATAGGAAATAGCTTATCCAAGAATGAACATTATTTACCACATAGCATTTGAAATTTCATGGTATTATTATTTCCTACATATCATTGTGACTTTTATGAAAAGATAAGATTTTTAGCTTTTCATTTGGACAAATTCAAAAACCTAACATAATATTTCATTTCCAGGTATTTTTTCCAGTACCTAGAACCACAGTAGTCTATTATCACAGGTAAAGGTTATAAATAAGTAAAGCTACATACTTCCTCAATGAACTGCTCAAGGTCAGGAACCATATCTTATTAATCTAATACCATGATGCCTAATATATTTCCCGGCACTCCAGAAGGTGATCAGTGAATATTTATTTGTTTTTTGACTATACAAGCATTAGCTGCTTCCAATATTTCACGTGTGAAAAATCAGATTTTACTTACATTTCATATATTTAGTTTAGATTTTCAGGAAATAAGAAAATAAATGGTTTTCCCATATGTGAGTAAAACTTTCTAAGCTAAGCCTCTGCATATGTCATTTTTATATTTGAAAAAAATTGATGAAAGGAGTGACCTAATATTTTTTACTTTATGAATTATTAGATAGCCAACAGCACAAGAACACAATCAATATGAAACATATGTAGGATTTATAAATTCATGCTGTATTTACTCTAGATACTTCCCTAAATTGGTTGTATATGATCATCAAGATTATCCCATTGTCAGTTACTCATCAAATGTCAATCTACTTTGTTCAGTTATTCCTGATATTGAGATCACCAAGATCAGCTGGAATTGCTGAGTAGATGAGGATTTTTCCATAATAATGTTTAAAGGACACAGTCATCCTCTACATCCTAATTTTACCGGTTGGTCCACTGCTTCGAATATCATATAGAATTTATCTTTTGTTTTTCTTCCTTTTGGGTAAGGGTACTATGATGGAGAGCTTTAATCCCTAAAATGGTGTATAAAAGGAGACTTTTCTTCATAGAGCTAGAATGTGGCATATGGTTACTTTCCCATGCCTTTTAGGAAATCAGTACCACAGATTGATGTATAATTTAAAACCTTGATGACAGCTGAGCAAATGCTACTCGAGACAGAGAATCATAAGTTTTAACTTCATTCACATTTCTAACTTACTATATGAGGCAGAATTTTGTTTTTCTCCCATTAGCTTTATGAGTAGGAATAACCTGATCTAATTTTCTACTAATGCCTTCAGAAGTGAGAGTGTTAACAATGCTCTAACTTGCATTAATTGGGAACAGAGAGTTAGCGGTTCCTGTATTTTCACCATTTTCCCAACAGGAACAAAACAAACTTTATCTGAAAGTTGAAAGTAGATACACGAAGAAAAATCCACCAAAAACCTAAATGTCCAAACAACAACAACAACAATGAAGGTTAAGTATTACTCGCTTGAGAGGACCTACAACCTCTCCCTGAGTGGCAACATCTGCAGTAACATCTTTGAGATAGTGTAAGGTTTGTATCTTTGAAGCCAGTGATCCTCAAACTTTTGTTGTGCGTAGTAATCATCCAAGGAATCTGTTATAATGCATATTCCAGGGCCCATCCCTGAAGATTCTGCTGTAGAACCCATATTTGAAATTAGAATCTACTCTGTCCTCAAAAGAGAGTTCTAAGTGGTTATGATGTTGGTGAAGAATATTGAATATGCCATGGACTGCCAGAAGAATGAACAAATCTGTCTTGGAAGAAGTACAGCCAGAATGCTCCTTAGAAGCAAGGGTGGCGAGACTTCATCTCATATA
>NW_004444004.1:9553863-9567723 GCF_000243295.1 Trichechus manatus latirostris | reverse complement strand
ACTGCCAGAAGAATGAACAAATCTGTCTTGGAAGAAGTACAGCCAGAATGCTCCTTAGAAGCAAGGGTGGCGAGACTTCATCTCATATACTTTGGACATGTTATCAGGAGGGACCAGTCCCTGGAGAAGAACATCCTGCTTGGTAAAATAGAGAGTCAGTGAAAAAGAGGAAGACCCTCAACGAGATAGATTGACACAGTGGCTGCAACAATGGCTCAAACATAGCAACAATTATGAGGATAGCACAGGACCAATCGAGCAGTGTTTCATTCTGCTGTACATACGGACTGGGCAGTGTTTTGTTCTGTTCTACACAGGGTCACTATGAGTCAGAAGCGACTTGACAGTACCTATCAACGAGTGTTTTTTTTACAAATTGAGATATAACTCACATACCATACAATTAACCCATTTAAAATGTATAATTCAGTGTTTTTAAATATTGTCACAGAGCTGTGCAACTATCACCACAATGTGACTTTAGAACATTTTATCACCCCCAAAAGAAACTTAGTAGCAGTCACTCCTCACTCACCTCTTTCCCTCCAGCCTTTGACAATCATTAATCTTTCTATCTCAATGGATCCACCTATTCTGGACTTTTCATATAAATGGAATTTCACAATACGTGGCCTTTAGTGTCTGGCTTCTTTCACTTTGAAGAGTGTTTTCAAGGTCCACCCATGTTGTAGCATGCAGCAGTACTCCATTTCTTTGCAATGCCAAATAACATTCCATTGTATGGATATACCACATTTTGTTATCCATTTATCAGTTGATGGACATCTGGATTTTTTCCACTTTTTGGCTATTATGAATAATGCTGCTATAAACATTCATGCACAAGTTTCTCGGGGAGCATAGTTTCTACGTATTTTGTTTTTTAAACTAGAGGGCTCTATTAAATTGAGGGAACATTTCTAGTCAAATACCATTGGTGGGCTGTAAGAAAATGACTGGAATGACCCACTAAAGTATTAGCTAATGACTGGTGAGGCTTAAAGGCTTTCAGGAGAAACTTTGATCACAGAATAATTCATATTCTGTGGCAGCTGGAAAAGACAAATCAGAGACCAAAGAAAGAATGCAACTTTTTATCCTCATTAATATAAAAAGTATAGAAATGGGTGACTGTAAGAAGCAAACCAGACCTCCATATAATGTGTGATCTCATCTGCCTTCTGACATGGTCCATAGCATAGTTTATTATAAAGGTTTTAATGCAATGGTAGGAAAATCCAGTCTGACAAATGCAGTTAATTTAACTAATTCATTGTGTTAAAAAAAATATTAAAATGCTTAAGAGGAAACTGATCCCTTAGAACAAGTGACCGAACCTGAAAAAAAAAAAAAGGAAATAAGAGAAGCGGAGAAATTCTGTTATTTTTTCTCTCTCTCCCGGCACATCCTGAAAATACAGTGTGCAATTCACACAGAGCCGAAGCTACACTGTGCCTTTTGTGAAACTCTGCCCTTCAGTTCTTCCTTGTGCCATATGTGGAGCTTATGCATACCTCTCTGGGTCACACCATGTCTAGTTATTCAGTCTTGTAAACAGCCCCTTAAATGCTTCAATGGATTAAACTTTCAGTGAGAATCCAAATATCATCCACATAGATTTTTGTCCTAGAATGATCTAATCACAGGAATTTAGGCTTTCTTGTTTCTCTTATATTTTAAAAAATCCTGATAGTGTGTTTGATTTATTGGGGACTTTTTCAACCATGTTTCATAAACAGCCACAGAATCAACCATTTTTAAGCCACTCTTTCTCCCAACTTCCTTAACAGATTGCAAGAAAGCCAGCTAGACTGACTACAAAGAAACTTTGATTTAATTATCCAAAAGACCCAATTAAATTTTTAAAAATCTATCATTTTGAGGAATACTGGCCAATCATTAGATTATCTCCTAATTCTGTTTATACGGTTATTTTATAGGCAAGAGTAGGCTGTGGGGAGTTAAGTATTTTCAACTTAGGAGAAATTAGTAACGAAGAAAACAGCTCTGCTGATTTATCAATTTAATAATCAGCAGCAATATACCAAAGGAGATTAAGACATGATACTTGTCCCAAAGAGCCAATATTACTGCTGAGGTAAACAAGGCATACGCATGAAAGAATTTGAGAATACCATAATATATTACACTATCTCTACCAAAGGAATTCAAACATACGAGGAATAAACTTGGGCTCTAGTAGTTAAAGATGACATCATGGATGTGGTAAGACAATCTGAGTCTGAAGTTTGAGGAGGATTTGATCAGAATAAGGGAAAAGAATTTCTGGCATGGACAACAACAGTGTGAACAAAGGCTGAGCTGCAGGATTTAATGTAATGTAAAGTGGAGTACATATGCTCAAGAACAAATGGAAAACAAGGCCATATGATAGTTCAGATTGTGGTGAGTCTTGGAAGTCAGGCAGACATCCAGAAGTTGCTCCCGCCAAAGCTGGGAGCTTCTCATCAGTGCTGGCTGTGTCCAGCTGGCTTTTACTTAAAGAGAGCTGTCTGACTAACTATTGAAGAAGTAGAGACCAAGAATGGGGATATAGAGAATGGAGTGGGTAAGGAGCCTGCAGATGTGGTCAAGTCAATTTAGAGAATAATTGCCAAGATGTGACAGTCTGCCTCTGTAGATTATAACCTTGGAAACCCTATGGGACAGTTCTACTATGTCCTATAGTGTCCTTATGAGTTGGAATCTACTCGATGGCAATGGGTTTTGGTTTGCCTACCATGTGCATTCCAGGCACTGGTTTGGATGCTTCAGTGATTATAAGGATGAACAAATAAGGGTCCCCAACCTCATGGAGTTTATGGTCTAGGCATGCACATTATTATGAATGATAACAGAAAGAAAGTAATGAATGTTTTAAGTACAAAATACAAAAATAGTACAGAAGGGGCACAGAATGAGTATTAATTCTACCTGGATAACAGAAGAAGTGAAATTTTAACTTGTGTGATAGTTAAGACAGTGTGTCAACTTGGCTGGGCCATGATTCTCAGTGTTTTGGAAGTTGTATAATGTCGTGATCACTTTCATGTTGAGATTTGATATGTGATCACCCCCATGATGGGATCTGCTGTGAGCAGCCAATCAGTTCAAAGGGAGTTTCCTTGGGCATGTGGCCTGCATTGAATATAAGGGGACATTCTGGCAAGGCTCAGACAAGGCTTGTGCTCGATCCTGCAGCTGGCTCCTGTTCGTCTGACCTCCAGTTCTTGGGGCTTGAGCTAGCAGCTTACCTGTGATCTTGCCCGTTGATCTTGGGATTCATTGATCTTTGTAGCCTGTGAGCAAGAGCTCTGCTCTCTGACCTGCTGATCTTGGATTCGCCAGCTCCTGTGGCTCCATGAATCAGGAGAAGCCTCTATCCTGACCCACGGACTTGGGACGTTCCAGCCTCTACAACCACTTGAGCCATTTCCTTGATATAAATCTCTCTCTATATATATTTATACACTTTACTGGTTTTGCTTCTCTACGGAACCCAGCGTAAGACATTTGGTACCAAGAATGGTTCTAGAGAAACAAAATCGTAGGGTTGAGTTTTCTAAATTGTTTCTCAAGTCTGGTTAGTCTTAGAGATGCTGATGACTTGGCTTCCAGTAGTAAAGAGGGCACTGCTAATCCATGGCGTGAGATGTCAATACCAATACACAAAATATCACCACCAATAGATCAGGTACTGGAAAAAGATGAGGCTCTAGGTGACTGCATGTGTGATACTTTTCTACAATTTTTCTTATAATGAGAAGTATAAGGAAGCTAGTTGGTTGGTCCTACTTTCATTTCCGTGTATTATATGCATGGGTGCTTTATTTACATAGGTACATTATTGGTAGAAAAAATATGGTATTAGGATTTTAATACTGAAGGGGGAACATGTTTGCTCAAAGTAAAGGAACCAACATGGACAATGGAATGAAGTAGGATGTGCTTTGGAAGAGTCATGAAGTCCAGCAAGTCAGGAATGTAGGATGTATTGGAAGACAGTATAAAACCCGTTGCCGTCGAGTCAATTCTGACTCATAGCGACTGTGTAGGAAAGAGTAGAACTGCCTCATAGGGATTCCAAGGAGCAGCTGGTGGATTGGAACTGCTGACCTTTAGGTTAACAGCTGCCACCAAGGCTCCAGTATAGAGTTGTGATAACGTTGGAAAAGTTCTTTAGGGACAGAGGGAAGAAAAAAAGTCAGGAAGAGGAGTTTGGATTTAGGAGATGATTTGTAGACACTGTAAGTTCTTGAGGTGAGAGTGAATTAGTTTTCTTCTATTTATTGAGTCCACTGCATGAAAAGCCCCGGGCCATGAAAGAAATGTGTATGGGTGATTATTTTGACAGAAATATACAAAGCAGATCTGAAAGTGGATGACATTGAGGTCAGGAAGGTCAACTAGGAAGAAGTCTGTTACAGTAATCTAAGGGTGAGGTGATGATGCAAGATAATGGAAGGGGAAACAGAAAGGAATCAATACATGAGACACATTTCAAAGGAAAAGTAAAATACTTACTGGCTAATTGTATGTATTTGTGGTTCAGTGGTTGAATTCTTGCCTTCCATGCTGGGAACAGAGATGTAGTCTATTTGATTCCTGCGTATTCCATCAAATTGACTACATCTGTGGAAAGAGACAATGGAAAAAGTCAATATCATCAGTCAGAAGAAGGCTAGGGACCGACTGCAGAACAGACCATCAATTGCTCCTATGCAAGTTCAAGTTGAAGCTGAAGAAAATTAGAACAAGTTCACGAGAGCCAAAGTACAACCTTAAATATATCCCGTCTGAATTTAGAGACCACCTCAAGAATAGATTTGACGCATTGAACACTAATGACCGAAGACCAGACAAGTTGTGGAATGACATCAAGGACATATGTGAAGAACGCAAGAGGTCATTAAAAAGACAGGAAAGAAAGAAAAGATCAAAATGGATGTCAGAAGAGACTGAAACTTGCTCTTGAATGTCGACTAGCTAAAGCAAAAGGAAAAAATAATGAAGTAAAAAGCTGAACAGGAGATTTCAAAGGGCAGCTCAAGAAGACAAAGTATTATGATGACATGTGCAAAGTCCTGGAGATAGAAAACCCAAACGGAAGAACACGCTCAGCTATTCTCAAGCTGAAAGAACTGAAGAAAAATTCAAGCCTTGAGTTGCAACACTGAAGAATTCTACAGGGAAATATTAAACGACACAGGAAACATCAAAAGAAAATGGAAGGAATACACAAAGTCACTATACCAAAAAGAATTGGTTGACATTCAACCATTTCAGGAAGTAGCATATGATCAGGAACCAATGGTACAGAAGGAAGAGGTCCAAGCTGTCACTGAAGGCATTGGCAAAAAACAAGGCTCCAGGAATTGATAGAATACCAATTGAGATGTTTCAACAAATGAGTGCAGCACTGGAAGTGCTCACTCTTCTACGCCAAGAAATTTGGAAGACAGCTACCTTGCCAACTGACTGGAAGAGATCCGTATTTATGCCTATTTCAAAGAAAGGTGATCCAACTGAATGCAGAAATTATCGAACAATATCATTCGCAAATAAAAATTTTGCTGAAGACCCTTCAAAAGCGCCTGCAGCAGTACATCCACAGGGAACTACCAGTAATTCAAGCTGGATTCAGAAGAGAACATGGAACAAGGGATATCATTGCTGATGTCAGATGGATGCTGGCTGAAAGTAAAGACTATGAGAAAGATGCTTACCTATGTTTTATTGACTATGCAAAGGCATTCGATTGTGTGGATCATAACAAATTATGGATAACTTTACGAAGAATGGGAATTCCAGAACACGTAATTGTGCTCATGAGGAACCCGTACGTAGATCAAGAGGCAGTGGATCGAACAGAACAAAGGGATACTTTGTGGTTTAAAGTCAGGAAAGATGTGCATCAGGGTTGTATCCTTTCACCATATTTATTCAGTCTGTATGCTGAACAAATAATCCGAGAAGCTGGAGGAAGACTCATTAACAGACTGGGTTATACAGATGACACAATCTTGCTTGCTGAAAGTGAAGAGTACTTGAAGCATTTACTGATGAAGATCAAAGACTACAGACTTCAGTATGGATTACACTTCAACATAAAGAAAACAAAACCGCTCAAAATTGGACCCATAAACAACATCATGATAAACTGAGAAAAGAATGAAGTTGTCAAGGATTTCATTTTACTTGGATTCGTAGTCCACGGAAGCAGCAGTCAAGAAATCAGGTGATGTATTGCATCGGGCAAATCTGCTGCAAAAGACCTCCTTAAAGTGTTGAAAAGCAAAGATACCACTTTGAAGAGTAAAGTCGTCTGGCCCAAGCCATGGTGTTTTCAATCGCCTCATATGCATGGAAGAGCTGGACTATGAATAAGGAAGACCAAAGAAGAATTGACACCTTTGAATTGTGGTGTTGGCGATGAATATTTAATATACCATGGACTGTCAAAAGAACGAACAAATCTGTCTTGGAAGAAGTACAGTCAGATATGCTCCTTGGAAATGAGGATGGTGAGACTTCATTTCACGTACTTTGGATATGTTATCAGGAGGGACCAGTCCCTGGAGAAGGACATCATACTTAGTAGAGAGTCAGCAATAAAAAGAGGAAGACCCTCAAGGAGGTGGATTGACACAGTGGCTGCAACAATGGGCTCAAGCATAGCAATGATTGTGATGATGGCATAGGACCGGGCAGTTTTTCGTTCAATTGTACATAGGGTAGCTATGAGTCAGAACTGATTAGATGGTACCTAACAACAACAAAAACAGACATCCTAGTGGAGGTATACAATAGGCACTTAACTAACTGTATCTTAAATTCAGGAGAAAGATTTAATCAGGAGATAGATGTTTTGGCGACAACAGCAAATAGTTGGTAATTGAGTCCAGGAGAGGAAATAAAGTTTTCTACGGGTGGGGGTAGGGCAGAGTGGTGTTGACTGAGAAGGGAAGAGGTCTGAAGAGGACAGAACACTGAGAAACACAAACATTTGAGGGCTGGGCAAACAAAGAGGACCCAACAAAAGATACTGAGAAGGAAGAGTGTATGGGTGTCAACAAAGAAATAAAACTGCAATTTCAGAAGCCAATAGCAAAGGGATGTTTTAGATGGCGGAAAGGTATCTTATTTGATGATGGAGGGAAAAGGAGCTGATGGAGAAAAATAAAGTGAAGATGTGGTTAAAGAGTGGATAAATACTACAGCAAGGACAGAAGAGCAGTGAAGACTTAGAGAGGAGAAATCGTTCTTCCTTTATTACCAACAGTGGTGAGAGGAAAGAGACAGAGAGTTGAGAAAGGGGATGGGGTGGTGGTAGCAGAGGAAACTCATACTGGCTTGCCATAATCTTATCAGTGAAGTAGGAGTTCAGGCTTTCTGTAGAGCATACATGTCAGGAGAGGGAAAAGGAATTGGAAAGAAGAAACGATTGTGCTTAAAATACCTTAAAGTTGTAAATTACACAATTCCTGACAAATATTCACTTATAATTTAGCTATTTTTAAGTAGTTTGTGAATGTTTAAAATGGTTGAATGACACGTCAGTAAAACTAAAAGACCTCTTAGATATGTAGGACTAGTAGGCACAGAAGATGTGATATGATATCTCTCCTAGCAAAATAAAACTATATAGGCTAACAGAATAAGTCTGAGAGATTATGCTTATTTAGAATTAAATATACTGGTACATCTTTAAGGTTCAGCATAGATAGTAAGAGTTCTAACTTTGATATATGGAGCCCTGGTGGTGCAATGGTTAAGCACTTGGCTGCTAATCAAAAGGTCAGTGGTTCGAACCCACCCAGTGGCTCCACAAGAGAAAGACGTGGTGATCTGCTTCTGTAAAGATTACTTCCTAGGAAACTCTATGGGACAGTTGTACTCTGTCACATGGGGTCGCTATGAGTCGGAATAGACAGCACCTAACAACAATAACTTTGATATAGTATTAATAATTATATTAGCTGCCCCTTAATGAGTGCCTAGTATATTCCAGGAGAGCCCTGGTGGCACAGTGGTTAAGTGCTCAGCTGTTAACCTAAAGGTTGCTGGTTTAAACCCACAAGCTGCTCTGCGGGAGAAAGATGCGGCAACCTGCTTCCTTAAAGATTTACAGCCTTGGAAACCCTATGAGGCAGTTCTACTCTGTCATATAGGGTCGCTATGAGTTGGAACTGACTCAACAGCAATGGGTTTTTTCCCTTAAATTTTATTTATTTTGTTGGGTTTGTGGAGAATATATACAGCTAAACATACACCAATTCAACAGTTTCTACACGTACAATTTAGTGACATTGATTGCATTCTTCAAGTTGTGCTACCATTCTCATCCTCCTTTTCTGAGTTGTTCCTCCCTCATTAACATAAACTCACTGCTCCCTGAGATTATTATCTAATCTTTCAAGCTGCTGTTGTCATTTTGATCCCATATATATAGTTCTTAAAAGAGCATAATGCTCAAGGCAGACCTTTTTTACTAGTTAAGCTAAATTATTGTTCAGTTTTAAGATAACTTCAGGGGATCTTTTTGGTTTAAGGTTTAAAGATTATCTCAGGACCATAGTTTCAGGAGTTCATGTACCCTCCAATGCTCCAAAAAGTCTAGAGTCCATGAGAATTTGAAATTCTGTTCTGCATATTCCCTCTTTTGATCAGGACTCTTCTATGGAATCTTTGATCAAAATGTTCAGTAATGGTAGCTGGGCACCATCCAGTTCTTCTGGTTTCAACTGGCAAAGGAGGCAGTTGTTCATTGAGGCAATTAGCCACATATGCTGTATTTCCTCCTATTCCCAACTCTCCTTCTTCCTCTGTTGCTTCAGATGAATAGAAACCAATTGTCATACCTTGGAAAGCTGCTTGGGAACTTTTAAGGCCCCAGGCACTATACAAGGAACCAGGAAGTAGAACAGAAGCACTAAACATGTTATTAGGCCAATTATCTGGGATGATCATGATCATGATCCTATACCTCCAATCCATGGAAGTAAACCCCACGAGGTGTTTGGTTGTACAAAACCAGCCCCAGCAGCTACTCTTTTTTTTTTTTGTCACTGTTATAAATATATCTATCACACAACTTTTGCCAGTTCAACTTTTTACAGGTGTACAACTTATTGACAGCAAGTACAATAATTGGCAATTTTCTATCACGGTTAACCCTCTTTTCCCCCTCTCTCCTGCCCCTGGTAACCACTAATACACTTTGTTCTCTATACATTTGCCTTTTCTTGTCTTTTTATATAACTGAGATCGTACAATATTTGTCCTAATGGGCTTGGTTTTTGTTTGGTTACTATATTCCAGGTACTACACTAATCACTTTATATCTAGTGATTCTCAACTGATGGTCATTTTGCTGCCCCCTCCCAGGGGACAATTGGCAATGTCTGGAGACATTTTTGGTTGTCACAAGTTGAGGGGGGAATGCCACTGGTATCTAGTGAGTAGAGGCCAAGGATGCTCTTACACATTCTAGATTATACAGCACCGTCCTCCACAACAAAGAATTACCCAGCCCCAGCCCCAAATGTCAATAGGAGCCCTGGTGGTGCAGTGGGTAAGAGCTACGGCTGCTTACCAAAAGGTCAGCAGTTTGAATCCACCAGCTGCTCCTTGGAAACCCTATGGGGGCAGTTCTACTCTGTCATATTAGGGTCACTATAAGTCAGAATCGACTCGACATCAATGGGTTTTTTAAATTGTCAATAGTGCCGAGGTTGAGAAACTCTGGTCTACATCATTCTTTTTACCATGGCAGTGATGAATGTCTAAGTTGGACAATAGTAGTATATGCAGTTGATTCAGAGACTAACTTTGGTTTCTTCTTAATTTCTTAAGTGGTTTCTTCCTAGCTCCTACACTTCGCCTGGCTTCCTTCTCTCTAGGTTGGTCATCAAGAACCCAGGTTAAGAAACCCTAATTTATATCTGTTATGTAATATAATCCTCACAACACTCCAATGAGGAAGATATAATTCTCTCTATTATACAGATAATGAAATGGAAAATTAGGGCTTCTAAGTAACTTGCTCAAAGTCACAGCACCAGCTCTTATGAAGTAGAACCAGATTTTTAACCCATCTGTCTGATGCCACAGTCAACTTTCTAACCACTACATACACTGCCACTTAAGATATACAGACTACCACAAGACATCTCTATGCCTTACACATCATTTTTTCTAAAAGTGCATTTGTTAGTATACTAAAATCTGCATTTCTCCGATCTAAGTTTACCAAGGGTCCATCCCTCAACTCTAACCTTTCCCACCTGAGGGTAACATTGTCATATAGAAGACAGACTTGAGTCAGGCACATCAGACATGCCATGCCAACATTTTATGTTTTGCCAGTTGTGGGTATCTTTCTATTGAAAAAAAAAAGTTCATATGATAGTCAGTTGCAGACTTATTCTCAAATTCTATTTAACATCCACATGATAAGATGGATTCTTTCTGGGCTTTTTTGGACTTCTGTGCTGATACCATCATGGTACAAACTACCCAAGTGCTTCTTGCCAATCACTAGGTAGGAGCTCCTCCTCTCCTCTCCTCTCCTCTCTACTCCCTTGCAGTCTCTCACAATGTTGGGAGCCCCTGTCTTGAATCTTATCAACCAAGACGTTGTCAGTGATTACTTGACTGCTAGCTGACAGCAAGATAGGTATTGGGGATGAGGGGGCAGTAACTATGAAAAAAAACTATTTAGGTGATAGAGCTAAATAACTTTGACTGTATCGTAGGCCACTGATTCTTCCAATGGTAGAGACAGGCTAGGAATCAAGGGTTACATATATAAATACAGATATATCAGGCAGCTATTTATAACCACTGATTTCAAGAACATGGTCTTTTAATTGAATTTCTTGTGTGTGGGGGTCACCTGAAGCATATCATGTAACAGGGCTGTTCCATACCTCTTTACCCAAGGGGAAATAATCAGATCTCAGGCATACCATAGAGTTATCTGTGCTATGAGACTAAAGGAAAATTCCATTTCTATCATACCTGCATGATAAAGCTCAACATTCCTAAAATAGTTAGCTTAAAGGAGCAAAAATCAGAATCTTTCTCAAGTCTGTAAAACAAGTAAAATTGGAAACACATATAGAATTATTTGACCATTTTTATGTATCTGAAGCTATGCATGATATAACTCAAGAAGAGTTAAAAATCAAAACTTAAATCTTTAAATCTTTCACCTTTATGGAAATCTTACTGATAATATTGGAACAGGTATGTCATAAATTATGGTACCCTTGTCTTTCAATAGGACAACAACAACAACAAAAAGTATGGACTCCAAATAAATAGTAATAATTTAGAATATTGGTAGTTTTAAAGACTGTAAAGTAATAGCATAAACATTGTTGGTGCTGCATCGAGAAATTAGGGAAAAACCAACTTTATATCTAACCTCAAATAATTCATATGGTTTCATTGGTTTTATCAAGAATGTTGGTCAGTAAGCATGCTGAGAGTGAGGATTTACAGAAAAAATGTGCTGTGTCTATAGAGAGCAAAAATGCTGAGTGGGTTTGATTCAAAATTCACCACAGGCCAGGAAAAAGATTTTGCAAAACTCTGGCCCCTGTTGCTCACACATGGCCTAGGCTGTGTGTAAGCCTCACTTTTAGGAGCTTCATTTGGTTTTCAAAGAGCAGGGTCATTTTCTCAGCCTACACTTCTCATTAAGTTCCAAACACTTCCCTAGGATATGAAACCTCCCCTTTCTCTTTCACCACTCCCAGTAAAGCCAGCTTGTTCAGACAATACTGAAAGGGGCTGCTCTTTGGTGCTCAGACAGGATGTTCCACTGAAATAGCTTGCTGGGACAGCCCATAAGCATTCTTCTGTTAATGTTTCATAAAAATGTGAACTGTTTCTACCCAGACTGAATTAAACGTTTTATATAAAAATTGTGTGATGTTTTCAGCATTCACTTAAGAAGAGTTTATTGAATACTTAGTTTGTGCAAGGCACTGGGCTAAGCCTTGGGGAGAGGGAGAGGAGAGGCTGGAGGGAAGTGTTGGAGAGATAGAGACATGAACAAGCTACAGTACCTGCCTGTCATAATAATAATAAAAAAAATTTCTGTCGAGTCAATTCTGACTCATGGAAATCCCATGTGTGTCAGAGAAGAACTGTGTTCCATGGGGTTTTCAATGGCTATGGCCTTTCAGAAGTAAACTGTCAGGACTTTCTTCTGAGGTGCTTCTGGGTGGACTTGAACCACCAACCTTTCAGTTAGTAGCTGAGTGCTTAACCATTTGCACCACCCAGAAGACCTGTAGTAATAATAGCTGATATTTATTGACCAGTCACTCTGTGCCAGACAGTGTGTTAAGGGTTTTACATAAATTATATCATTTAAATTTTACAACACTATTGCTTCCCCTCTTTCATAGATGAGGAAACTAATACTCAGAGACATGAAGTCCAAAGTCACACAGATAGTGATGGGATCAAGCTTTGAACCTGGTCTATTTTACTCCAAAACCAGAACAAAGTTCAGAACATGAAGGGACTATGCTCTACTTCCTTCAAGGACATAGAATCTGGTAGGGGAAGAAAGATACACAAAGACCTCATATAAAAGGCAAAATATGGTAAGTGCCACAAAAGAAACAAGGAAACTGCTATAAGAGTACAAAATCAGGAGCAATTAACTTCTGGAAAGGCTTTTATAGAGGGAATAAAAATTGACGGAGTCTTAGATGATAAGTAGGGTTTGGGCAGGTGGAGATGAGGGTAAGGATGTTTCGGGCAAAGGAGCTAAACCACAGAATGCAACTGGAGCACTGCATACATTAGAATAAGAGGTCAAGAATTTAAAGGCTGTAAAGATTGGTACCCCATTGTTCTGTACCTGGAACACCAAGTTGAGATGTTGGCATTTTATTTTTTTTGTAATAGCCAATGGGAAGTCATTAATGGTTTTTGAGCAGGCACGTGACATGATCAGATCTATGATTTAGAATCTGGTAGCTGGATGATTTGAAGAGAACACCAACAATTCTTGCCTAATTTGATTAGGTAGTTTGCTGTGCCTCTGTCTAAGATAAAGGGCATCAGAGAAGGAGCAAATAGGGGGGTAGACCATCAATTAGGTGATCTACATGGGACTATACTATATTAGACATTGTTCTTATTTTTTTTTTAATGGTTAATTTAACAAAAATTTTTTTTGGTGGTGAAAATATACGTAACAAAACATACAGCAATTCAACAATTTCTACATGTACTCTTCAGTGACATTGATTACATTCTTCAAGTTGTGCAACCATTCTCACCAGAAATGGTTACTTTTTTTTTCTTTTGTGCTTTAGGTGAAAGTTTACAGAGCAAATTAGTTTCTCATTAAACAGTTAATACACAAATTGTTTTGTGACATTGGTTGCCAACCCCACGATGTGTCAACACTCTCCCCTTCTCCACCCCGGGTTCTCTTTTTTCTATTCATCCAGTTTTCCTGTCCCTTCTTGCCTTCTTGTCTTTGCTTTTGGGCTGGTGTGCCCATTAGTCTCCTATACATGATTAAACTATGAAGTACATTCCTCACGTGTGTTATCGTTGGCCCTATAGACCTGTCTAATCTTTGGCTGAACGGTGAACCTCGGGAGTAACTTCATTACTGAGCTAAAAGGGTGTCCGGGGCCATACTCTCGGGGTTACTCCATTCTCTGTCAGGCCAGTAAGTCTGGTCTTTTTTGTGAATTAGAATTTTGTTCTACATTTTTCTCCAGCTCTGTCCGGGACCCTCTATTGTGATCCCTGTCAGAGCAGTCAGTGGTGGTAGCCAAGCGCCATCTAGTTGTACTGGACTCAGTCTGGTGGAAGTGTGGT
>NW_004444004.1:9551681-9553423 GCF_000243295.1 Trichechus manatus latirostris | reverse complement strand
AGTGGTCTCATACAATATTTGTCCTTTTGTGATTGACTTATTTCACTCAGCATAATGCCCTCCAGATTCATCCATGTTGTGAGATGTTTCGCAGAATCATCGTTGTTCTTTATCACTGCATAGTATTTCATTGTGTGTATGTACCATAGTTTCGCTGATGGGCAGTTAGGTTATATCCATCTTTTTGCTATTGTGAATAATGCTGCAATGAATATGTGTGTGCATGTCTATTCATGTGATGGCTGTTATTTCTCTAGGTTATATTGCTAGGAATGAGATTGCTGGATCATATGGTATTTCTATTTCTAAATTTCTATGGAAGAGCCATATCATTTTCCAAAATGGTTGTACCATTTTGTATTCCCACCAGCAGTGCATAAGAGTCCCAGTCTCCACGCAGCCTCTCAGCTTTTGTTATTTTCTGCTTTTTTTTTGTTTGTTTTTTGATGCCTGCCAGTAACGTCAGGGTGAAACATGGGATTTTTTGCTGTTCTCTTTCGAGTTGTAGGGCTAACGTTTTGATTTTGGCCTTTTCCTTTCTGATATGTGTGCCTGTTGCTGTGAAGATCAAAGACTACAGCCATCAGTATGGATTAAAATTCAACCTAAAGAAAACAAAAATCTTCACAACTGAACCAATAAGCAACATCGTGATAAATGAAGAAAAGATTGAAATTGTCATGGATTTCATTTTACTTGGATGCACAATCAACACCCATGGAAGCAGCAGTCAAAAATCAAACAAGGACTTCCGGCAAAATGGCGCTCTAGGCAGAAGCACCACGCCGTCCCTCCACATCAAAGATCCGAAAAACTAAGCCGAACACAGAATACACCAATCCTGAAACCCTAAAACATCAAATGAAGAGATAAAGAACCCAGCCAAGCACCAAATGGAGTGAGAAAACTGACAGAGAACGGAAAGCGAGGAGAGATTCATGCAGAGGTCCCCTACCAGCTAATGCGGCGTGGATCCGCCATCTTGGACTCCTATCGGAGACCAGCAAACAGGGGGTACGAGAAAGCAGCCTCACGGAGCTTCCAGCGGGAGACAAAACAACAGGTAATTGGCGATATACGCTTTCCCACCCCCCACCCTTCTTCACCCGAACTCGGCCTCCTCTGCTTCCCGTGGCCACAGTCTCTTGACCAGAAAACAGTGGCTGCTTGGATTCCACACACCTGAATGGGTGGCTCTCTGAGTGCCATTTGTTGGCTGCTGGTGTTGCTTTTTTTCCGCTTCTTTTGATTTCTTCCTTGCCTCTCCCCACCTCCCCCCTCCTTTCGCTCGAGTACCTCACTCCGTGTGCCATCTTTGCTTCTTCCTGAGAGGCTACAGAGCTCCGGTAATTTGTGATATATGCTTTCCCACTCTCTACCCTTCTTCACCCACACTCGACCCCCTCTGCTTCCCATGGACACAGTCTCTTGTCCAGAAACACCAGCCCACACTGGCTGGCTCTCTGAGTGCCATTTGTTGGCTGCTAGAGTTGCTTTTTTTTTTTCTACTTCTTTTGATTCCTTACTTGCCGCTCGCCACCTCCCCCTCCCTTCGCTCAAGTACCTGGCTCCGTGCGCCATCTTTGCTTCTTCCTGAGGGGCTGTGGAGCTCCGTTCGAGTATGGAGCTGCTTCCCGGTTTGGCCTGCAGTGCTGGTGGGATCCCGGGGCTTTTGTTCGTTTGTTTGTTTTGAATTGTTTGTTTGTTTTCTTTTCCTTTTCTTGAGTTGGGAGCCCTTTCTG
>NW_004444004.1:9539095-9542440 GCF_000243295.1 Trichechus manatus latirostris | reverse complement strand
TCTAATCTCCATAATCTACAAGAAAATCCAACACCTCTACAATAAGAAGACAAATAATCCTATTAAAAAATGGGCAAAGGAAATGAACAGCCTATGTGTATTTTCACCAAAAAAAAAAAAATGTTGAGAAGTTGGAGGGTTGATATGTTGTGGGGTTGTTAACCAATGTCATAAAACAACATATGTACTTCTGTTTCATGAGAAACTATTTGTTCTGTAAGCCTTCCCCTGAAATACAATAAAAAAATAAGAAAAAAAATTAAAAAGAAAAAGAAAAAGAAATCAAACGACTCTTTGCATTGGGCAAATCTGTTGCAAAAGACCTCTTTAAAGTCTTGAAAGCAAAGATGTTACCTTGAGGACTAAGGTGTGCCTAACCCAGGCGATGGTGTTTTCAATCGCCTCATATGCATGTGAAAGCTGGACGATGAATAAGGAAGACTGAAGAAGAATTAATGCCCTTGAATTATGGCGATGGTGAAGAATATCGAATGTACCATGGGCTGCCAAAAGAACGAACAAATCCTTCTTGGGCAAAGTACAGCCAGAATTCTCCTTAGAAGCAAAGATGGCGAAACTTCGTCTTATATACTTTGGACATGTTATCAGGAGGGATCAGTCCCTGGAGAAGGACATCATGCTTGGTAAAGTAGTGGGTCAGTGAAAAAGAGGAAGACCGTCATCGAGATGGATTGACACAGTGTCTGCAACAATGGGCTCAAGCATTACAACCATCGTGAGGTTGGTGCAGGACTGGGTGGTGTTTTGTTCTGTTGTACATAGGGTCGCTACTAGTTGGAAATGACCTGACTGCACCCAACAACTGTAAATTGACCTCTGAGCACTGCCTTTGGTGTGTCACAAAGGTTTTGGTATGATGTGTTTTCTTTCTCATTTGATTCTAGAAATTTTTGATTCCAACTTTAATATCTTCTATTATCCAGTGGTGTTTAAGCAGAGTGTGATTCAGTTATCATGTGTTTGATTTTTTTCTTTATCTTCCTGTTTTTAATTTCTTCTTTTATTGTGTTGTGATCAGAGAAGATACTTTGTATTATTTTAAATGTTTTGGATTTTGTTGAGGGTTGCTTTGTGGCCTAAGATGTGGTCTATTCCTTAGGACATTCCAAGTGCGTTGGAAAAGAATGTGCACTTTGCTGCTGTTGAGTGAAGTGTTCTATATATGTCTATGAGGTCAAGATGGTTGATTGTGGCCTTTAGAGCTTCTGTATCTTTGCTGAGTTTCTTTCTAGATGTTCTGTTCTTTACCAAGAGTGGTGTGTTGAAGTCTCCTACTATTATTGTGGAACTGTCAGTTTCTCTTTTCAGTGCTGTTAGAGTTTGTTTTACATATTTTGGAGCCCTATCGATGGGTGCGTTGCTATTTATTATGGTTATGTCATTGTGGTGAATTGTCCCTTTTATCATTATATAATGTCTTTCCTTGTCTTTTATGGTTGATTTTGCCTTAAAGTCTATTTTATCTGAGATTAGTATTGCCACTCCTGCTCTTTTTTGGTTGTTGTTTACTTAATATATTTTTTTCATCCTTTGATTTTTAATATATTTATGTTTTTGTGTCTAAAGTGTGTCTTTTGTAGACCGCATATTGATAGGTCATGTTTTTTTTTTTTAATCTATTCTGTCACTCTCTGTCTCTTTACGGGTGCATTTAAGTCATTTACATTCAGTGTGATTATCAGTAGGTATGAGCTTATTGCTGTCATTTTGTAGTGCTTTTTTTTTTTTATGGTGCTGATGTTTTCCTTGTTCTTCTTACTCTCCTGTGCTGAGCTCCTTTTGTTTGTGAAGTTTCTTTTCGTTTCTTTAATTTTTGTAGATTTTATGTTTACTGAGACTTTATGTTTTTCTTTTTTATTGTGATGAGTAGGTTTGTTAACTTTCTTCGTGGTTACCTTGAAATTTTCCCTTATCTTCCTAAGTTTAAACCAGTCTTTTATTACTTGATATCACCTTTACTTCCTCTCCATTAGAAAGTTCTATACTTACACCACTTATTCGCCCTTCTATTGTTCTGATGTTGTCGTCATTTTACAGATTGATGTCTCTAGTTCCTTGTTTTGAATCTTTTAGTTTTGTTTTATCCTTGAGAGTTCATTACCAAGGCTGGTACTGACCTGTGTCCTAGATTCAGGTTGTTGTCTGATGTTTTTGTTCTCTAACCGAAGGACTCCCTTTAATAATTCTTGTAAGTTTGATTTGGATTTTACAAATTCCCTTAATTTCTGTTTAACTGGAAATGTCCTAATTTGTCCATCATATTTGAGAGAGAGTTTTCTAGAATATGTCATTCTTGGTTGGCAATTTTTTTCTTTCTAAGTTTTATATATATCATCCCATTGCCTTCTTGATTGTTTCTGCCAAGTAATCAGAGTTTAGTCTTATTGTTTCCCCTGTATATGTGACTTTTTGTTTTTCTTGAGCTGCTCTCAGCATTCTTTTTCTTTAGTTTTGGCAAGTGTGATTATGATATGTGATGCAGTGGTTAAGAGCTTGGCTGCTAACCAAAAGGTCAGCAGTCAAATCCACTAGCCACTCCTTGGAGACCCTATGGGGAAGTTTTACTCTGTCCTATAGGGTCGTTGTGTTACAATTGATTTGATGGCAATGGGTTTGATTTGTTTTTTTTTTGGTGACTTTCTTTTGAGTTCTATCCTGTATGGGGCTGGTTGAACTTCTTGGATAGTCAGCTTTTCATCTTTCATGAAGGAAATTTTTCTGTCAGCATATCTTCAATGATCCTCTCTGTGTTTTCTATTTTCTCCCCCTTTTCTGGAACTCTGATCACACCCAAATTTTTGCTCTTGATTGTATCCCGCATAATTCTTAGGTTTTCTTCATTTTTCCAGTTCTTTTCTCTAATTTTTCCTCAAAGTGGCATCCATGGATTTATCTTCTATTTGGCTGATTCTGTCTTCCATTGCTTCGAGTTTGTTCCTAAAATCTTCAATTGAGTTATCCATTTCTGAAATTTTGTTGTTTGTCTTTTGGATTTCTAATTGTTGATTTTGTATTATTTCTAATTGTTTATTTATTTTGAAATTTTGTTCTTGTACTATTTTCCTGAATTCTTTTGTTTCTTTGTGTTTTCCTTTACTTTGGCTATGTTTTGATTGGTTTTATTTGTGTTTTCCTTGATTTTGTCTTCGTTATCCTTGATCTCTTTCCTAATCTCTTGGAGATTCCTGAATGTTATACTTTTGAATTCCCTATCAGGTAATTCCAGTGCCTTTTCTTCTGCCAGAAGGTCAACTGGTGCTGTATTCTTGTCACTTACTGGAGCCATCTTGTCCTGTTTTTATATATATAGATATTGTCTGCTGT
>NW_004444004.1:9491581-9538995 GCF_000243295.1 Trichechus manatus latirostris | reverse complement strand
TGGAGCCATCTTGTCCTGTTTTTATATATATATATATATATATATATATATATATGTTTTGCTATTTTTTGCTGTCTCCAAGACATTCAGGTTATTATTTGTTGATTGTAGGTTTGCTTTTTTCATCCTGCTTTTTTTGTTTCCTTTCGTTATGTCTGGGCAAGTGGGCCAGGTATGCTTTTTTTGCTTGCTCATCTGTGGACACGATAGTGCTCACCACCTTGTCCGTGTATTCACGGCTTGTGGCTCAGATGTGGTGCAACAGGGCAGGTCCAGAGGTGGGAAAGGGTGGATATGGGTCTTTTGTCTTTAGCATGAACCAGGAGTGGGGGCTGGAGTGGGGCTGTGGCAGTTGGCAGGGGTGGGGGTTCTGGAGCCTGTGGGGAGGGGCCTGAGGTCTGAGCTGGTTTCCCTTGGGGCCACAGCAGGTGGCGGGCAGCAGATGGGGGGTCCAGAGCCAGTGGGGTAGGACCTGGGACCTAGGCCAGGTCCTCAGGGCCACGGTGTGTGGAGAGTGGGGATCTGGAGCCAGCACGGATAGGCCTGGGGTCCATGCCAGGTCCCCTTGGGGTTGCAGCTGGCTGCGGGAGGGTCCTTGAGCTGGTGGAGAAGGGCCTTGGATCAGGGCTGGGTCCCCTTGGGGCTGCTGCAGGCAGAGGGAGAGGTCCAGAGCCAGCGAGGAGGGGCCTGGGGTTTGGGCCTTGTCCCCTCAGACCTCGGTAAGTAGAGCAGAGGAAAGAGGTAGGAGGGGGGGCGAAGGAGGGGGTAGAGGGGGCTAGATGGAAGAGGGCGATAGGGTGGGTTGGTACTGTGGTTCCTGATAGTGAGGGTTATTGGGTTGGGGCAGCTATAACTGCTATTTACCAGAGAGGTGAGGATTGTAGGTGCGTGCTCCTGTGGTTAGCAGGTGAGAGTCTGGGCTCCTCCTTGAGTTGCAGCCAGCAAACGTGGTCTTACTTAGCCCTGGGTGTGCTCGTGCCGTACCTCTATCTCCTATTGGGAATTCCTTGGAGATGCCTTTCTTCGTGAGGGGTTGTTGGTTTCATTCCAAGGTGGCCACACTGAGTCATGCTGTTTGGCCAGGAACTTCCACTCCGTATCTCTATTCTTTCTCCATTTTCTATCAATTTCTTCTTCTCCTCAGTGACTTCCCATCTAATACTTTATCCCTTCATTTAAGGTTCAGGGTTCCTGGATTGACATCTGTATCTGTTTTCCTTGTTTTTTGGGGTCTTTGTTGCAGCAGAATGGCTTAGTGTGTCTGACTAATTCACCGTCTTGGCTCTGCCTCCTATATCAGACAATGTTCTATTATGATCCATAAGTTTTCATTGGCCGATTTCTGGAAGGAGATCGCCAGGCCTTTCTTCCTAGTCTGTCAGTCTGAAAGCTATGCAGAAACCTGTCCACCGTGGGTGACCCTGCTGGTATTTGAAATACCAGTAACATAGCTTATAGCATCATAGCAACATCCAAGCTACCACAATATGACAAACTGACAGACTTTGGCTCACTGACATTGGACAAATCATCAGGAAAGACCAATCACTAGAAAAGGACATCATGGTTGGTAAAGTAGAAGGTCAGCAAAAACAAGGGAAACCCTTAATGAGATATGTGGATTGACACCATAGACACAAAAATGAATCCAAACATACCAACGATCATGAAGATGGAGCAGGTCTGGCCAACATTTTGTTCTGTTATACTTAAGATCTCCATGAGTCAGAGCCGACTAAATGGCAAATAACAACAACAACCACATGGGGTTGTACAGTAGGCAGTTGTTCGCTGTATCTGAAGCTCAGGGAAAAGGCAACAAAATAGATTTGAGAATCACCCGGAGAGATGATGAAACTAACCAGGGAGACTCTTATTAAATAGGAGAACAATTTCTGTTACTGGTAATAGGCTAGATATGCAGAGAAACTCCTCCTAATAAAGAATACCTACAAAATCTGGATAAAATATTTAAAATATTGTTTTTAAAGGTCGGCTGAACTGAAGTTTAAGGGAAGCAACCAACGACCAGACAATATAGCCTGATTCTATAGGGGTAAATAAAGCCATAGTGTGTTTTGGGGTTATCTGCTTATCTCTGGTGGCCTGAAGTCTGGGTATTAAAGGACTATGTGGTAGGAGCAGAGACAGAAGACAAAGCTTGGGTAGGAGGAGGGTAAGAAAACTGACCAGAGACTCTGTCATAAAGCTAAAATCCTCTAAGAGTAACTACTTTAATAAGTGATCTAGGGGAAAAAACAGAAACAAAAAACCCTATCTATGTGAAGATACTTACCTGTTTTGGGATGGGAGTGTTGTGGGGAAAATGCAAATGAAAATTCTCTCTGAAAAGTTTTAAAATGGCCTCAAAGAATTCCCATAGGTAAAATTCAAAGGAGCATGAGCTCACAGTGCAAAAAAAAAGAAAAAAGAAAAATCACTAAACCTAAAAAGAAATAGCCATTATGAGTGTGAGTCTGCAGAAACATGCTCATAAAGACTGAAAATATAATAATTACCAGATACAAAATAAAAAATAATAATATACTAAAAGAAATAAAAGGGAATTTAAGGATGATTAAGACATAAAACCCCACTTCCATCAAGTCGATTGCGACTCATAGCGATACTATAGGACAGAGTAGAAATCCTCAAGGGTTACCAAGGCTGTAATCTTTATGGACGCAGACTGCCACATCTTTCTCCCACAGAGTGTGTGGTGGTTTCAAACTGCCAACTTTTCAGTTAGCAGCTGAGTGCTTAACCATCGTGCCACCAATTCTCCTCCGATTAAGACATAAGAATCTATAAAAATGAGCAGGTAGATTTGAGAAAAAGATCCAAATAGAACTTAGAAAAAATATAATAATTTATACAATAATTAAGTAGAGAAACCCCTCTATCTTTGGTTTCTTTAGAGAAACAGAACTAGTAATTTTATGTCCATCTCTCTCTATTTATATAAATATCTATATAGAGAGTTTTTTTCAAGTTTTAAGGTCAAATTTATTTACATATGGAATGAAGTACTTCTCAGCTTACAAATAAATCATTAAAACAAGGGGAAAACAGGTCTAACACATGCATTTTCTATTATGGGTTTTCTCTTGGGAAGTTTCAAATCACTGAATTTTTATTTCAATAGACTTAAAAAAATTTTTTTATTGTACTTTAGATGAAGGTTTACAGAGCAAACTAGTTTCTCTAAACAATTAATACACATATTGTTAGCCAACTCCACTACGTGTCAACACTCTCCCTTCTCGACCTTGGGTTCCCCATTACCAGCTTTCCTGTCCCCTCCTGCCTTCTCATCTTTGCCTCTGGGCTGGTGCGCCCCTTTAGTAGAGAGAGATTTTAAGGAATTGGCTCACACGATTGTTGGGGGGGTGATGGTAAGTCCAAAATCCATAGGTTAGGTGACAAGATGGAGATTCCTACAGTCTTACGTCCCAAAATCCATAAATTAGTCAAGAGGAAGAGTGAATACTGAAGTAGTTCGGGCAAAATGTCTATAGTCTAGAGGCAGAATACACCTTAGGGGGAACTGTTTTGCTCTTAAGGTCTTCAACTAATTGGATGAGGTCACCCACATTATGGAAGGTAATGTGTTTTACTTAAGGCCAACAGATTTGGTCACAAATAACTATTTTATAACAGCATAGAGACTAGTGTTTGACCAAACAATTGGGCACCATAGCCTAGCCAGGTTGACACATAAAATTAACCATCGCATCCTCCTTGCACAGATTAAACAGAGAGATGAAGAGAATTTGTCAATTGGAAAACAGGTTGGATGCCATTTCTGAGTAAAAAGCACAAAGTAACAAAGATACGAAAAAAGTATCTAAAAGAGGTTAAGAGACATTGAGGATGACCTAAGAAAGTCTAAAATACCTCTAATTAAGGTTTCAGAAAGAATGCTAAAGGAATGATATATTCAAAGAGATGAGTGCTAAGACATTTTCCAGATTGGATATAAAAGAGCAAAACACAAAACAGAACCCAAAACACAGTAACATGAAGAATTGGAACACTTAAAAGGTAGTTGGAGGGAAAAGGACTCCACAGAGAAAACTGAAAATGCCTTATTGGGAGGAGAAAGAAAAACCGAGAGAATCCAGTGTCATGAAATCAAGGATGGAGTGTATTTGAAGAAGGCTGCTGTCAATAATGTTAAATGCTGCAGACAAGTCAAGTAAGATGACAATCAGTCATCATTTTCTGAATGTCTACTATATATCAGGCATTAGGTGGACACAAACATGAATAATAAGTGATACTTGTATTCAATATTAGGGGAGAAATGTAAATAATCCAATGTGATTAATTAAGGCTATAATAGAGATGGGAGCCCTGGTGGCACAGTGGTTAAGAATTTGGCTGCTAACCAAGAGTTTGGTAGTTCGAATCCCCCAGCTGCTCCTTGGAAACTCTATGGGCAGTTCTACCCTGTCCTATAGGGTCGCTATGAGTCCAAATCTACTGGACGGCAATGGGTATAATAGAGATGAACAAAGTGTTCTGTGTACAGAGAAAGAGATGTTCTTTCTGTGTAAAGATCATTCTTTCTAATGAGCTCTCCTCAGCTGTTTATCTCATGATTATTTTATTGAATTATTAATAAGCATTAATCTTTCATCAAAATATCTCCTTTAAACAGGATTGTCAGCTCTTTCTCCCTCTTTATCTGTATCATCGGTGGGCATGTAATATTCAATGACAGTCCAATATCTGGTATGTGCATGAATGGCAAACCTTTAAACAGTATTTATTTGACTGTCCTCACAGTCTTAGCCAAATGGTACAGACATGTTTCTCCTTCCCGTTTTCCCTGCTCTTAAATAAGTTCAGAATCTCATCACACTCACCTGGGCTTGTCCATAGTTTCTGTATTTCAGTTTTGATAATGATACTCCTAGCTCAAACCATCACTCATCTTAATACAACCCTGTTCATAGCACTATGACTTCATAGTGGAGACAATAAATAAATGTTAAAATGAAAGAATGTTCAATATAAACTTAAACAGAAGTAAACCCTTCATTGTCATGTGAATAATTTCATTTTCCAAATCAATTATAGAAGATATAATCTGAAGGCATATTTTATCTATTTGCTTGTGTTCTGCCTAATTTCATTCCAGAAAAGGCAGTAGTTGTTAAATGTGGGCTTGTTTGTGTCTGTATATATGTGTATAGAGACAAGTTATGCTCACATTGTAAGTTTATATTTAATTCAACAAGAATTTACTGTCTCTGCTATTTATTGCAGAAAATACAAAGAAGTATACAACACAAATAGGAGCACTAATCGTTATCACACAAGGTAGAATATTAGATATATTCTACAACAGAGGTCCAGATAAAGTGCAATAGAAGTGAGTCAAAAGAGGTAAATTGCAAATCTATATTGCGAGAGGATTAAATAAGGTGCCATAAAGCAAGTGTTGCTTGAACTGGGTCTTCAATGATGGATAAGATTTGGTAGGCAGAGATCTAGCGGAAAGGATGGTGGGGAGGAAGGGAGACATTCCAGGCATCAGTAAATCTAAAGAGAAGGGAACAGAACTTGTTGAAGCGAATGAGTTCAGAAGTGCATTAATCTTTTAGCAAAAGAAACTTGATTGCAGTGACTGAAACACATGAGGGTTTATTTGTCTTATGTAATTAAAAATCTAAAGGTAGGTGGTTGCTGGTGTTGGTTTAGCAGCTCAAAAATGTCAGGGCTGTTTGTAATTATCTTGATCTTTCCATCATAGTCCCAAGATGTCTGCTGGAACTTTGAGCATCACATTCACATACCAAGCAGTGGGTAGAAGGAAGGGTCAAAAGGACTTCCCAGAAAGCCTACCCTATGACTTTTGCTTGTATTTCATTGTTAACCCGTATCTGCAGGAAAGAATAGGAAGCATGGATATTTTTAGCTGAGCACATTATTTACAGTAATGAGGTAGGGCATTCAGTAGGCAATTAGCAGTATGCTACAAAGCAGAACTGAAGTTGGACTTCAGCGTAAAGAGTAGAGATACCATTTCTTAAGTATGAGGCAACCAACTCGGAAAGAGAAATACGTAATTTTCATGCCTGTCATCATTTTTGCTTTTCTGTAGTTTTCTATTTACTTGCCTGTAATGAAGTCTATGATAAGCATAGAGGGTGCTATGCAAACACAGAGGAAGAGCTGCTTCAGGTGCTCAGGGAAGACTTCCCAGGAGAAGGATGCCTGAACTAAGACTGAAGGATGGATATGGTTTAAGACTAGTGCATGAAGGGTAGCTTGGCCAATGCCCCAGAGGTAAGAAGGAGGATAGAATGTTCTGGGAACTGAAGCATTTCACACTGGCTGGTGCTGAGTGTAATAAGGATATGAGAAGAAAAGAGGATGGGGAGGGGCTAGTTCATAAAGACTTGTAAGCCATGGTAAAGGGGTTGGATTATATTACTAGAAAATAGGGAGGGATCCAGGAGAGTCTGTGAGAGTCAGAAGACCACATTGCAATGAGGTCTTGAAAGAGAGAGATAAGGAAGGAAGGAATGCAGGAAGGAAGGCTGATTGGATGGAACCATCCTAGCCTGCTGTGCAGTTCTAAGGAAAGTTTAACTAGAGTGTCAGGAAGTCCTCAAGCCAAAGTCACCAGTCAGAGGGATCCAATGTATCCCATGAGGACGTCTGTCTAGTATTCCTGCTGTGCTCATTCATTGACCAGGAGCAGTCTATAGGAAGTGTAGCCTCAGTGTAAATGCAGTGGTAATTTCAGAGCTCAGCAGCAGCTTGGTCAGCCACTGTTTTTGCAAGCAGATATCTTAGAGGAAGATTCTCATGGCCATGCCTCCCAACCCCAGCATTGTAAGCAGCACTCTTGGCCTTGCTTAGTGTCTTCCCCATATGTGTAACAACATTCACATAATGGTAGTCCCAGAAGGAGAAGAGAGCTAGAAAGGGACAGAAATAATACAATAATATTTGAAGAAATAATGGTTGAAAACTCCTCATGAATCTAGACATCCAAGATGCTCAATGAACTCCAAGAAGGATTACACCAAGATACATTATAATCAAGCTTTTGAAAACAGAGTCTTGAAAGCAGCAAGAGAGATGTGAATCAACACATACAACACTAAAATGAAGTGCCAATTTCTCCTCAAAAAACCTTGGAGGCCGCCACCAGACTGAATCCAGTACAGCTAGATGGTGCCCGGCTACCACCACTCACTGCTCTGACCAAGATCACAACAGAGGGTTCTGGACAGAGCTGGAGAAGGATGTGTAGAACAAAATTCTAACACATACAAAAAAAAGACAAGATTTACTGACCTGAAAGAGACTGGAGAAACCCTGAGAGTATGGCCCCCAGAACCCTTCTAGCTCAGTGGTGAAGTCACTTCCAAGGTTCACCGTTCAGCCGGGGATTGGACTGCCCCATATAACAAAATGTGACTAATGAGGCACAGCAGTCCAGGGACAAGGACTAGAAGGCAGAAGGGACAGGAAAGCTGGTGATAGGGAACCCAAGTTTGAGTAAGGACAGTGTTGACATGTAGTGGGGTTGTTAACCATTGTCATAGGGCAACATTGTGTACTAACTGTTTAATGAGAAACTATTTTGATCTGTAAACCTTCATCTAAAGTGAGAATAGAATTACAACTGGAAGAACGTAATTGATGTCACTGAACTGTGCATGTAGAAATTTTTGAAATGGGTGGTGTATCTTTGGCTACGTATATTTTCACCAAAAAGAAAAGACTGAGAAGGGAGAGGGTTGACATGTCATGGGGTTATTAACCAATGTCATAAAACAATATGTGTACTGACTGTTTAATGAGAAACTATTTGTTCTGTAAACCTTCACCTGCAGTACAATAAAAATAATAATAATAAAAAAACCTTGGAGGCCAGAAGGCAGTGGGATGACATATTTAAAGAGCTAAAAGAAATGAACGGTCAATAAAGAATTCTACATCAAGCAAAACTGTCCTTCAAAAATGAGGGCAAAATTAAGACATTTCCAGATAAACAAAACTTAAGGGAATTTGTTACTATGAGACCAGTCCTACAAGAAATGCTAAAGGGATTTCTTCAGGTGGTCCTTCAGAAGTCCTTCAGGTTGAAATGGAAGGACACTAGGCAGTAACTCGAAGACATGAAAAACAAAGACCTCTGATAAAGATAATTTCAGGCACAAATATATAGATTAGTCTCATGGTATTTTGTGTTGTAACTTGTTATTTCCTACATAATTTAAAAAATACCTGCATCAAAAATGATTATAAATTTCTGTTTTGGGGCACACAATGTATAAAGGTGTAATTTGTGGCAACAACAGCATAAAGGGAGAGGAGAAGTGGCATAAAAACAGTTTTGAATGTATTGAAGTTAAGTTGGTATCAATTTAAACAAGTTTGTTATAAATTTAGGATGTTAAATGTAATCCCCTTGGTAACCACAAAGAAAATGTTTATAATATATACACAAGAGGAGAAAAAGAGGGAATCTAAATGGTTCCCTATAAAAAAAACACAACTAAACACAAAATAGGGTAGTACTGGAGGAAATGAGGGACAAGAGGTTTAAGACAACAGAAAAATGACAGAAGTCCTTCCTTATCAGTAATTACTTTAAATATAAAATGGATTAAACTCTCCAATCAAAAGGCAGAGATTGGAAGAGTGGATAAGAAAAAATGATCCAATTATATGCTGTCTACAAGAGACTCAGTTTAGATACAGAGACACAAATAAATTGAAAGTGAAAGGATGGGGAAAATTCTCCATGCAAATAGTAACCAAAAGAGAGCTGGGATGGCTGTATCAGTATCAGAAATGAACAGATTTTAAGTAAAAAACTGTTAAAGGAGACAAAGACGGACATTATATAATAATAAAAGGTTCAATTCATCAAGAAGATGGAACAATTATACAGAAACATATATGCATCTAACAACAGAGCCCCAAAATATTTGAAGCAAACACTGACGTTCTCGAAGGGAGAAATAGACAGCTCTACAGTAAGAATTAGAGACTTCAATACACTACTGTCAATAATGGACAGAACATCTAGAAAGAAAAGCATTAAGGAAATATAGGACCTGAATGACACTATAAACCGACAAGACCTAACAGACATTTATAGACAGGTCACCCGACGACACACGATACACATTCTTCTCCAGTGCACATGATCATTCTCCAGGAGAGGTCACAAAGCAAGTCTCAATAAATTTAAAAAGACTGAAATCATAGAAAGTATTCTCTCTGACCACAATGGAGTGGAATTAGAAATTAATAGCAGAACGACAACTGGAAAATACACAAATTTGTGGAAATTAACCAACACACTGTTAAACAACCAATGGGTCAAAGAAGAAATCACAAGAGAAATTAGAAAATACTTAGAGACTAATGAAAATGAAAATGCAACATATCAAAACTTATAAGATATAGTGAATGCAGTGCTCTGAATGAAACTTATAGCTATAAATACCTACATTAAAAAAAGTTCTCAAATCAATAACTTAATTTACACTGTGAGTAATTAGAAAAAGAGGAGCAAAATAAGCCGAAAGCTACCAGAAGGAAGCAAATAATAAAGATTAAAGCAGAGATAAATAGAGAGAAGAAAAATGATAGAAAGAACTAACAAGATCAAAAGCTGGTTCTTTGAAAAGATCAATAAAATTTTCTAATCTTTAGCCTGACTGACAAGGAAAAAATGAGAGAAGATGCAAATAACTAAATTCATATATGAAAGCTGGGACATTACTACTGATCTTATAGAAATAATAAGGATTATAAGAGAATACTTGTATCTAATATTAGGAGAAATTAGGTAACCTAGATGAAAAGGAAAATTCTTAGAAACACAAAAACTACCTATATTGACTCAAGAAGAAACAGAGAATTTAATGAGACCTATAACAAGTGAAAAGATTTAATCAGTAACCAAATTCCTCCCAACAACAACAACAAATGTCCAGGACCAGACAACTTCACTGGTAAATTATACCAAACATTTAAAATATTAACACCAATCTTACTCAAACTCTTCCAAAAAATAGAAAAGGCAGGGCACTTTCTAACTCATTCAATGAGTCCAGCATTACCCTGACACCAAAGTCAAATAGACATCACAAGACGCCTACAGAACAACATCACTTATGAATATAGATGCAAAAATACTCAAAACAATACTAGTAAACTGAAGCCAACAGCATATTGAAAGGATTATACATCACGATCAAGTGGGATTTATCCCAGGAATGCAAGAGTGTTTCAACGTAAGAAAATCAATATAATACAACACATTAATAGAACAAAACAAAACAGAACAAAAAACAAATGAAGCAGAAAAGACATCTGACAAAATCAAATACTATTTCAGGAATAAAACTCTCAGCAGACTAGAAATAGAAGGGACGTTCCTCAGTCTGATAAAGGGCATTTATGTAAAACCCATGGCTAATATACTCACACGGGAAAGATGGAAAACTTCACCCCTAATATCAGGAAGATTGACACAGTGGCTGCAACAATGGGCTCAAGCATGACAACAATTGTGAGAATGGCCCAGGACTGGGCAGTGTTTTGTTCTGTTGTACATAGGGTCACTATGAGTCGGAACCAACTCGACAGCCCCTAACAACAACAATATAAGGAAGAAGACAAGGTTGCCTGCTTCCAACACTAGTTTTCAATACTGTACTGGAAGTTCTAGCCTGAGCAATTAAGCAAGAAAATGAAATAAAATGCATCTAAATTAGAAAAGATGAAATAAAGTTATCTCTCTTTGCAGATAACATGATCCTATACATAGAACCACCACGTGTCTGTCAGTTTGTTGTACTGGGTTGGCTTGAGTGTTGCTGTGATGCTAGAAGTTTTGCCAACAATATTTCAAATACCAAGAGGGTTGCTCTTGGTGGACAGGTTTCAGTGGACCTTCCAGACAAAAACAGACTAGGAAGAAGAACCTGGCAGTCTACTTCTGAAAAAATTAGCTGCTGAAAATCTTATGAAGAGCAGCAGAACATTGTCTGATACAGTGCCAGAAGATGAGCCCCTCAGGTTGGAAGACTCAAAATATGACTGGGAAAGAGCTGTCTCCTCAAAGTAGAGTCAACCTTAATGATGTGGATGGAATAAAGCTTTTACGACCTTCATTTGAGAAGAAACAGCTGCAAACATCCATTAATAATCTGAACATGGAATGTATGAAGTATGAATCCAGGAAAATTGAAAATCATCAAAAATGAAATGGAATGCATAAATATCAATATTCTAGGCATTAGTGAGCTGAAATGGACTGGTATTGGCCATTTGGAATCAGACAATCATATGGTCTACTATGCCAGGAATGACAGCTTGAAGAGGAATGGTGTCGCATTCATCGTCAAAAAGAACATTTCAAGATCCATCTTGAAGTACAACGCTACCAGTGATAGTATAATATCCATACGCCTACAAGGAAGACCAATTAATACGACTATTATTCAAATTTAGGCACCAACCACTAATGTCAAAGATGAGGAAATTGAAGATTTTTACCAACTTCTGCAATTTGAAATTGATCAAACATGCAATCAAGATGCATTGATAATTACTGGCGATTGGAATTCAAAAGTTAGAAGCAAAGAAGAAGGATCAGTAGTTGGAAAATTTGGCCTTGGTGATAGAAACGACACCGAGATTGTATGGTATTATTTTGCAAGACCAATAGCTTCTTTATTGCAAATACCTTTTTCAATAACATAATGGCAACTATACACGTAGACCTCACAGAAGGGAATACACAGGAATCCAATCAAGTACATCTGTGGAAACAGAGGATGGAGAAGCTCAATATCATCAGTCAGAACAAGGAAAGGGACCAACTGCAGAATAGACCATCAGTTGTTCATATGCAAGTTCAAGTTGAAGCTGAAGAAAATTAAAACAAGTCCACGAGATCCAAAATATAGCCTTGATTATATCCTACCTGAATTTGGAGACCATCTCAAGAATAGATTTGACACATTGAACATTAATGACCAAAGACCAGACGAGTTGTGGAATGACATCAAGGACATCATATATGAAGAAAGTAAAAGGTCATTAAAAAGAGAAGAAAGAAAGAAAAGACCAAAATGGATATCAAAAGCGACTCTGAAACTTGAACATAGAGCAGCTAAAGTGAATGGAACAAATGATGAAGTAAAAGAGCTGAACAGAAGATTTCAAAGGGCAGCTCGAGAAGACAAAGTAAAGTATTATATAAAATGTGCAAAGACCTGGAGTTAGAAAACCAAAAGGGGAGAACATGCTCGGCATTTCTCAAACTGAAAGAACTGAAGAAAAAATTAAAGCCTCCAGTTGTAATTTTAAAGGATTCTATGGACAAAATACTGAATGATGCAGGAAGCATCAAAAGAAGATGGAAAGAATATACACAGTCACTGTAGCACAAATTATTCGTTGACGTTCAACCATATCAGGCAGTAGCGTATGATCCAGAACCAATGGTACTGAAAGAAGTCCAAGCTACACTGAAGGCATTGGCGGAAAACAAGGCTCCAGGAATTGACAGAATACCAATTGAGATGTTTCAACAATTGGATGCAGCGCTGGAGGGTCTCACTCATCTATGCCAAGAAATTTGGAAGACAGCTAATTGCCAGCTGACTAGAAGAGATGCATATTTGTGCCTATTCTAAAGAAAGGTGATCCAACAAAATGTGGAAATTATCGAATAATATCATTAATACCACACAGAAGTAAAATCTTGCTGGAGATAATTCAAAAAACGGTTGCAGCAGTACATCAACAGGGAATTGCCAGAATTTCAAGCCGGATTCAGAAGAGGAGGTGGAACGAGAGATATCATTGCCGATGTCAGATGGATCTTGGCTGAAAGCAGAGAATTCCAGAAAGATGCTTACCTGTGTTTTATTGACTATGCAAAGGCATTCAATTGTGTGGATTATAACAAATTAAGGATAACATTGCGAAGAATGGGAATTCCGATACACTTAATTGTGCTCGTGTGGAACCTGTACATAGACCAAGAGGCAGTTATTTGAACAGAACAATGGGATACTTCGTGATTTAAAATCAGGAAAGGTGTGCATCAAAGTTGTGTCCTTTCACCATACTTATTCAGCCTATATGCTGAGCAAATAATCCAGAAAGCCAGACTATATGAAGAAGAACACGGTATCACGACTGCAGACTCATTAACAACGTACGATATGCAGATGACATAACCCTCCTTGCTGAAAGTGAAGAGGACTTGAAGCACTTACTGATGAAGACAAAGACAACAGCCTTCAGGATGGATTACACCTCAACATGAAGAAAATAAAAATCCTCACAACTGAACCAATCAGCAACATCATGATAAACGGAGAAAAGATTGAAGTTAAGGATTTCATTTTACTTGGATCCACAATCAATGCCCATGGAAGTAGCAGTCAAGAAATCAAACAAAGGATTGCATTGGGCAAATGTGCTACAAAAGATTTCTTTAAAGTGTTAAAAAGCAAAGATCTCACTTTGAGGACTAAGGTGCGCCTGACCCAAGCCATAGTATTTTCAATCGCCCCATATGATGCCAAATGTGAACAATGAAAAAGGAAGATCAAAGAAGAATTGATGTCTTTGAATTGTGGTGTTGGTGAATAATATTGAATATACCATGGATTTCCAGAAGAAGAACAAATCTGTCTTGGAAGAAGTACATCCAGAATACTCCTTAGAAGGGATGATGGAGAGACTTGTCTCACGTACTTTGGACGTGTTATCAGTAAGGACCAGTCCCAGGAGAAGGACATCATGCTTGGTAAAGTGGAGGGTCAGCAAAAAAAGAGGAAGACCCTCAAAGAGATGGATCGATACAGTGGCTGCAACAATGGGTCAACACAGTAAGGATTGTGAGGATGGCAAAGAATGGAGCAGTGTTTCATTCTCTTGTACATATGGTCACTATCACTCAGAACCGACTCAACGGCACTTAACAATGTAACAACAAATGAAAGAAGCCAGACATAGTACAACAAATGTTGTATGATCCCACTTATATAAAATATCTAGAATAGGCAAATGCATACAGACAAAAGTTTATTAGCAGTTTCCAGGCAATGAGGGGAGGAGGGTGTGGGGAGTTGTTTCTAGACAGGTACTCACTTTCTGTTGGGGATGATAAGAAATTTTGGAAATAATGGCAATGATTATACAATATGGTGAATGTAATTAATGTCACTGAATTGTACACCTAAAATGGTTATAATGGGAAAATTTTTCTTACATATATTTGACAAGAATAATTTTTTTTTAATTTTAACTTTTTAGCTTATCCCAACTCCCAGGCTTTCTGGAACCCCACTAGTCATATATAGATGTTCTGCTTGCCATCTGTGGTACTCTGTCTAGTACCATGTACCTATATCTATGGGTAGGTATGTGCATTATCCTCATGTTCTAGATTTAACTGAGAAAGTTTCAAAACTTACAAAGGCCACACGACAAATAAGGGTATAGGCTGGGGTGTAAACCAGGACTGTCTGATTTTAAGGTGTCCTTTCTAAACCAGTATCCCACACTGCCTCTCCTTCATAGAAGTAGCCACACTGTATTGTGACTCTTTTCTTGTCCAACCACACCCTCCCTCAGGTTGAGAGCTCTCTGAGAGTGGGGCCAAGGCACTGATATCTAGTAGGCATATAAGAAGTATTTCTGGAGCATAAGAATGAATGGAGGAACAAGGAAGCAACAAATACATCTTTAGTGACCAGGTTGCATCATCCCAGGCTGGCCATCAGTTCTACAGTTTCTGAGGGCTTTGCAGCTCTAAGGACTCTGATCCTATGAATCCGTATGTCTCCCACCACAAACACTTAATAATGAAACCAGAGCTGCTAGGATAGCACTTTTCATTACCCCAAACCCAGAGCTGTTGGCTGATCTAATAATTTGACAAGTTGAGGCTCTAGAAAGGTGAGAGATAGGATGCCTTCTGCCCATTAAGATAAAAAAATAGCCAAGCAAGGGGAATTCTAACATATGTTTCATCTTGGTGAGTTGGGGGTTAGAAGAAGGGCCAACATAGTCATACCGCCTGGAGGCAGTTTCCAGTGTCGCCAGACAGAAAAGGAAATGACAACAGCTTTAAACAAAAATAGAAGGACAAATAATGATCTTATTGAGAAGCAGGTAAATTGGCTGGGCTCAGGAAGCCAGTAATGATTCAGGGCTGGTAAGGGGCCTGTCTGGCAGCCCCGCCTCTCCTTATAGCTGAGCTCAATGGATTCCATGTTGTTCTCTTACTGTGGACCTTCATGTGCAGCTTGGGCTTGGTATTGAGTCTCAAAGTGAAGGGCTTCTTTGTTCTGTCACTTTCTCCTCTTCACAGGCCACGTGGCCTTAGGAAGCACTGGTGACCCGACCGCAAAACAAAGGTTTGGTTCTGTGTATCTTGACAGTTCATGAAAACAATATGGAAACCAATGCAACATCCTGCATATCTAAAGCTGCCTTTAAACGCTATTTGCATGTTACAGCTTTAGCAACATAAATAGACCACACTGCAACATAAATAAACCATACTGGGATGAAACTTTTGATGTATTAATGAGGCTTAAAATAAACAAACAAAAATATCCATTGCCGTTGAGTCAGAATTAGCAGCCCTATAGGACAGAGTAGAACTGCCCCAAAGGGTTTCCAAGGCTGTAAATCTTTTTTTTAATTGTACTTTAGATGAAGGTTTACAGGACAAACTAGTTTCTCATTAAACAGTTAGTACACATATTGTTTTATGACATTGGTTAACAACACCACGACATGTCAACACTCTCTTTTTTCCACCTTGGGTTCCCTATTACCAGCTTTCCTGTCCCTCTTGCCTTCTAGTCCTTGTCCCTGGACTGCTGTGCCCCATTAGTCTCATTTTGTTTTATGGGTCTGTCTAATCTTTGCCTGAAGGGTGAATCTCGGAAGTGACTTCATTACTGGGCTAAAAGGGTGTCCAGGGGCCATACTCTCAGGGTTACTCCAGTCTCTGTCAGGCCAGTAAGTCTGGTCTTTCTTTGTGAGTTAGAATTTTGTTCTACCTATTTCTCTAGCTCTGTCTGGGACCATCTTTTGTGATCCCTGTCAGAGCAGTCAGTGGTGGTAGCTGGGCACCATCTAATTGTATTGGACTCAGTCTGGTGGACGCCATGGTAGTTGAGGTTCATAAGTCCTTTGGACTAATCTTTCCCTTGTATCTTTAGTTTTCTTCATTCTTCCTTGCTCCCAAAGGTGTGAGATCAGTGGAATATCTTAGATAGCCACTCACAGGCTTTTAAGAACTCAGACGCTACTCACCAAAGTAGAATGTAGAATGTTTTCTTTATAAACTATGTTATGCCAATGGTGCTAGATGTTCCCCGAGGCCATGGTCCCCACAGCCCTCAAGGCTGTAAGTCTTTACAGAAGAAGACTGCCACATCTTTCTCCTGCAGAGTGGCTGATGGGTTTGAACTGCCAAACTTCCAGTTAGCAGCTGAGCACTTTAACCACTGTTCCACGAGAACTCCTTTTAATGAGGCGTAGGGAAAGAAAAATATCTCCAATCCCTTCATGCCCCCCGCCCCCATTTCCATACTGGGTATGAAGTTGTGGTAAAAACTTAGAAGTTAAGAATATGACTTCTCCCGGACGGAGTGGGAGAAAAGTGTGGAGCAGAACTCAAATTCACGTAAAAAGACCAGACTTAATGGTCTGACAGAGACTGGAGGAACCCCCAAAACTATGGCCCCCGGACGCTCTGCTAACCCAGAACTGAAACAATTCCCGAAGCCCACTCTTCAGACAAAGATTAGACAGGAGTATAAAAAAAAATAATAATACATGTGAGGAGTGTGCTTCTTAGTTCAATCAGATACACAAGACCAAATGGGTGGCTCCTGTCCGGAGGCAGCATGAGAAGGCAGTAAGGGACAGGAACTGGTTGAATGGACACAGGGAACCCGAGGTGGAAAGGGGGAGTGTGCTGTCACATTGTGGGGATTGCAACAAATGTCAAAAAATAATGTGTATAAATTTTTGAATGAGAAATTAACTTCAGCTTTAAACTTTCACCTAAAGCACAATTTAAAAAAAAAGAAAGAAAATGAGGAAGTGATTGAGGTCTGAGTACCAGCTGGTATGGGGCTGAGGCAGGCCAGATCTTGGGGATTAAGGAGATAGCAGGCATCTGGATCACCTTTTCAACTTTGTCACTCTCTTGTGATACATAGAGTCAAGAGTAAGGAACACAGGGCTAGTTTCATTTAGGGTGTGTGTGGTAAAGAAGATAACTTTCCCCAAAGAATTTGGTCTTTGTCCTTTGTTTCTGAATGATAACCTCCAAAACCTTGGATTTTCCCCAATGATTGAAGAGTCGTTGATGATCAAAGTGTCTTTGATGACTTTACCTAACGGTTAATGACTCATGTCGGATTGGGGCTGACTATGCCAGAAAGACCCACCTCACAGTGTGATATCAACCTCAGAATATTGACCAACCTCAGAGGAGAGAGGCTTGAGTTTGAATTACATAATGAGACCCTCAATAAAAGCTCTGAACACTGAAGTTCCATAGCCTTCCTGGTTGGTGATAGACATCTATGTGCGTGAGAAGATAGTGCATTCCTATTTAAGACATGGAAGCTCTGTGTTGGGAAACTTGCCCTATGTGTTCTCTTTGTTCGTGTCCTTTTTGCTGTAATAAAACTGTAAATGTAAGTATATATAAAAAAAAGAATATGACTTCTGAATCTGTTAGCTCTGTGTTCAGAATTACAGCTTTGCTACTTACTAACTTTGTAACCCTGGGCAAGTCACTTAATCTCCCCAAGCCTCAGTCTACTTATATTTAAAATGGGGCTGGACCTGATATTTGAAATGTGTGTTAAGTGTCTAGCAGAGTACTGGCACATAGTAGACTCTTGGTAAATATTTGTCAAAAGAATTAAAGTATTATTATGGAGTTCTCTTGTGCTATGTGAGGCGTAAGGATTATGTCTGGAAGGGACCCTTATTCCTGCTTCAGTGGTAACCAGGCCTCCTCCCGTCTGTATTCTGAAGAATTTCAAGAAGAATTAATTGGTCAGTCAACATTCACTATGGGGCAGTGTGTATAGGGGTGGTCAGTGAGGGAAGCAGATATAAAAGAAATATCAGATGTTATCTTTGTTCTCAAGGATGCTTTTAAAGGCACAAAACTGCAAGGCAAGACTTCTTGTTCTTTAGGACCGATTGTCTGACTCTTCTCTATTGTTTCCACTTGTGGTGGCACCAAAGCCTCTCTTTCCCAGACATAGTCACCACCTAGAAAATGGCAATAGCCATCTTCTATATTTCATATCTATTTTACTTTAATGGTGATAACATCTTGGGTATGAACTATCTAGTAGCCCCAATTATAGGTCCAGAATGCTAGAGAGAATGATTGGACTCTAATTATAGCTACTATTTACTGAGTGTTTACTATGTGCCAAGGTCTCTGCTAAATTCTTTACATATATTATCTCTTTCAATCTTCACATTATCACCACTTTACAGATGACGATATTTGAGGCTCAGAGAGGTGACTTCTCTAAGGATATCACATGGCTAGTAAGTGGAGCCAGGATTCACTTTCAAGGAGGTCAGACTTCAAAGCTCATACTCTTTTTTTATTTAGCTATTGTTATTATTAAGAATTTTCAAATATAAACAAAAGTAGATAGGATAGTAAAATGAGTCCCCGTGTGTCCATTACCCAACTTCAACAGTGATCAACTCATGGCCAATCGTATTTCGTCTGTACCCTCACCCAACACACATATGCACACAGAGGATTTTATACCGTTTCACTTGTAAATATTTCAATATACATCTTCAAAAGAAATGGAGTCTTTTAAAAAACATAACTACAACACTTATAAAAATTAATAATTACTTAATATCATCAAATGTTCAGTCCTTGTTCATATTTCCCCAAGTGTCTCATTTTTCTTTTCTTTTTACAGTTGGTTATTTGAATCATGATCCAAACAAGGTCCATATCATATACTAGCATTTGGTTGATATGTCTCTTATGTCTTGAAGTCTGTAGGTTTCGCCCCTCTTTTTTATTGCCATTAGTTAAAAGAAACTGAAAGCCTGTGCTCTTAACCATGGTAAGATAGCATCTTATGTTCATCTTGAGAATTATGCCTTTGGAGGCAATGTCCTCACAAACATATTTTGAGGATTTAAATGTGACTCCTTATTTTTCTGTAGATTAGAAGCTAATCAAACATTAAAAATGGATCTTAGAAATGTTTCAATGTTTATTGGAAACACTGAACAACCAAAAAACCACCTTGTTTGGTAGGTATTCACCAAATGATATGGCTTAAGGGCAGAAAAGCCACCTCTCAAAAAATATCTCCTGTCCCATTTACTGTAGGGCCTGAAGTTTCATCTGTAACGATGTCCCTAAAACCTTGCATCTTTAAGCTTAAGTAACCCTCACCAGTCACTAACACTTCCAAACGTCAAGCTCTGACAGCTTAGATAGGTGGGTAAGGTACAAGGAAGGGAGGAAAAGCATGAGGAGATCTAAGCAAGCTATCACCATGTAGTGGAGGTCTCTAGCAGACTGTGGGGGAGGGATGGGGAAACCTAAGGAACCAGATACCTACTCAGGGGGTAGAGCATCTGCTGTGGGGAAAAGATAAGTGGTAGGGATCTACTTCACAGTTTTGCTGTTGTCTTGCCTTAATTATAAGTCTGGATGCCATTAAAACTATTTAAAAAGTAGTATGATACATTGAGGAGGCTAATGTTCTCAGCAATTGCTAAAAGAAGGCATTCTAGAGGCGTACTGGCCAGCAATGGCAACCACGGCTGGGGGGAAGGGATCAGATGAGAACTGCATATTTACACTTTAAGGTGCTAGGGCTGCTACTAGGAGTACTATTTCCTCTCCAACTGATGCTCTCTCAACTCTGATCATCTGGACTCATACAGATGGGAGACTGCACAAGGGAGCTGTCAGGCACCAGGACAGTGCCCACCCAAGAAATACTCCCCCATGCTGGTGCAACCCGGCAAACTTTTGAGGGGCTCAAGGCAGTAGCTCTTTACCAAACAGTGCACAAGTATTTTACTATTTTAACAATTTCTCCTACTGTACTGTTGCCTACAGGCCAAATCTAAACCCTGTCATGAGCAACATTTTTGCTTTTCTGAAAGAAGTTCGGAAGTGTGATGTTTTTCGACATTTAACATGGTTCTGGTGGCGCAGTAGTTAAGAGCTCGACTGCTAACCAAATGTTTGGCAGTTCAAATCCACCAGCCCCTCCTTGGAAACCCTATGGGGCAGTTCTACTCTGTCCAATAGGGTTGCTATGAGTTGGAATTGACTCAATGACATCAAGTTTGAACTGTAACATGATAATGAATGCACAAAGGGAGCCAATGGGTTTTTAATTTTCCTTTCCTTGGGCAGAAACCAAACAAAACCAAACCCACTGCCGTCAAGTTGATTCCGACTCATAGAGACCCTATAGGACAGAGTAGAACTGCCCCATAGGGTTTCCAAGGCTGTCAATCTTTACGGAAGCCAACTGCCACATTTTTCTCACACGAAGCACCCGGTGCGTTTGAACTGCCAATCTTTTGGTCAGCAGCTGAGTGCTTAATCACTGTGCTACCAGGGCTCCTAGGACAAAACAGCATGGTAATTAAATCACCCCAAGAAAATGTCTGAACAAACGTGAGGCTAATAGGATAACCAGTCCCAGAAATAAACAAAAGCACAACACGGGGAAAGGCATTTACTTTGAAAATTCCAACTTTGTCACAGCAGTCTTGGGGTTCATGTTTTCCCACTGCAGCGTGTTTAACTTGAACAATGTGGCTAAATTTTCCCCTTCTAACTAGAGCCTCACTGGGCCATAAACAAAGGCAAGTCAGTTCTGAGGCTGCGATTCAAATAAACATATGACAGGACAGCTGCAAACTGGAAAGCAAATGTGACACAGCTACTGGAGTAATCTGACAAATAAAGTCCCCCTCCCCCAAGCCCCAGAGGCCAAGAGTGAGGAAGCCTCTTCCTTTTTGGAAAACAGTGCCTGGTTAGCAACCGAAAGGAGGAAGCTTTGTTTATGATGCCTTTTGAACTCTGGCTTTTCCTTGAGTAGTCAATCCAAGCTGGTCACTGATTAAGAAGTAGAGGAATTAAAAAAAAATCTAAAAGAATGTTGCTGTTGTTGTTTTTGACAAGGCTGTCACACATAATGATGCTTTTTCAAAATGAACACTGAGATTTAGATTCTTTTCATAAACAAGACTCATTCCCTAACCACCCTTGTTAAAGAACTGGAAGCAACTTCAGAGATATTTAACAGGAGAAGAGAGCTGCTATGGGACTAAGAGATGGGAGTTGACAACGGCTCCCAATTTCCTTCCCTGTCTGCACTATTTCCTCAGGTTCCCAGGGGAGGGATAGCTTGATCTATCAAGAAAAAGGACCAGCTGTGGAAATGGAGTTAGTCAGGACTCCATAGGCTGTAATTAGTTTTTTAGCCCTGTTTACTAAAGTAAACAGATAAATGTCAACCCAATAGCAGACACAGAAAGTCTGCTGTCTTTAAAGTTGTTCAAATGAAGGGATAAAGTCAAATGAGGGAGTAAACTCATTGACAGTTTATCTGCTTGTTAGGATAACATTTCATAGTTTCGAGAGCTGAGACAGGCCCTACTCTAGGGATCTTGGTCCAACCCTCCTCATTTTACAGATAAGGTAAGAATTGCCTTGTCTAAGTTTACACAGTGAGTGAATGGAATAAAACTTGCTCACCTAAACTACACCTGCCTGGGGGTAATGTGAGCAATAGATGTTCCATGTCTACACCCCCTTTTCTTCCTCAAACAGGGTATCCAATTCCTCACCATTCATACATTCTCCTCTACTGTGGTTGCCCACACCATCCTTCCATCCACTATCTCACCAGTAAACCAGTTGCTGTCGAGTCGATTTTGACTCATGGTAACCTCAGATGTGTTTCAGTAGAGCTGTGCGCCGTAGGATATTCAATGGCTGATTTTTCAGAAGTAGATGGCCAGGCCTTTCCTTCAAGGCGCCTCTGGGTGGACTCAAACCTTCAAATTTTTGTTAGCAGCTGAGCACATTAACTGTTTGCACTACCCAAGGACTCCATCCACTCTCCAGTCTTTTCTTAATATCTCTCATTACAACTCTGTTAATCTTTTTTACCACCATAACCACTGTCAATTTTTTTAAGAGGGAAGAGTCTTCTGCCCACTGGTATTGCAGGTGTTTTATTGGATTCACCAAAGTTAGGCATTGATTCTTACAATTTAGAGTCCCCTCAGGCATGGAATCTGGGAAAAGTTTCCTGAGGCTGGGCCAACAAGCGGGAGTTGGCAAAATTACAACCTGCAGGCCAAATCTGAATTTTTGTCTGTTTTTGTATGGTGCACAATCTAAGAATATTTTTAACATTTTTAAGTGGTTGAAAATATCAAAAGAAGGAAAGTATTTTCTGACATGTGAGAATTATGTGGAATTGAAGTTTCAGTACCCATAAGTAAAGTTTTATTGGAACACAGCCATGCTCATTTATGTATACATTGTCTATGGTTGCTTTTGCACTACAACAGCAGAAACGAGTAACTGTAATAGAGACCAAATGTGACTTTCTCATCTCTCACTGCTGCTCAGTGCACTGCAAATTGCAGTGACTCATTTATAACTCAACAGCACTTCGAGCGCCATGCATATTGCCATACCGCAACTTACTATTATTAATTATTACTATTGTTATCAGGGCATACCTGTCATGCCAAAAGAAAAAGAACAAAGCGAACTCTGAATATCACGCTTTTAAGGCACATTGGAGTGTAGATTATTTTGCTATCAAATTAAATAGCAAAGCATTGTGTTTATCATGAAATGACACTATATCTCTGCTAAAAGAATACTATGTATGTCAACATTACCAGACTAAGCACTTATCACGAGATTCCCAACTCACAGGAAGGCAATGGTGAGAAATATTAGAAAAATTAAAATGGAATATTCATCACAGCAGAATTTCCTCACAAACTGAAAATGGGGCTGTCACCAAAATAAGTTTCCAAGTAGCTCATTTCTGAGCCAAGCGAGGAAAACCCTTTACCGATGGTGAGTTGATTAAATCATGTTTGATTGCAGCAACTAAAAAAATGTGTCCAGATAAAATAAACTTGTTTAAAACTATTAGCCTTTTAGGAAGAACAGTTGCTCAAAGAGTTGAGGACACTGGGAGCAACATCAATAGTCAATTTAAAAAACAAAGCAAATGAGTTTGAGTGGTTTTATTTGGCTCTTGATGATTTGACAGATGTTACTAATACTGCTCAGTTATTGTTTATTTGAAGAGGCAATGCTGAGTTTGAAATGAGTGAAAAATGTACCTCTATGAATAGTTTGTGTGGAACAACAACAGCAGAAAATATTTTCAAAGAAGTTGCGAAAACACTATTTAAATATAACCTGAAATGGAATCTGCTACAAAGTATTACAACTGATGGTGCTAAAAATATGTGTGGAGTCCACCTTTCAGCCAAAGATTAGACAGGACTATAAAACAAACAATAACACACGTGAGGAATGTGCTTTTTAGTTCAATCTAGTATATGAGACCAAATGGGCAACACTTGCCCCAAAGCAAAGACGAGAAGGCAAGAAGGGACAGGGAAACTGGACGAATGGACACTGAGAATCCGGGGTGGAAAGGAAAATGGGGAGAGTGTGACACTTTGTGGGGACTGCAACTAATGTTATAAAACAATTTCTGTATAAAATTTTTGAATAAAAACCTAACTTGTGCTGTAAAGTGTCACCTAAAACACAATAAAATAAGATTTAAAAAAAACATAATCACCCCAATAAAAACATGGGCAAATGATTTGAACAGACACTTCACCAAAGAAGATGTTACACATAGCAAATGAGCACATGAAAACATTATCAAGATCATTAATTACTATGGAAATGCAATGAGATACTTCTGCACACCTATTAGAATGGCTACAATGAAAACGACTAACCATACCAAATGTTGACGAGGGTGTGAAGCAACTAGAAATGCTCATATGCTGCTGGTGGAAATGTAAAATGGTACAACAACTGGAAAACAGCTTGGCAGTTTCTTAAAAAGCTAAACATACACCTACCATATAATCCAACCATTCTTTGCTTAGGTATTTACCCTTCCCCCCACCTCAAAAAATAAAGTACTTGTCCATACAAAATATATATATGTGTATGAGTGCGTATGTGTGTGTGGAGCAGAAAAAGGCTTAGTTGGACAAATTTACAAAACTTGTAAAAAGGTAAAGTACTTAAAGCCTATGGTTATTCCTTGCATTATGAATCCTTTGTAGAAAATAATTTGTGTCTATCTTGTTATTGAACCAGTAGTGTCAATGGTGAACTTCATACACTCTCCTAGAGTTAGCTACCGACAGTACCAAGACTTTTTGTCAGAAACAGAAGCTGATTACCATAACTTGTTCTACCACACCGAAGTTCGATGTCTTAACAGTGGTAAAGTTTTACTGAGATATTTTGAGCTCAGGACCGAGATTGAAATTTTTCTGAGAAGAGACATCTTTATTCACTACTATCAAACACTGAATGGCTTTGGAAATTAGATTTTGCTGCGGACTTGATAAGGTTTCTTAATGGACTCAACCTAAAACTACAAGGCAAAACAGTGCTTATATGTGAAACTTACACTGCAATAAAGTCATTTCTATGGCAATTAACATTTGAATCACAAGTCATTTTAAGCTATTTTATATACTTCCCATGCTGTTAAAAGTTAAAACAAGAAATGAGATCACCATTCCGACACCAATTTGCAGTGAATATTTTTTCTGAGCTCAAACTACAGTTCCAGTAGCAGTTTTCTGACCTCAGTGCAAGTGCAAAGGGAATTTCTATGTTTCAAAATCCATTTTTGCAGTTGAGGAGCTTTCACCTAACCTTCAATTGGCAGTGATTAATCTGTAATGTAATGACATGCTAAAAGGCAAATACCAAGAGAATTTAATAGAATTCTCTAAATGCCTTCTAAGTGATATACATAGTCAATTAAAATAATATCCTTATAGACTAATATCAGTATTTGGCCATACCTATAACTGTGTAGAAAGACATTTCAAAGATGAAATATGTAAAATCTCATTACAGATTGAACATTTGCAAACCATTTAAATGATAGGGAACACTAGCTTTTAAACCCAATTAAGCAAAATGTCCCAATAAAGAATTCTGTTCTTCTCATTCATAGAGCTCTATGCAAAGAAAAAAAAACTCAATTATTATATTTTCAATTTCATCAATAAAAATATATGGAAATTTGTTCTCTCTCTTGTTATGTAAGTACCAACATAATGTCTTCAATTTTACCTCTTGACCCACAAAGCCCAAAATATTTACCATCTGGCCATTTACAGAAAAAGTTTGCAGACCCCTGCCATAGGGCATTTGAGTATTATCTACCTGGGTCTCACTGGAAAACTTTTCTCCCTGCCAACCCAAACTTAATGTCTGTGACAGTGCCCAGGTTTCTCAACCCTATTTTACTTTGGGGTCCTAAGGTCATTCTTGGCACTACATTCCATGCTCCCTAAAGTGGGGGCAACAATTGTCCCATTCCTTTGCTTAAGGGTCTTAAGCATTGTGTCAGAGGAACCTAATATCAGTCAAAAAGTCATCTTCTGTTTTATTCCAAACAAGCTCGAGGGATATTAATTTAAACAGGATTTCTGACAGTCTCTGCTGATAATCCAGGTTTTCCGAGGCTAGCTCCATGGTTCAGGGATCCTCACTAGGATGGTAGAGCCTAGGCTTCTGGACACATAGGTCAGAGACCTTGCTACTACCTTCTGCTACTGTCACCTTTTAATTGCTATATAGAGTTACATGTTATAAAGAATCTTCATAAAGACATCACCCAGTTATGAACTGGAATAGACAACTGTCCAGAGAGCTTTTAGATTGTAGCCTCCGGTTATCTTTGTCTTTGTTTATAAGAACAGTAATTTAGAAATTACAGATGTGCTGAGTTACTAAATACTCTTTGGGGGAGTATAAACTTACTAATTCAGCAGTATCTAATTCAGTAACTATGCTATCTAAAACCACTTTAGTAAAAGTGATTTTTAGTAGACCTAGAAAGGGCAAATAACTTGCTTTTATAAGCTTTAAGTGTTTGAAATGACTTAAACATTGGCTGCATGTGTAGCAAATTGCTTTATATCCTTACTGCTTATATAGCCTTACTGTAATATTTGTTTTCGTGGCTAAAAGACAGAAATAAACATTACAAAACAGATATTAAAGCAAATATGAAGCTTAGAAGTAATTTGTGTCCTGTAAATGAAAGATAGTTAATTAGTCTCCTGGGCTTTTTTGTTGTTTAAAAACAATTATTATTGTTGTTGTTTAAAAAAAAAAAAAATCCTTTCCAAAACAAAAACTCATAGATTTTTTTCTTCTTTCATAAAACACAGGCTAACTGATACAGAATTTATGGCTTGGTAACTTACTGGGATAGTTGTTTATTTTTATTAGCCTCCTATAGCGGCCATTAAACTGAGCCTTAATGGAGTCAGTCCTTTTTGGATTACCCAAGCTTTTTAAAAAATAAAGTTTCACTCCCTAGCCCAACCTCCACAACTCTTCCCAAGGGAACACCTGTTTCATTAGTGATGTTTTATTTTTTTATTCTTCATATGGACTCCCCCCTTTTTTTAATTACAAATAACCCATCAACATTCATGATGACTTCTAGATAAAGTAAGTTTATCTTCCAGAAAATTTAAGTGAAACTAATTATATCATAAGTATGCCAACCTGTCATCACCAATATAAAATATAGTTGTCTATATTAGTATCTTTTGGAGGAAAAACCCAAAGTCTTAATGGAATGATTAATTTGGATGACATCCTGACACATTAAACTCTTTGTTTTAATTGTGCTTTAGGTAAAAGTTTACAGCTCTAGAGACATTAAACTCTAGATAATCTGGTCCTTAAAAATATTTATGAGCAAACAACTTATAATCCATATATCATTTATTGCTTTCTAAATATTTAAAAATAATTTTAAATCAAAATTCAGCTACCATGAAGGATTTTCAGAAAAGTATTTTAAAAAGTTTACTTCCTGATGTAAACCACACAGATGGGGTTGGTTTGGCACATCTCAGGTTGGGTGGACACTAGCTAAAAATAGAGCCAAATTTCTTCAAAGACTGTTCAACTAAAGTTTCTACATTAGCAATAAGGCCAGTTTTCCATTGCATATTGCACCAATTGAAAAACAAAGCAATAGATTCAGTCAATATTTCCTTGGTTTTGATGTGTCCATTTTTTTAAAGTGTAGTAACGGCCTACACCTGTAATCTTGGCTTTCATTTTTTCTGACAATTTGTTAGAGCGGAAAGACTCTGTATTAGTTTCCTATGACTGCTGTAACAAACTACCACAAACTTAGTGAATTGAAACAACACACATTTATTCTCTTAAACTTTTGGAGGCCAGAAGTCCAAAATCAGTTTCACCGAGTGAAAACCAAGGTGTTAGCAGTGCTGCACTCCCTCAGAAGACTCTAGGGAAAAAATCCATTTCTTTGCCTTTTCCAGCTTCTAGAGCTGCATTCCTTGTATTTCTTGGCTTATGGCCCCTTCCTTCATCTTCAACGACCACAGCATATCATCTTCAAAACTCTCTCTCTCTCTGTGAGGTCTTCACAACGCCTTCCTTCTTCTGTGCCAAATCTCCCTCTGCCTTTATATTATAAAGAAACTTGTGATTGCATTTAGAGCCCACCTGGATAATCCAGGATAATCTCCCTATCTCATGATCCTTAACTTAATCGCGTTTGCACAGTCTCTTCTGCCATGTAAGGTGGCATTCACAGGTTCCAGGTATTAGGACATGGACACCTTTGGCAGACATTTCTCAGCCTACCACAGACTCCAGATTTGCAGTCCAACCTTTAGTTGACAACATGTAGACCTCATATTGCTAACCAACTCTGGAGTTTTTTCTGAGGCTTAAAATATTATATACAAATAAATAATAACTTGTGTGTATAACAACTACCACCATTTACAAATTCATGTACACACCATTGTTATTAATAAAATACAAATTCATTTTATGAAGATACCTAAGTGGCCCACTTCTGACAAGCTATTTCTAATTAAAATGCTTATTGTGTAACACTCATCCATTTTCAACAAAAATTATCCTTACAAAATGATCATCTAACCTGAAATTGTATTTACATAAGAAATTGTTTTCTCTTAACATAATGGCAATCAATAAATTCTTCCTATCTTAATTGAAATTAGCAAAATCTTGAAATGGGAGTGTTCTGTACATCTGCCTAGAATTGACTTCTACTCCTGTTCAGTCAAGAAACGTTCCTCATCATTCAACAATGATTTAATGATCACCTACTATGCTGCCATTATGGAACTTAACATTCTTGAGGTGGGACAGGAAGACACTAAACAAGTAAACAATTAAACAAGATAAAATAGAAAGTGAGAAGTGTTATGAAGAAAATAAAACAAGATGATGAGATAGAATGGCTGGGGTGTTGATGATGGTGTAACATTAGATTGGAGGGTAAGGAAGGAATCTTTGAGTAGGTGACTTTATAGCTGAGACTTGAATGATTTGGAGCCTACCAAGACAGTAGCCTGGTGAAAATCATACAACGCAGAGGCAAAGGCAAATGCAAAGGCTCTGAAATCAAAATGAGTTTGGTGTGTTTGTACATCAGAAAGGAGAATGAAGAGATGCAATTGAGAGAATGAGTAGTAGGAGATGAGTTTGGAGAGAAGCTGAATGCTGATCATATCTGATCTTGTGGTCTAAGGTAAGGTATTCAGATTTTATTTTAAGATTGATGAGAAGTCATGGAGGAACAAGCCCTTTGATCTTTGATAGTTTGTTTAAAATCCAACAACTGAGTCAGCCTTAGCCTAAGAATGAGAAATGGGTATAAACAGAAGTGACAAATTTTTTACTTCTGTACTATTAACTAACTTCTTGTTATTTTTTCTATCTGACTCTATTGTTGGTTTCTTGTTGCAATTGAAATATTACCATGAGGGGAAAACAATGCCCAATTTGTCCAGAAACATTGGAACTTTGCGTATTTCATATAAGATTCACTGAAGTCAGCCAACAAGTATTTACAAAAGAAAAGACCTAATCAATGTCCAACACCATGTAAGATCAAAAAGATGTCCCAAAATTTTAGAGTCAGGATGGACCTTAGTGGTCACCTAGTCCAGCCTCCTACATAAAGCAGATGACCCTTCTCTTTCAGACTCTGCTTGAACACTTCCAGGACACTCACAATCTCATAGGCAGACCTTGCCACAGTGAGCTGCCTCTCATTATTAGAGATAACTTTCTGAATTTGTACCTTGTTAGTATTTCTAGTTTACTAGAAATTTAATCAGTAGTTAAGTCTCAAACAATGCTTCCACAATATCTAGTGGTAGCACTGTTTCTTGCTACATGGCCATGTAAGGCCATAGACTCTGGTGAATCCTGGCTCTGGCATTGCCAAGCCCTGTGATCCTTGAGAAAGTCACTTAAACTTTCAGTGTTTCAACTTTCTATTCTGAAAATAAAGATAATAACCATCTTTATTTCCCATGCCTGTTGTAAGGAATAAACAAGATAAAGTAATAAGAGCTTAATACATGTCAGCAATTATTATTGTTTTAGGGTGTTCTGCAAGCTGAATGGAGACTAAAATCTAGTAAGAGTAGGCTTTTCTCAATTTTCAAGTAAAAGAAAGTGAAAAGATGGATTTCAATCACTTTTTATTTGGGAGGGCTTATGATTTTTCAAGATCCCTGGTATCACAGTGGTTAAGTGTTCGGCTGCTAACCAAAAGGTCAGCAATTCGAGTCCACCAGCCGCTCCTTGGAAACCCCATGGGGCAGTTCTACTTTGTCCTTTAGGGTGGCTATGAGTCGGAATCGACTCAACGGCAACAGGTTTGGGGTTTTTTTTTTTTTTTTTGGTTTAGAAGTTTTCAAAACTTTGATACCTGTCACTGCTAGATTGTTAGTGAACGCTAACAGATGACAGACAAATGAACAAAAGGCCAAAGTATACTGGGGGAAAACTGGGAACCAGTCAATCGCATTTGGTTCAAAAGCTAGTCTTGGTTACATGTGTTCATGGCTGTAGTTTTATATTTATACTCAAACCACAGTCATTTTTTAAACCACTAATTTTTTCTTCATTTTTATATATGAATGAATTTAATACATCACTATTTTATAATATTCTTCAAAGAGCACCATAACTTCTAGGTATATTAGCATTTGAACAAGTTTGAGGGCTATTAATGGAAAACATTCTCTATTCTAAAGGAGCTTACGTGCATGAGAATTAAAATGGTGGTTCTCAGCTCTGGCTGCACATTAAAATATCCTGGGGAGCTTTTAAAATTCCCAATATCTAGGCTACAGCTAAGACCAATTAAGTAAGAATTTCTCGGGTTGGACCCAGGCACCAGCAGTATTTAGAGCTCCCCGGGAAATCCCAGTGGGCTGCTATGGTTGAAGACACTGGACTAAAAGAACATACAACACAGAGACCAACACAAATAACGAAATCTAAACTTCCATGGTCATGGTAAGAATGCAATGTGAATTCAGAGAATAGAGTCTTGGTTAGTAGCAAAGGGAGTAGATGGAAAATGAGACTTGAAAACTGGGCAGTAAAGAGGAAAAGGCAAAAGAGAGGGTGACAGGCATATCAGGGACAAAAAAAAGTTCTGGGCTGGGGAAAAGGGAAAAATCTGAAAATTTTCATTGTAGGATAAAAAATTAATAAAACAAAACAAAACTGGCGGTGAAGGGAAGATGCTCTCCAGCCCATGTTTTTCTGGACGTGCCCTCTCTTCCTACCAGAGGACTTACTTTCTCCAAATGAGTGGATTATTGAGGGACACACATACTTTCTATTTAGAAACAAAAGGATTAAGCTGAGCAGAATACAAAAATACCTAGTGAGAAAGTGCCCAGATTCAGCATCTTTGAATCAAAGGATATCTTTATAGCCTGAATATATGTGTCTAAATCACATATGTTTTTTATGAAGACCAATTCCTTTCTATAAACACTACCCACATACCTCCCCAACAATAGAGAACAAAACAAAATAGTCTACATTTAAGCAATTTAGAAAAAAATTTGAAAAAATACCAACTCACTTTTCTATAATTATTGTAAAACAATCCAGCTCTGGCAATCGAAGCAACCTGAAACTTGCTTATGAAGCACTAGAGTTCTGGTCATTGATAACAGGTTGGTTCTTTTGACTGCAATTATATTAAAATGATTCTATAGTACCTTGTCACACAATCATTATGATTCAATATTAAGCAATACACGGTCCTGAAATTAATCAATGGGAAAGAAAAGAAGACCTACATATTGCTAATGCTTATTTAGTACACTTTAAGTGCTTTATGGATATACTCAAGGTTGTACTTTGGCTCTTGTGGACTTGTTCTAATTTTCTTCAGTTTCAACTTGAACTTGCATAGGAGTGATTGATGGTCTGATCCGCAGTTGGCCCCCAGCCGTGTTCTGACTGATGATACTGAGCTTTTCCATCATCTCTTTGAATAGATGTAGTCAATTTGATTCCTGTGTATTCCATCTGGTGAGGTCCATGTGTATAGTCACCATTCATGTTGGTGAAAAAAGGTATTTGCAGTGAAGAAGTTGTTGGTCTTGCAAAGTTCAGTCATGCAATCTGTGGCATTGTTTCTATCACGAAGGCCATATTTTCCAACTACTGATCCTTCTTCTTCGTTTCCAACTTTCACATTCCAATCACCAGTAATTATCAGTGCACCCTGATTGCATGTTTGATCAATTTCAGACTGCAGAAGTTGATAAAAATCTTCAATTTCTTCATCATTGGCCTTAGTGGTTGGTGCATAAACTTGAACAATAGTCATATTAAGTGGTCTTCCTTGTAGGCGTATGGATATTATCCTATCACTGACAGCGTTGTACCTCAGGATAGAACTTGAAATGTTCTTTTTGACGATGAATGCAACGCCGTTCCTCTTCAAGGTGTTGTTCCTGGCATAGTAGACCATAAGACTGTCCAATTCAAAATGACGAATACTAGTCCATTTCAGTTCACTAATGCCTAGGATATCGATGTTTATGCATTCCATTCTTTTTTGATGATTTCCAATTTTCCTAGATTCATACTTCATACATTCCAGGTTCTGATTATTAATGGATGTTTGCAGCTGTTTCTTCTCATTTTGAGTCATGCCCTGTCAGCAAATGAAGGTCCCAAAAGTTTGACTTCATCCACATCATTGAGGTCAACTACTTTGAGGAGGCAAAAGTCCATAGTCCTATTTTGAGTGCCTTCCAACCTGAGGGGCTCATCTTCTGGCACTATAATGGACAATGTTTCGCTGCTATTCATAATGTTTTCACTGGCTAATTCTTTTCAGAAGTAGACTGTCGAGTCCTTCTTCCTAGTCTGTCTTAGTCTGGAAGCTCAGCTGAAACCTGTCCACCATGGGTGACCCTGCTGGTATTTGAATACTGGCGGCATTACTTCCAGTATCACAGCAACACACAAGCCCCCACAGTAGGACAAACTGACAGATGAATAGATTTGACACGTTGAACACTAATGACCGAAGACCAGACGAGCTGTGGAATGACATCAAGGACATCATACATGAAGAAAGCAAAAGGTCATTAAAAAGACAGGAGAGAAAGAAACGACCTAAATGGAGGTCAGAAGAGACTCTGAAACTTGCTCTTAAACATCGAGTTGCTAAAGCAAAAGGAAAAAATAATGAAGTAAAAGAGCTGAACATAAGATTTCAAAGGGCGGCTCGAGAAGACAAAGTAAAGTTTTATAATGACACGTGCAAAGACCTGAAGATAGAAAACCAAAAAGAAAGAACATACTCAGCATTTCTCAAGCTGAAAGAACTGAAGGAAAAATTCAAGCCTCGAATTGCAATACTGAAGGATCCTACAGGGAAAAGATTAAACGATGCAGGAAGCATTAAAAGAAGATGGAAGGAATACACAGAGTAACTATACCAAAAAGAATTAGTCGACGTTCAACCATTTCAGGAGGTACCATATGATCAGGAACCTATGGTACTGAAGGAAGAAGTCCAAGCTATCACTGAAGGCACTGGTGAAAAACAAGGCTCCGGGAATTGACGGAATATCCACTGAGATGTTTCAACAAACAGATGCAGCACTGGAAGTGCTCACTCGTCTATACCAAGAAATTTGGAAGATAGTTACCTGGCCAACCAACAGGAAGAGATCCATATTTATGCCTATTCCCAAGAAAGGTGATCCAACCAAATGTGGAAATTATCCAACAATATCATTAATATCACAAGCAAACAAAATTTTGCTGAAGATCATCCAAAAGTGGCTGCAGCAGTATATCAACGGGGGGCTGCCAGAAATTCAAGCAGATTTAGGAGAGGACGTGGAACCAGGGATATCATTGCTGATGTCAGATGGATCCTGGCTGAAATCAGAGAATACCAGAAAGATGTTTACTTGTGTTTTATTGACTATGCTAAGGCATTCGACTGTGTGGATCATAACAAATTATGGATAACATTGCAGAGAATGGGAATTCTGGAACACTTAATTGTGCTCATGAGGAATCTGTACATGGATCAAGAGGCAGTCATTCAAACAGAAAAAGGGAATACTGCATGGTTTAAATTTAGGAAAGGTATGCATCAGTGTTGTATCCTTTCACCATACATATTCAATCTGTATGCTGAGCAAATAATCTGAGAAGCTGGACTACATGAAGAACATGGCATCAGGACTGGAGGAAGACTCATTAGCAACCTGCGTTATGCAGATGACACAACCTTGCTTGCTGAAAGTGAAGAGGAATTGAAGCACTTACTGATGAAGATCAAAGACAACAGCCTTCAGTATGGATTACACCTCAACATAAATAAAACAAAAATCTTCACAACTGGACCAATAAGCAATATCATGATAAACGGAGAAAAGATTGAGGTTGTCAAGGATTTCATTTTACTTGGTTCCACAATCAACGCTCTTGGAAGGAGCAATCAAGAAATCAAAAGACACATTGCTTTGGGCAAATTGGCTGCCAAAGACCTCTTTAAACTGTTGAAAAGCAAAGATGTCTCCTTGAGGACTAAGGTGTGCCTGACCCAAGCCATGGTGTTTTCAATGGCCTCAAATGCATTCGAAAGCTGGACAATTAATAAGGAAGACCGAAGAAGAATTGCCGCCTTTGAATTGAGGTGTTGGTGAAGAATATTGACTATACCATGGACTGCCAAAAGAACAAACAAATCTGTCTTGGAAGAGTGCTCCTTAGAAGCAAGGATGGCAAGAATACGTTTCACATACTTATTATTAAGAGGACATGTTATCAGGAGGGATCAGTCCCTGGAGAAGGACATCATGCTTGGTAAAGTAGAGGGTCAGCGAAAAAAGGAAGACCCTCAACGAGATGGATTGACACAGTGGCTACAACAATGGGCTCAAGCATAGCAACAATTGTGAGAATGGCGCAGGACCGGGTAGTGTTTCGTTCTATTGTGCATGGGGTCGCTATGAATCGGAACTGACTCCATGCCACCTAACAACAAGAACAAGTGCTTTATGTACGGTATCTTATTACACCTCACAAGAACCCAATGAAATGGATACAATTTTTATCCCCATTTTACAGTTGAGGACTTTGAGATATAGAGCTTAAGCAACCAGCTCAAGATTACAGTTAAGTAAGTGGTGGGGCTGGGATTCAAACACAGGCAGTCTGTCTCCAGAGCTCACACTTAAAAACATTTTTGCTATAATACTTCTTAATTATAACAACACTGATGAGTTTTCTTCATTAGGATATTTTCTGGAGAGAACATCTATTTATTTCTTTGGTCAATTTTTCTATGCAGTGAAGTTAAAATATTTATATTTCCACTTTTAATTTGCTTAAATTATTTTTTCATCAAAATCTATTTCTTTGTAAACTTTATAATGAAATTTATTTTTGTACATATTTAATTTTACATATTATAGTTACTTTTGTGACCATTATTTCTGCACAGTCCAATTTGTCTTGGTCATATTTTATAGATTTCTATTTTGCAAGATTTCATTACCTATTCAATTTGAAGTTAATGACATAGTTTGCTTAATGTGTTTTTATCCATTTTTCCATTTTGTTTCCTTTGTCTTGATAATTTCTACCAAGTCTAATTCATCAGGTCAATTTTTGTAGTTTACTAACTGAAAAGATGTGATTCCTAGTTTTTCATCAATCTATAGCAAAAAAAATTTTTTTATGAAAGTTATTACCCTTTTCAGCTTTAGTTTATGATTATTTTTACCAGTAATATGCATTATTAATTGGATAAAAACCAGAAAGTTTTATATTTATTTCTTATTTAATCCATGAGAAATTGTGAAATTGGATATTCCAGGACTATTCTAAGAGCAGAGAACAGTCTTTAATTGGAGTCTCATCATTTTCAGGGTCAAAATGATGAGTTCACAATGCTCTGATTTGATGAGAGTGGGAATCATTATTTCAATTGCATAAGTATACCTTAAAAACATTAAATTGCTTGCCTCAGGTAAGTGGTAAAGCCAGGACTGGAGGTAATAGAACAGTAATAGCATGGCTTTTGGAATCACCGACCTGGATTTAATCCACGCTTAGCCACTTTTAGCTGTGTGATCTTGGGCAAGTGGCCTAACTTTCAAGCCTCAATGCCTCCGGCTGTAAAATGGAGATAATTGGACTATTAACAGAATTGAACGAGCTAATACATACAAAAGCACTTAGCCCATTGCAGATCTCATAGTACTACAGCTCCATAAATGTTAGTAATTCAGCATCATCAGCCATAGCCTTTGTTCGTCCATTACAACCCAGACTGTGCTAGGCAGTGAGGGGGATAAGAAGTCCTCAGGGAGCTTAGCACATTCTTGGTGAGACAAGACAAATGCATATGAAAAAAGTTATAGTAATACCTTTGTCAACACAGCCTGAGGCACAAAGTAAGTGCTGAAATAATGTTGCTGTTAGTTGCCATCAAGTCGGCTCTGACTCATGGTGATCTTACATATACCAAACAAAACGCTGCAGGGTGCTGTATCATCTCCACGATCTTTTATATATTTGAGCCCATTGTTGGGGCTGTTGTGTCAATCCATCTCTGAGGGTTTCCCTCATTTTTGTGGACCCTCTACTTAACCAAATATGATGCCCCTTTCTAAGGAGCCCTAGTGGCACAGTGGTTAACTGCTTGGCTGCTAACCAAAAGGTCGTTGGCTTGAACCCACCAACCACTCCACTGGAGAAAGATGTGGCAGTCTGCTTCTGTGAAGATTACAGCCTTGGAAACCCTATGGAGCAGTTCTACTCTGTCCTATAGAATCGCTATGATTCAGAAATGACTCGATGGCAACAGGTTTGGTTTTTGGTTTTTGAATGTCCTTTCCTAGTGAATGATTTTTCCTGAAGACATGACAAAAGTAAGCAAGACGAAGTCTCACCATACTCGCTTCTAAGGAGCATTCCAGTTGTATTTCTTCTAAGACTGATCTATTCATTCTTCTGGAAGTCCATGGTATATAATGTTAGATAGTATTATTTATATTGCTTCCAGAAAGTTTCCCTGCATGGAAACAGCAGGTATCTTCTGACAATTTGTTGTGAGTACCGTATCTCTGTGAACCACCCATCCATACAAAAGTTATACCAGCAACAACAACAACAAACAGAAGACCAAGTGTTTGAAGCCCCTGGAGTGCAATTCCCAAAGACCCTGATAGGTCATGGGTCCTCCGACTACTTTTGCCACCTTGCTTTTTGACTGGAGTCTGAAATGTCTACTTAAGACATTTATGCCTTTGGGTTAAGTCTAAGATCTGTTTAAAATATACATTCAGCCTGGAATGTCAGGAACGAAATATATTTTATTAAACATCCTCCATTTGCCAGGCACTTTATACATAATCATTTAATTTCACAAGCAAATTTCCATGAGTAACTATTATTAATCCCATTTTCAAACGAGAAAATGGAATGTAGGAACTTGGGTATCAGGTATTATGACACTAAATCCCTTTCTCTCTTTTTCTGCTATATTACTTTTCTGCCACTCTCTTGTTTTTTGAATATTTATTTCTAGTGGAAGTAAATCTTACCTGTAGATCATGTGAGAGCTAGATAATAACAACGAGAGTGCTTAATATGCCAAAATTTTCAAAGCTCATTAGGCAGGCTGATTGCTAGTTCCTCATGTGTTCAGGATCAGATACTCAGCTTTGCAGATCCAGAAACTCAGTGTATTGGGTGCACAAAAGTGGTCAAGTTCTGAGGGATTTCTTCATACTAACTAAACTTGCAAAACTCATTTATTGATTTACAGCTGGATCTGGTGGGATAATGCACATCGTTATTTGCATTCCCTCTGGGTGGTCGAGTCACACAGGAAACCAGATTACAGATGGGAAGATTGCTTGGTGAGCACAGAGTTACTATAAAGAGGGGGTGATCTTGAACTGTATAGTTTTATTTTCATCAAGTAAGCTTGGCTAGACAAATGTCCTCTACTGTGGGGCTATTTTTCTCTCAGTAATTCATAAAAGTGGCCAGGGCCCACTCTTCTCTGAAAATGATAAATTATTCCCTTTTATGTTTTTCACCATGACCTCATGGCATGCCACGGAAGTTCCAATGCAGATGAATAGACTTTTCATATTCCAGTAACTGGCTTCTTGACTGACATTGAGAAAAACTCAGGTTTTTTTAATCGAAGTATAACTAGTTAAATGCACAACTCAATGAATTTTATATATGTGTAGACCCAGTGTAACCACCAACCATATCAAGATACAGAGCATTCCCAGTGCCCCAAAAGGCTCTCTTGGGTCCCTTTCCGAGGATCCCTGGTGGTGCAGCGGTTAAGAGCTCAGGCTGCTAACCAAAGGGTCGGCAGTTTGAATCCACCAGCCGCTCCTTGGAAACCCTATGGGGCAGTTCTACTCCATCCTGTAGGGTCGCTATGAGTTAGAATCGACTCAACAACAACCAGTTTGGTTTTAGGTTTTTAATTCCCTCCAAAGGAACTTCTGTTCTGATTTTTGTCACTAGAGATTGGTTTTGCCTATTCTAGAACTTCACATAAATGGAATCATAGAGTATCTACTCTTTTGTGTCTAAACTCTTTCACTTAGCAGTATGTCTATGAGATTCATCCATGTTTTTTATTTTTTCCATTTTATTGTGGCAAAATATAAATAACAAAAATTTGCCATTTTAACCATTTTTAAGTGTACAATTCAGTGACATTAATTTCACTCACTATGTTGTGCAATCATCACCATAATCTATTTCCAAATGTTTTTCATCACCTCAAACAGAAACTGAGTACCCCTTAAGCAATAACTCCCCATCCCTCCTCCCCCTGCTAACCTTGAATCTACTTTTATCTCTATGCATTTGCCTATTCTAGATATTTCATGTAAGTGGGATCATACAATATTTGTCCTTTAGTGTCTGACTTAATTTACTTAGCATAATGTTTTCAAAGTTCATCCATGTTGTAGTATGTATCAGGACTTCATTTCTCTTTATGTCTGAATAATAATCCATTATATATTTTCAATGAGTCCTGGTGGTACAATGGTTAAGTACTCGGTTGCTAACCAAAAGGTCGGGGGTTTGAACCTAGCAGCCACGCCTGGGAGAAAGATGTGGCAGTCTGCTTCTGTAAAGATTTATGGCCTTGGAAACCTTATGGGGCAGTTCTATTCTGTCCTACAGGGTCACTATGAATTGGAATCAACCCAACAGTAGTAGGTTTGGTTGGTACATGTTTTTCACAACAGTCAAAAGATGGAAACCACCAAGTGTCCATCAGCAGCTGGATAAATAAATAAATATACCACATTTTGTTTATCCATTCATCAGCAGGTGAATGAATAAATAAATACACCACATTTTATTTATCCATTCATCTGTTGATGGATACTTGTGTGGTTTCCATCTTTTGACTACTGTGAATAATACTGCAATAAAATTGAAGTACAAGTGTCTGAGTCCCTGCTTTCAAGACTTTTAGGTGTATACCTAGGAGTGGAATTGCTGGGTGTGATGGTTAGTTTTATGGATCAACTTGGCTAGGCTATGGTGCCCAATTGTTTAGTTAAGTACTAGTCTAGATGTTGTTATGAAAGTATATTTTTATATGTATACTTATATATGTGTGTGTGTGTGTGATTAACATTTAAATCAGCTGACATTAAGCTAAGCATATTAACCTCCCTAATGTGGGTGGGCCTCATCCAATCAGTTGAAGGCCTTAAGAGCAAAAACTGAGGTTTCCTGAGGAAGAATGATTTTGTTTTAAGACTATAAATAAACAAGACTACCGGAATTTCCAGATTTTGGACTTTCCAGCCCCCACAGTCATGTGCACCAATTCCTCAAAATCAATCTCTCTCTGTCTATATTATGTGTGTATGTATATACATATATATATATATATATATATATATATATATACACATTTGTTTTTGTTGGTGGTTATCGAGTCCATTTTAACTCATAGTGACCCCATGTGACAGAATAGAACTGCCCCTAGGATTTTTTTGGCTATAATCTTTATGGAAGCAGATCGCCAGATCTTTCTCCCAGGGAGTTGCTGGGGTGGTTTGAACTACCAACCTTTTGGTTAGCAACTGAGCGCTTAACTGTTGCACCATCAGGGCGCTCTCTCTCTCTCTCACAACTGTTGCACCATTTTATATTCATGCACCAGCAATACATGAGGTCTCAATTTCTCCCCATCCTCACCAACACTTCTTAGTTTCCAGTTCTCTGATAATAGCCATCCTAGTAGGTATGAAGTAGTACATCCTTATGGTTTTAATTGTATTGCCCTGATGACTAATGGACTATTGACTTTGAGCATCTTTTCATGAGTTTATTGGCCATTTGAATAAATGTCTATTCATGACCTTTGCCTAATTTTTAATTGGATTGTTTGTCCTTTTGTTGTTGAGTTCTTTATATATTCTGGATATTAAAACCTTATCAGATATATGATTTCCAAATATTTTCTCCCATTCTATAGGTTGCCTCTTCACTTTGTTGATAAAGTCCTTTGATGCGCAAATGTTTTTAATTTTGCTGAAGTCCAATTTATCTATTTTGTCTTTTGTTGCTTGTGTTTATGGTGTCATATCTAAGAATACATTGCCAAACACAAGGACTTTAAGCTTTACCCCTATGCTTTCTTCTAAGAGTTTTATGGTTTTAGTTCTTGTATTTAGGTCATTCATCCATTTGGAGTTAATTTTCTAGTATGTTGTGAGGTATGAGTCCAACTTCGTTCTTTTGCATGTGGAAATCCAATTGTTTCAGCACCATTTATTGAAGAATATTCTTTGTCCATTGAATGGATTTGGCCACGTAGTTGAAAATCAATTGACCATGTATGTATGGGTTTATTTCTAGATTCTCAATTCTATTCCATTGATCTATATGTCTATCCTTATACCAGTACCACACTGCTTTGATTACTGTAGCTGTACAGTATTTTTTGAATTGGGAAATGTGAGTCTTCCTAGCTAGTCCTCTTTCCCCAGGATTGGTTTGGCTATTTGGGGCCCCTTCCAATTTCATATGAATTTGAGGATCAGCTTTTCCATTTCTGCAAAAAAAAATATTGTTGGAAATTTGATAGAGATTGTGTTGAACTGGCAGATTACTTTGGGTAGTACTGATATTTTAAAAATATTAAGTCTTCCCATCCATGAACATGGGCTGTCTTTCTATTTATTTAGGTCTTCTTCAATTTTTTTTCAGCAATGTTTTCTAGTTTTCAGTGTACAGGTCTTTCACCTCCCTTGTTAAATTTATTGTTTTCTTTATTTCCTTTTCAGATTGTCTGTTGCTGGTGTATAAAAACACAACAGCTTTTTACATGTTGATCTTGTACCCTACCATTTTGCTGAATTCACTTATTTGCTCTAGTGGTTTTTTTGTGTATTCTTTGGAACTTTCTATAATTAGGATCATTCCATCTGCAAATATAGATTGTTTTACTTCTTCCTTGTTGATCTGGATGCTTTTTATTTCTTTTCTTGTTGAGTTGCTCTGGCTATCACTTCCAGTACAATGCTGAATAGCAGTGGTGAAAGCAGGCCTCTTTGTCTTGTTCTTGATTTTAGGGAGAAAGCTTTCAGTCTTTCCTCATTGAGTATGATGTTAGCTGTGGGTTCTTCATAAATGTCCTTTATCATGTTGAGGAATTTCCCTTTTACTTCTTGTTTCCTGAGTGTTTTTATCATGAAACGCTGTTGGATTTTGTCAAATGTCTTTTCTGCATCAATTGAGATGATCATGTAATTCTCTTCCTTTGTTTTATTCATGTGGTGAATTATGTTGATTGTCTTATGGTGAACTAACCTTGCTTTCCTGGGATAAATCCCATTTGGCCATGGTGTATACATAATCCATTTCATATGCTGTTGGATTTAGTTTTCTAGTGTTTAGTTGATGTTTTTGCATATATATTTATAAAAAACTCAAGTCTATTTGACAAGATTACAGTGACACCCATCTTATCCACAACAGATTTAGAAACTTTCTCTCAAAGGAAGGCCTTTCCAAAGGGGCCAGCATCAACTATTATGAATCAATTCCATTGAGTTTCAATTTTCGAGGCTTATCTTTTCTCTTTTGCTCCACACCCAAGTTGGTAGAGACTAGTGCTTTAATGTTTTTCCTTATGCACTAAAACGGGGGGCGGGGAGCAAAAGAATAACACTAAACGCAAAAAGAAGTAAAATAGACTTCACCTATTTCTTCATTTGGCCTGAGTTCCAACTGTTTTTTCACTCCAGAACCCTGATCAACAGATACATCTATTTCTATAAATTAACCCTGATTCTTTCCAAACCTCTCAGATGCCAGGCAGGGAAATAAGGACATTCTCTAATCATCTGTCTTTTTTGGTGGTAGACTTAACTAACAGCAATTTGATTCAAACAATTGAGCACCTACTTTTGAGGCACTGTGATAGAGACTGGGGACACTATACTGGTTGTTTGTAGGTGCCGGCCAGTCAGTTCCGACTCATAGTGACCCTATGTACAACAGAACAAAACACTTCCTGGTCCTGCGCCATTCTCACAATTGTTGTTATGCTTGAGCCCATTGTTTCAGCCACTGTGTCAGTCTGTCTTGTTGAGGGTCTTCCTCTTTTTCGCTGACCTTCTATTTTACCAAGCATGATGTCCTTCTCCAGGGACTGGTCCCTCCTAATAACATGTCCAAAGCACATGAGACGAAGTCTTGCCATCCCTGCTTCTAAGAAGCATTCTGGCTGTACTTCTTCCAAGACAGATTTGTTCATTCTTCTGGTAGTCTGTGGTATAGTCAGTATTCTTTTCCAACACCATAATTCAAATGCATCAATTCTTTATTGGTCTTCCTTATTGGTTATCCAGCTTTCGCGTAAATATGAGGCAATTGAAAACAACATGGCTTGGGTCAGGCACACCTTAGTCTTCAAGGTGATATCTTAGCTTTTTAACACTTTAAAGAGTTCTTTTGCAGCAGGTTTGCCCAATGCAATACATCCTTTGATTTCTTGACTGCTGCTTCCATGAATGTTGACTGTGAATCCAAGTGAAATGAATTCCTCGACAACTTCAAGCTTTTCTCTGTTTATCATGATGTTGCTTATTGGTCCAATTGTGAGGATTTTTGTTTTCTTTATGTTGAGATGTAACCCATACTGAAGGGTGTTGTCTTTGATCTTTATCAGTAACTGCTTCAAATCCTCTTCACTTTCAGCTAGCAAATTTGTGTCATCTGTATAATGCAGGTTCTTAATGAGTCCTCCTCCAATCCTGATTCCCTATTCTTCCTCTATAGTCCAGCTTCTCATATTGTTTGCTCAGCATACAGACTGAGAAAGTATAGTGAAAGGATACAACCCTGACACACAACTTCATTGACTTTAAACCACGCAGTATCCCTTGTTCTGTTTGGACGACTGCCTCTTCGTCGATGTACAGGTTCCTCATGAGCACAATTAAGTGTCCTGGAATTCCCATTCTGGGCAATGTTATCCTTAATTTGTTATGATCCCCACAGTCGAAGGTTTTTGCATAGTCAATAAAACACAGGTTAACATCTTTCTGGTATTCTCTGCTTTCTGCCAAGATCCATCTGACATCAGCAATGATATCCCTCGTTCCGCGTCCTCTTTTGAATTCAGCTTGAACTTCTGGCAGCACCGATGGCAGCAGTCGATGTACTACTGCAACCGCTTTTGAATGATCTTCAGCAAAATTTTACGTGTGATATCAATGATATTGTTTGATAATTTCCACATTCTGTTGGATCACCTTTCTTTGGAATGGGCAGGAATATGGATCTCTTCCAGTCAGTTGGCTAGGTAGCTGTCTCCAAATTTCTTGGCATAGGTGAATGAGCGCTTCCAGTGTTGCATCCATTTGTTGAAACATCTTATTTGCTATTCCATCAATTTCTGGAGCTTTGTTTTTCACCAATGCCTTCAGTGCAGCTTAGACTTCTTACTTCAGAACCATCGGTTCTTGATTATGTGCTACCTCCTCAAATATTTGAACGTCGACCAATTCTTTTTGGTACAGTGACTGCATGTATTCCTTCCATCTTCTTTTTTTTAATTGTGCTTTAGGTGAAAGTTTACAGATCAAGTTAATTTCTCATACAAAAATTTATACACATATTGTTATGTGACATTAGTTGCAATCCCCACAATATGACAGCACACTCCTCCTTTCCACCCAGGCTAACCTGTGTCCATTCAACCAGTTGTTATTGTCCCTTCTTGCCTTCTCAACTTGCCTCTGGAAGGGAGCCACAAATTTGGCCTTATGTATCTGATTAAACTAAGAACACACTCCTCACAAGTAATATTTTTTGTTTTATAGTCCAGTCTAATCTTTGTCTGAAGAGGGGGCTTCAGGAATGGTTTTAGTTCTGGGTTAACAGTGCTTCCGGGGGCCATAGTTTCAGGGTTCCTCAAGTCTCTGTCAGACCATTACGTCTGGTCTTTCTACATGAATTTGAGTTCTGCTTCCCATTTTTCTCCTGCTCTGTCAGGGACTCTGTTATGTTCCCTGTCAGAGTGGTCATTGGTGGTAGCTGGACACCATCTAGTTCTTCTGGTCTCAGGCTGGTGGAGACTCTGGTTGATGTAGCCCTTTTGTCTCTTGGGCTAATATTTTCCTTGTGTCTTTGGTGTTCTTCATTGTCCTTTGCTCCAAATGGGTTGGGACCAATTGATGCATCTTAGGTGGCTGCTTACAAGCTTTTAAGACCCCAGACGACACTCACCAAAGTGGGATGCAGAGCATTTTCTTAATAAACTTTGTTATGCCAATTGACCTAGATGTCCCCTGAAACTATGGTCCCCAGGCCCCAGCCGCAGCTACTCTGTCCCTCAAAGTGTTTGGATGTGTTCAGGAAACTTCTTAGATTTGCTTTGGTCCAGTTGTGCTGTCTTCCCTGTATTGTGTGTTGTCTAGCCCTTCACCGAAGATGATCTTTGTCTGCTATCTATTTAGTGAATTCCACTCCCCCTCTGTCCCCACCCTCGTAACCATCAAACAATGATTTCTCCTGTGTTTAAACCTTTTCTTCAGTTCTTACAAGAGTGATCTTATACAATATTTGTCCTTTTGCAACTGACTAATTTCACTCAGCATAATCTTCCAGATTCATCCATGTTGTGAGATGTTTCATGGATTCATCATTGTTCTTTATGGTTGGGTAGTATTCCACTGTGTGTATGTACATAATTTTTTTATCCATTCGTCTGTTGATGGGCAGCTAGGTTGTTTCCATCTTTTTGCTACTGTGAACAGTGCTGCAATGAACACGGGTGTGCATACATTCATTCTTGTAACAGTTCTTACTTCTCCAGGATATAGTCCGAGGAGTGAGATTGCTGGATCGTATAGTACTTTTATTTCTAGCTTTTTAAGGAAGCGCCACATCGATTTCCAAAGTGGTTGCACAATTTTACATTTCGCCAGCAGTGCATAAGTGCCCCAGTATCTCCATTAACCTCTAATCCAAATAGAGATACTTTGACTTCTTACCAATTTGCCTTATTCCTCTGTCTAGGACCTCCAGCACAGTGTTGAATAAGAATGGTGATAAAGGGTATCCTTGTCTGGTTCCCGTTCTCAGAGGAAATGCTTTCAGACGCTCTCCGTTTAGAATGATGTTGGCTGTTGGCTTTGTATAAATACCCTTTATTATGTCAAGGAATTTCCCTTCTATTCCTATTTTGCTTAGAGTTTTTATCAGGAATGGGTGTTGGACTTTGTCCAATGCCTTTTCTGCATCAATTGATAAGATCATGTGTTTCTTATCTTTTGTTTTATTTATGTGATGGGTTATATTGACTGTTTTTCTAATGTTGAACCATCCCTGCATTCCTGGTATTAATCCCACTTGGCTGTGATGAATTATTTTTTTTATGTTTTTGAATTCTATTGGCTAGAATTTATTGAGGATTTTTGCGTCAATATTCATGAAGGATATTGGTCTGTAATTTTCTTTTTTTGTGTTGTCTTTACCTGGCTTTGGTATCAGGGTTATGCTGGCTTCATAGAATGAGTTCAGGAGTATTCTCTCCCCTTCCATGCTCTGAAATACCTTTAGTAGTACTAGTGTTAACTCGTCTCTGAAAGTTTCGTAGAATTCTCCAGTGAAGCTGTCAGGGACAGGGATTTTTTTTTTTGTCTGGAGTTTTTTTTATTACCTCTTCAATTTATTCTTTTGTTGCAGGTTTATTTAGTTGCTCTACCTCTGTTTGTGTTAGTTTAGGCAGGTAGTGTGTTTCTAGAAATTTGTCCATTTCCTCTGGTTTTTCAAATTTGTTGGAGTATAGTTTTTCATAGTAGTCTGTTATGATCCTTTTTATTTCATTTTGGTCTGTTGTGATATCGCCCATCTCATTTCTTATTCGGTTATTTGCTTCTTCTCCTGTTTTTATTTTGTCAGTTTGGCCAGTGATTTATCAATTTTGTTGATCTTTTCAAAGAACCAACTTTTGGTCTTGTTGACTCTTTTGTTTTTCTATTCTCTGTTTCATTTATTTCTGCTCTAATTTTTATTATTTCCTTTCTTCTGGTGTCTGAGGGCTTCTTTTGCTGCCCTCTTTCAATTTGTTTGAGTTGTAGGGTTAATGTTTTGATTTTTGCCCTTTCTTCTTTTTGGATTGTGCATTTTTTGCTATAAATTGACCTCTAAGCACTGCTTTTGCTGTTCCCCAAAGGTTCTGGTAAGATGTGTTTTCATTCTCATTTAATTCTATGAATTTCTTTATTCCATCCCTGATTTCTTCTATAACCCAGTAGTTTTTGAGCTAGGTGTTTTTCAGTTTCCATGTATTTGACTTTTTTTCCTTGTTGCTTCTGTTATTGATTTCTACTTTTATGGCATTATGGTCAGAAAAGATGCTTTGTAGTATTTCAATATTTTGGATTCTCTTAAGGCTTGCTTTGTGGCCTAATATGTGGTCTATTCTGTGGAATGTTCCATGTGCGTTGGAAAAGAATGTTGGGTGGAGTGTTCTGTATATGTCTGTGGGGTCAAGTTGATTGATTGTGGTATTTAGATCTTCTGTGTCTTTACTGAGTTTCTTTTTAGATGATCTGTCCATCACTGAAAGTGGTGTGTTGAAATCTTCTATTATTATTGTGGAGCTGTACATTTCTCTTTTCAGTGCTCTTAGAGTTTGTTTTATGTATTTTGGGGCCCTGTCTTTGGGTGCGTATATATTTATTATGGTTATGTATTCCTGGTGTATTGACCCTTTAATTATTATATAGTGTCCTTCCATATCCTTTGTGGTGGATTTTGATTTCAAGTCTATTTTGTCAGAGATTAATATTGTCACTCCTGCTCTTTTTTTAGTTGTTCTTTGCTTGAAATATTTTTTCCATCCTTTGAGTTTGTTTGTGTCTTTGAGACTAGGGTGTGTCTCTTGTAGGCAGCATATAGACGGATAGCGTTTTCTATCCATTCTGCCACTCTCTGTCTTTTTATTGATGCATTTAGTCCATTTACATCAATGTAATTATTGATAGGTATGAGTTTAGTGCTGTCATTTTGATATGTATATATTTTGTGTGGTGTTGACAGTTTCTTTGTTCCACTTAATTTTCTGTGCTGAGTCATTTTTCTTTATGTATTTTCTTCTCATCTTTTTCATTATTGTTATTTTGTGTTTGCT
>NW_004444004.1:9468504-9491481 GCF_000243295.1 Trichechus manatus latirostris | reverse complement strand
TTCCTTTGTGGTTACCTTAAAACTTACCTTTATTTTTCTAAGTTTAAAACAATCTTTTATTTCTTGATATCGCCTTAACTCCTTCTCCATATGTAAGTTCTATGACTACATTAACTATTCGGTCTTTTTTGTTCTAACATTGTCATCGTTTACATATTGACATCTCTGTTTCCTTATTTTCATTCTTTTTACCTTGACTTATTTTTGCAACTTTCTTATCTAGGATGATATCTTGTTGTTCTGACCTGTGTTCTAGTGTTGGATTGTTATCTGATATTGTTGGTGCTGTAGTCAAAGGACTCCCTTTAATATTTCTCTTAATTGTAGTTTGGTTTTTACGAATTCCCTTAACTTCTGGTTATCTGGAAATGCCCTACTTTCATTATCATATTTGAGAGACATTTCTGCTGGATATATAATTCTTGGCTGGCAATTTTTTTCCTTCAAGGCTTTATATATGTCATTTCATTGCCTTCTTGCCTGCATGGTTTCTGCTGAGTAGTCAGAGTTTAGTCTTATTGACTCTCCTTGGTAGGTGACTTTTCATTTATCCCTAGCCACTCTCAAAATTCTTTCTTTATCTTTGATTTTGGTAGGTTTGATTATAATATGTCTTGGTGACTTCCTTTTGGGATCTACCCTGTGTGGGGTACATTGAGCTTCTTGGATAGATATCTTCTCATCTTTCATGATATCGAGGAAGTTTTCTGCCAGAAAATCTTCAATGATTCTTTTTGTATTTTCTGTTATCCACCCCCTCCTTTCTGGTACTCCAATCACTCATAGGTTTTTCCTCTTGATACTGTCCCACATAATTCTTAGAGTTTCTTCATTTTTTAAAATCTTTTACCTGATTTTTCCTCAAATAAATTGGTGTCAAGAGATTTATCTTCAATCTCACTAATTCTGACTTTCATTGCCTCAATTATGCTCCTATGACCTTCTGTTGAGTTGTCTAATTCTGAAATTTTATTGTTAATCTTTTGGATTTCTGCTTGCTGTCTCTCTATGGTTCCTAGCAGCCTGTTAAATTTGTCGTTTTGTTCTTGTATTGTTTTCGTGAATTCATCTATTGCTTTGTGTGTTCCTTGGCTTGGTCTAAGTTTTGTCTAATTTCCTTCCTGATCGCTTGAAGAGCTCTGTATATTAATCTTTTGAATTCTAACTCTGGTAATTCCAAGACCTTTTTTTCCTCCGGAAGGTTTCCTGTTTCTTTGTTTTGATCGCTTGCTGGAGCCATCTTGACATGCTTCTTTATGTGATTTGATACTGACTGTTGTCTCTGAGCCATCAATAATTTATTATATTTATTTATTGTATGTTTGTTTACTGTGTCCTAGCTTTTTGTTTTGTTTTGTTTTGATATGCCTGGGTAGGCTGAGTGTGTGAGCTACTTTTGTTAATGGTGTTTTTGAAGCTCTCACGTCCTGTCACCAGGTGGTTATTGCAGCTACTAGGCGTGTAAGCCCAGGAGTCTGTTCACTTTTCTTGCGTGGATTCAGCTCAGATGTCCAGGTGGTCAGTCACCAAATTCGTAGTGCAAACTCTCACTCATAGTTCTAGATGGAGAAGGCTGCATAGGGATGTTTGGAGCAGGCACAGGTATCTGGCTGAAGTAGGGGGCTATATGTTGAGCAAAGCAAGGGCTGACTGCTGCCCTTGAGTGCCTGGGTGGAAAGTGTGTCCCTGTCCCCTACAGCATGTAGATGGGTGGGTTTTGCAGCAAGACTTTGGGCACCCAGTGCTGCTGACTATAAGTGCTGGGAGGTACCACTTATTCTTAGAACCCTGTCGTGAGTGGCTAGATGGAATGGGTGATACTGCTAGCCCTCAGACCCCTGATGTGGGTGAGTGAGGACCCTGCTTAATGGGCAAGGCAGTGTCAATTGTTATGAATCTGCAGCTCCCCCTTGGATGCTGCAGTTGAAAATAGGGTTCAGGTATATGCCCTGTTGTTCTACACTAATGAAGGCCTATGTTGTTGAATTGACAAACGCAGATCTAGGCTGGGGTGAAGGACGCTACAAGTTCGTGGACCCCTTATGCCAGTGTTTAGACAAAGGGGCAGTGCCTGCACTGAGTTCTTGGCCTAGTGGGCATGGCGATATTTTAAAACCACGGGAATGGTTTGGGCACGGGTAGTCCTGAGTTCCTGGCTTAGGGGGCTTGGCATTAATCAGGGCCTGCAGTGTTGAATCAGCCCACACAGGTCTAGGCAGGCATGAAGGGTGCTAGAAGTCTGTGGACCTCTTATGCCAGTGCCTAGGCAAAGGGGCAGTGCCTGCCCTGAGTTCCTTGCTTAGGGGACATGGTGATTTTTTGAAGCTATGAGACTGGTTTGTGTACGGATAATCCTGGGTTCCCAGCTTAGGGGGCTTGGCAGTATTTTTTTAAAAATTTTAATTTAATTTAATTTTTTTTAAAGCTGAGAGACTGGCTTGGGCACGGATAACCCTTAGTTCCGGCTTAGGAGGCATGACAGTTGTTGAATACTGCCAGACTGCGGGGTGGGGGTGAGTGCAGGGAAAGAGGCACTTCTCCACTGTGAACATCTCAGAGGAGGAGGGGTTATTTTGATCCCTTGTGGTAGGTTAGACACTTGTACTTAACTTTCGCATGTCCAGCACTGCTTTCCCCCAGACTCCACTGCATGGTTTCTCCCAGCATGGTGAAATGCATCCAGAGTGCTACTGCTTGGCTCAGCCCGCATGCGCCGGCTGACCCTACCTGCAGAGTGCTGGCTACCTCACGACTGGCACTTCTTTGCTGCTTCTGAACTGTCTCTCCTTCCCCCTGCTGCTTTCTGACTCCTCAACTTTGTATTTGATGATCAGGGCTCCTAGATTGTCATATATAATCAATTCATTTTTTTTTTTTTTTGGTCTTTGTTGTAAGAGGGACCGTCTTGGCCTCGCCCCCTCCTTCAGTCTTCTTTTGATGCTTCCTGCATCATTCAATATTTTCCCCATAGGATCCTTCACTATTGCAACTCAAGACTTGAATTTTTTCTTCAGTACTGTCAGCTTGAGAAATGCCAAGTGTGTTCTTCCCTTTTGGTTTTCTAACTCCAGGTCTTTGCACATTTCATTATAATACTTTACTTTGTCTTCTCCAGCCACCCTTTGAAATCTTCTGTTCAGACCATCAATTGCTCATATGCAAGTTCAAGTTGATGCTGAAGACAATTAAAACAAGTCCACGAGAGCTAAAGTAGGATCTTGAGTATATCCCATTTGAATTTAGATACAATCTCAAAAATATATTTGGCACACTGTACACTAATGACTGAAGACCAGAGGAGTTGTGGGATGACATCAAGGACATCATACATGAAGAAAGCAAGGGGTCATTAAAAAGACAGAAAAGAAAGTAAGACCAAAATGGATGTCAGAAGAAACTCTGAAACTTGCTCTTGAACTTAGAGTAGCTAAAGTGAATGGAAGAAATGACAAAGTGCTGAACTGAAGATTTCAAAGGGCAGCTCAAGAAGACAAAGTAAAGTATTATAATGAAATGGTCTATAGGTCTGAGCAAATAGTCATATTAAAGTCAGCAAAATTATGGGAATTTATGAACTTTGACCTGAAAATGGTGGTGCTCAGTCGATCTTCCCAGATGAAAGAGACTGGTCTTGGCCCCATTGCCTACTTTCAGGGCAGGGTCACTTCCCAAGGTCTTAATCAAACTTTAATTTCTGAGATCTTCCTCTTTCTTATCCTCAGCAGGCTAAATTCTGCACTCTTTTGTGTGCTCATGTGTGTATGAGTGTATGTGTGTGTGCATCTTTATATAAATGTGCTTGCATGTAGGGAGTGACTAGGTGATGTGAGTGTGCTGGTATAGAGGAGATAAAGAGGGAAATTCCATTTATTAGAGAATTTTTCTTTTAATTTTTTAAAATTCCAATGTAAAAGAAAAAAAATCAGTCTAATTTCTCTGAGTCTATAATTTCCCACCTCCAGTGCTTGGCTCTTTTTTTTTTTCCTCCTCTGGTGTGGGCTTGCTAACACCTTACACTTTATCTACCTTCTAGAGTCTTAAGAGTCAGATTTAAATATATCCCAAATCAGAGGGCAAAAGGCTAACCAAAAACATATCCCACAAATACCTAGGCACTTGATGAAATCTTAATCTGATCAAAGGTGACAAGCTTTTTCCCAAAGCCAGATGGAAGCCGAGATGGCTCCTCACCACCATAGCTCCCACAGCCCAAGGGCAAATGGAGATGTAGCATTGACACCTTGCTTATCTATGCGCTGAAGGGATCATTTGTTGTTGCTTGGGAGACCACAAGGACAGGAGTATGCCTGACTGGAGCCATATGCATGCATAGATAAATAATTGAGAATGACTTGGTTTTGAAAGCTAATTTTCATGTTAATGTCTTGTAGAGTATTGTCTTAGTCATCTAGTGCTGCTCCGACAGAAATACCACAAGTGGATGGCTTTACAAAGAGAAGTTTATTCTCTCACAGTCCAGTAGGCTACAAGTCCAAATTCAGGGCATCAGCTCCAGGGGAACGCTTTCTCCATCGGCTCTGGAGGAAAGTCCTTGTCATCAGTCTTCCTTTGGTCTGGAAGTGTCTCTGCGCAGGAACCTCAGGTCCAAAGGACGCGCTCGGCTCCCAGCACTGCTTTCTTGGTGGTATGAGATTCCCATGTATCTCTGCTCACTTCTCTCTTTTATATCTCAAAAGAGATTGCATTAAGACACTAATCTTGTCAACCTCATCAGTATAACCTCATCACAGTGATAGAATTTACGACACATTAGGAGATCACATAATCTCATCATAGTGGTAGAGTTTACAACACATAAGGAAATCACATCAGATAACACAATCATACAATACTGGGAATCATGACCTAGCCAAGTTGCTACCCACATTTTTTGGGGGACACAATTCAATCCATGACAAGTATTATGATGTTAAGTCTTTCTCAGTTTTATCAAAACACTCCTGGTTCTGATGGCTAGGGAAATGACTCCAAGGCATGATGTATAAACCAAATCAGTTGCCATAGAGTTAACTCTGACTCATGACTACCCCACGTGTGTCAGAGTAGAACTGTGCTCTGTAAGGTTTTCAATGTCTGATTCCATCCTATCTCCACTCCATGGCTGATTTGTTGAAAGTAGATTGCCACACTTTTCCTCCAAGGCACCTCTGGGTGGACTGCAACCTCCAGTCTTTTGGTTAGGGGCCAAGTGCTTTAACCATTTGCACCACTCAGGGACTCCATGTAATGGATAGCTGAATAAAATAATTCACAAAATAAGTATTTATTGAGAACTTACTTTTGGAAAACCTTCTGTCAAGTGTTCCTAATAGCTCTGGTCCTGTCCCTCTGCTCTTTCTCTGTAAACTGTTTATTAAGTAATTAAAAAAAAGAAGAGTTATGCATAGAAACCTGTTTGAATCTAGAAGACCCACATTCTAATCCCAGGTCTGCTACTTAATTAGTCGTGTGACTTGGGGAAAATCACCTGTCATAGGCAGAATTCCCAAGATGTTTCCCCAAGATTCCCATCTCCTGGTTATTCAATCCAACACCAATCTAGGTATAGCTGTGAAGGGATTTGGCAGATTTAATTTAAGTTTACTAATTAGCTGACCTTAAAATAGGCAGATTATCCTGGATTATGAGGGTGGGCCCAATGAAATTACATGAACTTTTATAAGCAGAAGAGTAAGGCAGAAGAATGAGTCGGCGAGATGCAGCAGAACGGGACAGCAGAGGCGAGATAAGGCAGAAGAACTGACCCACGCTTGCTGGCTTTGAAGCTGGAAGAAGGCAACAATAAGCCAAGTAATGCAAGCTGCTTCCTGAAGCCGAGAACAGCCCTTAGCTGACAGCCAGCAAAGAAGTTGGGACCTCAGTCCTGCAACCGTAAGGAACTGAATTCTGCCAGCATCCTGAATGAGCTTAGAAGCTGATTCATTCCCAGAGCATCCAGAAAAGATGGCAGCCTGGCTGACACCTTGATTTCAGCCTTCTGAGATACTAAGCAGACAACTAGCTTAGCTATGCTGTGCCTGGACTTCTGACCAATAGAACTGTGAGCTAAGAAATTTGTGTTAAGTTCCTAAGTTTGTGGTCTTTTTTTTATGGCAGCATTAGAAAACTAATATATCACTTATTTTTTTCTGAGTTTTAGTTACCTCATTTGTAAAATGGGGGTAGTACAGATTCAAATGGTTCTTCTTAAGATTAGAGATTATATAATGTAACTTTAGTACAGCACCTGACACACAGTAAGCTGTCGATAAATGGTAGTTAATATTTTTTCCTACTGCCTCAGCTACCACCTTGGGCTGATGACTTCCATATTGATCTCTTCAGGCCAGCACTTCCACCTGAAGTCTGTGTCTCAGGGTTTCAAAGGTATATTGAGTCAGGGAGACTATGGGAATTGTAGATGAGAGTCCTGTCAGGGAAAAGTCACTTGGACCTTCTTGGATTTCACAGTGTACTGACACTACTGCACTATGCAATATATCCACTGGAAAAAAATATATATTTGAAGGATATATACCAAGATGCTAAAACTGATTCTCTCAGAGAGGTAGTACTTCTGTTTTCTTCCTTATAGTGTCTGATTTTTCACAATCTTTCTATAGAAACGTATTGCTTTTATAATAATAAAATTAAAACGTTCTTGAATTTTGAAAAATCATACATAGTCTGAAAACTATCCCTGTCTAAGATGTAAATGGATAGATGGTGCTCCTGGGACTTCCATAGCATCATGGGACAGCTAGTAATATTCTTATTCCAAATTTAAGCTGACTTGAAATTAAAACTTTTGGATACGCAAAAGTGACATCAAGAATTGTCTTAAGTTAGTACATAAATGAATGGTGATTTAATGAAGTCAACTGTTCCCCATTTGACCTACTGCTAGATAATTAAGGGAATGAATTGCTAAGAGAAGAAAACCATTCCTGGTAAACCTCAAAATCCAAGCCACAACATGCCCTGGGCTTTTTCCAAACTTCTCTTTCCTTTTTGGGTGCCCATACTAATTCTTTCCGAACTCTTCATGGGTAGCTGTTGAAGCTGTCCTCTTTCTGTCCAGAAGCCCCAAAATACTTCAAAATTACCTTCCATGCCCCTGGTCTCCAAGATCAATCATGATAATTCAGAAGTGCAGCAAAGTCAGGGTCTGGTAAATTCCAGATTCCAAGCACAATTTCCTTTGTCAGAACCCTCATTGAACAGGGCCCATGATTCCCTGCTGTACCCTAGGGCCTAGCACAGTGCATGCCTCAGAGTAGATGCTCAATAAATATATGTCTAATGAATAAATATATGGGTCAATAAAGTAATTATGCAAATTCTTATTTAACTACAATTTTCATAAATTCTTTGAACGAAACTTCAGGGTACAAGGCAAACTGTATGGAAGGACCTAACCTAGTTTGAGTGGTGAGGTGCTCATGGAAGACTGCCTTAATGTATACACAGGTATTAGTAAGGGGAAGATATTTCAGTGCAGATACTCCCTTAAAACCTGGAGCAGACAGAGGGGAGAGCTTGGAATGGCAGGATGGTAACTGTCAAGGTGTATTATACCTGAGAGGGCAGAAGCAGCATTTGATTTTGTGTGTCGTTCAGTTGATGCTGACTCATAACCACCCCATAGGACAGAGTAGAACTGCCCCATAGGGTTTCCTAGGCTGTAATCTTTAAGGGAGGAGCCTGTTGTCACAGTGGTTGAGCTTGGTCGCTAACCAAAAGGTCAAGGTTGGTGGTTTGAACCCACCATCTGCTCCTTGGGAGAAAGATGTGGCAGTCTGCTTCTGTGAAGATCACAATCTTGGAAACTATAGGGGGCGGTTCTACTCTGCCCTATAGGGCCGCTGAGTCAGAAGAGACTCGAGGTCAAGGGGTTAATCTTTACAGGAGCAAATCACCAGGTCTTTTCTCCCACAGAGTGGTTGGTGGGTTTGAACCGCTGACCTTCCAGTTAGCAGCAGAGCACTTAACCGTTTTACCACCAGAGCTCCTTCAAAGCAGCATTATACATGTAATTATCATACCATGTGTTAGATAGTGATGCCCTGGGGCTTTTGAGGACTAACCAGCTGTTGCCTCTCTCTACTAATTAACCTTAGTGTGACAAGCTTGGACCCTGGTTATTTGCACATTTAATTTTCTACTATCAGCATTCATTTTCATGCCTGAATGTATCCTTTCCAATCTGTTTTTTTTACTTTTCACACTATCATCTAGCCATGGGCGGTTTAAAATGACGCACTTTTTGTTACTGAGAGAAATTATAGGCCTTTCTACACGTGGCTGTATTCTAGATGATTGGATAAGTGGGATATTACTATATTTTGTTTTTACCCTAAAATACGTTGATGTGTTTCCCCACTCTTTAATCCCTGGAAACAGCCTTGAACTGCATTGAGTATTATGGGTTCTGCTTTGTTGTTTGGATTAGTTCCTGTTCTTACTCTTAGTCTGGGGGAAATTCAGATGCTAGGAAGATTGACATCAAAGGAAATATATTGTAGCTTTGAAGCACAATTTCAATGATGAAGTACATCCTTAATGTACAGTACAATTCGATCTTTAGGTGATTGTGAAGAGACAGACATGAAGGCATAAATACTGTTTTCCCATTTTCAAGTCTGCAACATCCATTCTGTGATTTTGTTTGCTGGGAATGTTTCAAAGGTATCTCAGCCTCTTCCACTCTCATTCATTCTTGGGAATTTCCAGTCTCTGTCTTCAGCCTCTCCTAATACCTATTTTTTTTCCTGATTTTCCCTATCTTTCCCCCCAGATACGTGTATATGTATGTGTATGTGTATACATATATGTATATGTATGTTGTTAGATGCCATCGAGTCGATTCCCACTCATAGCAACACTATATACAACAGAATGAAACACTGCCCGGTCCTGAACTATCCTCACAATCCTTGTTATGTTTGAGCCCATTGTTGTAGCCAGTGTGTTAATCCATCTCCCTGAGGGTCTTCCTCTTTTTTGCTGACCCTCTATCTCACCAAGCATGATGTCCTTCTCCAGGGACTGGACCCTCCTGATAACATGTCCAAAGTACGTGAGTCGTAGTCTCGCCATCCTAGCTTCTAAGGAGCATTCTGACTGTACTTCTTCAAGACAAATTTGTTCATTCTTCTGGCAGTCCATGGTATATTCAATATTCTTTGCCAACACCATAATTCAAAGGCATCAATTCTTTGGTTTTCCTAATTTGTTGTCCAGCTTTTCACATGCATATGAGGCGATTGAAAACACCATGGCTTGGGTCAGGCGCACTTTAGTCCTTAAAGTAACATCTTTGCTTTTTAACACCTTAAAGAGATCTCTTGCAGTAGATTTGCCCAATGCAATGCGTCATTTGATATCTTGACTGCTGCTTCCATGGGCGTTGATTGTGGAACCAAGTAGAATGAAATCCTTGACAATTTCAATCTTTTCCCCATTTATCATGATGTTGCTTATTGGTCCAGTTGTGAGGATTTTTGTTTTCTTTATGTTGAGGTGTAATCCATACTGAAGGCTGCTGTCTTTGATTTTTATCAGTAAGTGCTTCAAGTCCTCTTCACTTTCAGCAAGCAAGGTTGTGTCATCTGCATATCGTAGGTTGTTAATGAGTCTTCCTCCAATCCTGATGCCCTGTTCTTCTTCATATAGTCCAGCTTCTCAAATTATTTGCTCAGCATACAGATTGAATAAGTATGGTGAAAGGATACAACCCTGACGCACACCTTTCCTGACTTTAAACCACCCAGTATCCCCTTGTTCTGGTTGAACAATTTCCTCTTGGCCTATGTACAAGTTCCTCATGGGCACAATTAAATGTTCTGGAATTCCCTTTCTTCACAATATTATCCATAATTTGTTATGATCTATACAGTCGAATGCCTTTGCCTAGTGAATAAAACACAGGTAAACATCTTTCTGGTATTCTCTGCTTTCAGCCAGGATCCATTTGACATCAGCAATGATATCCCTCGTTCCACATCCTCTTCTGAATCTGGCTTGAATTTCTGGCAGTTGCCTCTCGATGTACTGCTGCAATCACTTTTAAATGATCTTCAGCAAAATTTTACTTGTGTGTGATATTAATGATATTGTTTGATAATTTCTGCATATGTATATGTGGAGCCCTGGTGGCACAATGGTTAAGAGCTATGGCTGCTGACCAAAAGGTCGGCAGTCTGAATCCACCAGCAGCTCCTTGGAAACCCTATGGGGGCAGGTCTACTGTGTCCTATAGTGTCGCTATTAGTCGGAATCAACTTGACGGCAACGGGTTTACATATATGTGTTCCCTGGTGGCACAAATGGTTTGCATTGAACTACTAACCTAAAAGGTTGGCAGTTCCAACCTACCCAGCAGCCCTTGACTTGATGGCAACGGGTTTGGTATTTTGGATATGTATATAAAAGATAAGAAATAGAAGAGGAGCAAATTTAAAAATAAATGTTTCAATTCACCTCTCAATATAGAAGATTACTTGGAATGATACGTTACTTTCATGAATGATCATTAAAATGAGTTGGCCGGTTTATAGCTAAGGCACACATATTGTGTGTAGGCTAACCTAACTTTACATAATAGATTTTTTTTTTTTTTGCAAGGAGGAAGGAAATTGCACTTGCCAGTTGAGTCATTTAAATTGTGCCAATGGTGCTGTCAATTAAAGGATAAGTCTTTTTTGGGGTGGGGGAGGTGGGTAAGTGGTGCAGGCAAATATCTGCCTGGCTGAACTATGTATATAGAGTAAAACCTGCAAAAGCCAGAAACTGTGTAAGGCAGAAACCTGTCAGAGAAGGAAAACTCAAATATTTTCCACTAAAACAAGCAATAGAAAAGTGGTAAGACTACACTCTGTCAAAGGCAGAAAACTTGCGAAAACTGTCGAGTTCTGGCTATCACAGGTTTCAAGCTATAAGGTAACTTCCAGCTCTAACATTCTCTGATTTTAATCTAGAATATTAAATATGAGCTTTGCCAGGATAAACTTCAAATGCCTAAGAGTGTCAACGAGAGGCCTGTGAAAAGAAGATGGTGTGTGGTCCCAGGTCAGGGGGATAGAGTGGGCATGATGTATGTGTGTGTGTGTGTTCATGTTCATGTTCCATGCTGATAATTGGTCATATTTTCCCAGAAAAAAACAGACCTCCATCAGTCAGACTCCCATTAAAGTTCAATATGAGTACTTACCCTTTATTCAATATGTACTTCCCCCCCCACCCCAGAGAACAAAAGTGTGCACCCAGCCACCTGGTAGGAGAGGAAGCTAATAGCCACCCTCTTCTCTGAATAATTATCAAGCATCATATTCACCTGAACACTTCTTACCAAAAGCAAGCATTCCTGATCAGCCCTTTCTTTTCTCTAAAATCAATGCCTAGTGATTTTTGTTTTCATTTAATCTGCATTTGATGTTCTACAAAACATGAAAAGTCAGGATTAGTAAAACTCTGGGATAAAGGGCGATTGCATGAAAAGATTTTCATTTCCCCTTTATATAATGCTTGCCGTCCTCACCTAGGAGAGGCTTTTGCATTCTTTAATTTTTTTTAGTGTCGCTGTCTGAGTTTGCACACTTTTTTTTCTTTCAGCCATCCCAAGTAGAAATTGAAGTTTCACAGTGAATCAAATGTGGCTCTTTATTTAAACTTCATAGAGTTTTAATTCTAGACTAAAGAGTATGTATCAGTAAAATGTAGGTTAAATTTTTTTGCTGTATACCAATTTTAAGTAACTTTCCTTCCTCTCCACTTTCTGTTTTTAAGTAACTTTCCTTCCCTCCACTTTCTCTTGCTTAAGTTTCCCGATTTTTATACCTTTGTGTGGCTTGTGTCTTTATTGAATTCTTGGCTCTGTCTGTCTCCATCTCTGTTTTCTCTTCTTTTAGCCCCCAAAAGCAACCTGGCTACAAAATTGAGTTCCAAGGGAAAGGGGAGCAATGCATGGAAGTGAACTGCTGAACCCATGCCTTTCTGACTCTTGATTTATGTGTTTTAAAAAAAAATCTCTGGATTTTTAAGAAAGCAAATCTGGAAATGCTGTTGAGGATAGTCTTTGGCACCAGCACACTCTTCTAAGGCGGCGTTTATGATGACTTCACCCGTTTAAAATGTGGCTCTTATGATAGCACTCACACATGCCTTAGGTCGCTTGAAGGAAGCGTCCCCTGGTATTCAATAAACAATACAAGCTTTCTCCATCCTCCCATCTCCAGACACTTCTTGATCAGCACAGTGTTTACGAAAATGGGCTTCAAGAAGGGCTGAGTAGCCAGATTGTTGGAAGGAAAAAGACAATTAGTATGTGTGTGTGGTTTTTTAAATTTTATTTTAGGAACATGCATTAGCAAACCGGACAGCTGCATGGAGGCACATACAGTTGCTCCTTTAACTCTGTAGTATTAATCAGAGTATGTGAAGGTTAATTCGCCAGTTGTTTAAAGTACAACAAGCAATTCTGGGTGTCTGTGGATAACTTACTTTTCCATGTATTTCTGGTTTAGTAAATGGCATTTAGGCAACTCTGCCAACTAGTATGAAAGAGAGAGAATAGTAAACAAATTAAAATGCAGCAATAATTTTGTGCAAATCTTATTAAATCAACCACAAAATATCCATTTTGAGTGAGTTTCTGCACATACCATTAAGCACAGGATCGGAAGTAACCACAGCTGACTAACCAAGTAGAAATGGTGAAATAATATGAAAGTATGAATCATAATACATGTAAAATGTTAGTTTTCAGATCTTAAAAAGTTCTTGTTCTATGGAGATTAATTTTAAAAAATGATTCTCAAGGGAAAGTCAAAGGCCACTGATATATAGTGAGTTACTACTATGTGCCAAGTACACGTCTAGGATCTTTGCCTATTTGAACTCATTAGAGGTTCGCAACAACCCTCATTTTAAAGACGATTAGCTTCATTTTAAAAACAAGTAAACTAAGGCTCAGAGAGGTCAAGAATCTTGAACAGAATCACACAGTTAGGAGCAGCAGGATCGGGATTCAAATCGATACCTGTCTGTCTCTATATACTTTATCATTTATGTGTTTTGACAACATAGCTCATGCATCATTACATAACAATTTATAACATCACTGTTTTAATTCGTTTCATCTCTAAAAATCCAAAACAACATTCAAGGTAAAAAATAATACATGTTAAGACTTAAGTTCATGAACTGGCTAATGTTATCACAACAAGGAAATTAATAAACTGTCCCCCAGTTGACTTTTTTTTTTTCCTTAACCTTACTGATTTATTTAATGGCTTCTGTCTTCACTAAGGGCTTCTTAGCGTATCAAAAGTACCTCCACCCCCTCATAGCAAGTCAGTAACCTTGAGAACAAAAGACTAATGTTTCTTATGGGACTTGAGTTTTGATATGTGATTTTGTGCATATACATGCCAAGTCAAACTACTGCTGCAAAGTAATTATTTCTCTTTCCTTTTCATACTCATAGGCTGTGCTGTCTAAATGGCACACAGAAAATCAGAGATATTTGGTAATTATCTTGGTTCCTTCCCTTACTACCTGTGTGACTTAGATTACTTAACATTATTAGCCTCAGTTTTCTCATGCATAAAATGGGGATAATAGTATCTACTCCATAAAATTTTGACAATTAATTGGATAAGGAAGGTAAAGCCATTAGCACAGTAGTTGGTAGATAATAAACACTCAAAATGAGCTACAAGTATTTATTTAGCTTTAGCTACTGGAAGGCAGTGTGCACAGGTGTTAAAAACCTGGACTTCAGAGTCAGACAACATGGGTTTAAGTCCTGGCTTTACCATTTAATATCTTTGACACCCTGGCCATGTTATTTAACATCTCTAAGAATAAATTCCTTAAATGTAAAGTGAGACAATAATGATATCTTCCTTTCTGATACTGAGAGCATTAAAAGTATCTGACATGTAGCTGATATTCAGCAACTATTTTCCCCTCCTCTTTACAAACGTATAATCAATCATATTTCCAAGCTTATTTTTACTGTGATAATATTTCTTGAGGACAATAACCATATATTGAATTTTCAAAAATTAGAGTCAGGAAATTCCAGCACAGACAATCTACTAATGCTTTGACATATACTAATTTCCCATGAAGATCAAAGAACAAGTACATTGTTAACACCAAGATAGCTAAGACCAAAAGAGGATAATAAAATTGTTAGAGATATTTTATAATGATTAAAAATTGTAAGCATGATATCCTTCAGTATAGAACTATCCAATGTGAGTAAAACAAGATAAAAAGATTCCTGGGTGGGTGTCATAAGTCCTGGGTGCCAGTCCTGCCTTTGCCATCATCTCACTACATACTTTGACTTATTCTCTTCAACTCTGTGCCTCCGTTTTCTTTCTCATCGAATTGGGAAAATGAAATATGTCTTGCCTACTTTTCCAGGATTGTTGCGAAGATCAAGTAAAATGAAGTATGAGAGAGCACTTGGTAAAGTGTTAGTATAAGACAAACGTAAGGAGCTCTGGTGGCGCGACGATTAAGCGGTCCGCTGCTAACCAAAAGGTCGGTGGTTCGAACCCACCAAGCAGCTCTGTGGGAGAAAGACTTGGTGATCTGCTTCCATAAAGATTCCAGCCAAGAAAGCCCTATGGGGCAGTTCTACTGTCTCACATGGGGTCGCGAAGAATCAAAATCGACCTTATGGCACCTAACAACAAGACAAAAGTATGGGTCCTTTGCTATGTACAAGTGACTCTGGGTATTTATTTTTGAGGCATTCTTACCCTTTTTTGCTGTTTAGTCACAGCATAGCAACCCAGCTGTTAAAAATGGTGTATTCAAGGAAAGACATACTTAATAGAAAAACTTACCCTTGAGACATTTTAAGACAACGACTTCTCTATTATTTGATGGATTCATGGATTTTGACTAGCTGAGCAGACTTTCTATGAAAGATCTTTATTCTTTGGATTAGAGTAGGGTTTTAATTCCTTTCAAACCAGCTGTCCAGGACCATAGGCTATTATTTTTCCTTTCAACATATCACCTGCTCCAAATGCACCAGTAGGATGACTGAGACATTTCAAAGCTCAGGGAAACATTTCCCTTGCTCTGGGCTAAAACCAAAATATCCTTTGTGTGAAGTGATAGAAGCAAGAACTCTTTCTTCTTCAGCTCAAATGAGGGCTTGTATGAGAAGCATCTCAAGGGGCCTAGGGAAGAGATTATGAAACATACCCACAAACTAGTCAGGCAGCTATGGATAGATTCAGGAGACAACTATTTTCTGCAATAACTGTCTTCTTTTGAGAATAAGAGGCAGCATGGCCTGGTGGTAAAGATTTAGACAGTCCTGGGTTCCAGTATTAGTTCTGCCACTCACTAGGTATATGACCTTGAGCAAATTACTCCAGCCTCTCTAAAGCCCCAGTTTCTTCATCTGTAAAATGGAGGATAATATCAGCCCCATAGTGTTGTTTTGACGATTACATAACTCACAAGAATAACTTAGCACCATGTTAGACACACAGCAAGGGCTCAAAAAAGCTTAACTGATTTTAACTGCTCTTGTTTAATTATTATCATCATCATCATTATTACCACTGTTATTATATAATTAGGAGGTTCTCAGTTTGGAATTTGGGTTTGTACCTGATTAATTCCCACAGAAACAAAGATGTCATTACATGCACCTTTTTCCTGCTTCATACTTTTTAGTACACACATCTCTTTCAAGTCTTTTTGGAGGTATCCATCCCTGACCCTCACAAGTCTCCCTTTTTATTTCACTATCTTTTACTTATTTAGGGCATGAAGTAATTCACCATGCCTAGGCACTGCCTGGAGTCAGCTAGTGAGGGGTTGGACTAGACGACCTCTCGGCTTCCTTCCATCCCTGAGAATCTATGATTCTATGAGTCAGTGTTTGGGGAAAAATGAAGGGCTGTTTAGTGATGAGTGACAGTTCTGTCCTAAAAGAACAAAGAACTTACTCACTGTGCCAGAAGCCATGTTGAAGATCACAGGATCATGAATTATAACTCTACTATACTCTGGCAGGACAGGAAAGGAATCTCATAGACAAATTGCACTGGGAGAAAGATTATGGATTAAAGGCTCCAATATTCATGACTTCCAACTAGCTAGCACACAAGACTATAACAAGTGCCAAAGGCCGCTCCTGTACATTAAAAAAAAAAAAAAAAAAAAGCAACGGAAATATCCCCAAAGAGAAGCAGAAGAATGAAACTCTGGCAAAGGCAGCATTTCTGAATCTTCTCCTCTTCTGGCTATAGCTATGATAAGGAGCCGAAAAAACAATAGAAGCCATCATCTGTAAACTTGTGGCTTTCAGTAAAAAACCATAATGATGGAATTTAAATGCTACCCTGTCTTATTCCATTTACCATCAACTGGGGGTTGCCCAGCAGGAGAAATGAGATCATTTCCCTCTGAGTGGCTAGCCGAGCTTGCCCACATTTATTCTTCCCACATCGTGTTTTAGCAGGCATCAACACGTCAGCAGCTTCTGAAATGTGCCAGATCTAGGGAAGCAGGGCATTTTCACTACTGCAGTAAAGAACTCCCCACCTCTGTAGTGGATTCACATCAGCCACATTTTCTCTTGTTTGCTTGTCAGATGGTGGGAGGAGGTTAAAGAGGCCCCTCTGGTTTACCGCTTGACATACTGCTTGGCTAACCTTTGGGGATTGTAGCCCACCAGCCAGCCTTCCTGATGCCATTTGAAACACTTCATTTTTTCTCTGCATTCTGTTTAAACTCCCTTTGTCTTGATTCTGTTTCTTAGGTGGCTGTGAGCCTCGAGAGGCTGGCGATCTTGGGAAAGGAGAGGAAGAAATTGTCCACCGTTCAAAAAACACAGGCACGCTAAGACATGAAGTCATATATCATGGTGATATCAGAACTGCTACTCTAAACTTTTCAGCTTTTCAGACTTAATAAACTGTTGTCTCTTTTTTAAAAATGGAAAGCATTTTTATTGTTTTGTTCACTGCACAAGTGATGTATAAATAGATTCTCATTGTAAAAATTCACATAGTGAACCACATAGAGAGCAGTGTGAGTCTGCCTTCACTCTCAACTCTTCATCCTGATCTTAGGCTCCTCCCCAGAAGTAACTGCGGTTAACTGATCATATGTAACCCTCCAGATATTTTTATACTTATTTGTATAAATATTTGCACATAAAGTATATGCAAAAAAACAGATAACTTTTGGTTTTCCCCATTAGAAGGCTGCTCAATACAACTGCTGTCTTCCCCCACCTTATCTTACCCAGTTCCAGCAATGAACCATCCAGCTGAGTTCAGGAGAGGGTGAATGAGTGGTTGTACTAGTACGCATGTGTTTGAATATCTATATTAGACTACATTCCAAGAGCAAAGAGTATTGTTTTTGGATTATCCATTAAGTATATTATCTACTCCTTTCTTTCCAGCAGGATACCCTAAGCTCTTCTCTGCTTTTGCGCCTTAGGCTGAATGGAGGATCTAGAAATAGGTTCTTGGCACTGAGCCAATTAACCTGGGCAATGTTTGTATAGGCAGTCTGGGCACACATTGATTTTTTTTTATTTTTATTTTTTAACCTCTAAGAGTCCTTAGAGTCCTTCTGGGATTTAGAGGGAGAGGTGGTTGAGTTGAGGCTAGATTCCAGGTTTCTTGAATCCTAGTTTATTTTGTCACATGACCACACTGACCCACTAAACTTAGTTTTTCATTCATCACAATAGGAAGGCAAGCAGAGGCAGATAAAGTTATTGGAGACCTAAGTGGTAGGGATCAACGAAAAGGAGGAAGACCTTCAACAAGATAGATTGACAGTGGCTGCAACCATGGGCTCAAGCATAACAACGCTCATGAGGATGGCAAGTTTCGTTCTGTTGTACATAGGGTCGCTATGAGTCGGAATTGACTCCACCGCTCCTAACAACAACAAGTGGTAGGGAAGCCAGCGCCACCACAGGAAAGGAAGGGGACACCAGAGAGTGAGAGGGCAGCCAGAGAGGTTCCCTAGTCCCAGATCCTTCAAGAGTTTGTTTACACAGGGCCGGCCCTATCTACTGGAGAAGATTCCGATTCTCACCTTACCATTTTAAGCCTTGCATCAATAGTTTGTCTAACCTATTCAACAATTCTGGCTGATGAATTTAAAATTGGTATCTCTTAGCTAGATACCTCTGACCAGTCACCTATCTTTACTTACTGGACAGTTCTTTCGTTTATTTGTCAACTCAAATACAAAGTCATCATCTTCCTAAATGCACCTCCCCCAAACAAACAAAACCCAAAACTCGATTCCTTCTCTCAGTAGTTAAGCTTGAAAATGTAGGATCATCGATGAGATTTTTTTAATTTACTGCCCTTTCTCATACCCCATCAGTCCCCAAGCCCTGTCAATTTTCCCATGAAATGTTTCCTTTATCTGTGCTGCTTCTCAATCCTCACTGCCATTGCTCTTGTCTTTCATGGTCCATATGACCTAGATCACTGGTCACATCCTCCTTGCTGGCTTCCTTGTCTCCAGTCTCACCGTTCTCCAATCCAGCTCTACTTATGCTCATCAGACACATCTTCCTTTGACTCTACTTTCCTTCTGTTGTTCTTCAGCTCAGAAATCTTAAATGATCTGTATTTCTTGCCATATTTAATCTGCCATGTCAAGTGAAGAGGGAGTTGGTTTATTCTGTGTTATTCTCAACGGCAGAGCTAGGGTCAGCGGGCAAAATTATAGGAAGGTTTATTTCGGCTGATCAAAGGAAATCCCTTTAAACAATGACAGCTATTGCACAATGAAGCCGCTTGATCAAGTATGCAGCTTCCTGCCCCTGGGGAGACAGGAGCTGAGGACTACCTGTCAAACATGTTGTAAAAAAAGATTCATGCATTAGGATGTAGGAAAGCACTGATGACATTAAAGACGATGATAATAACCATTTTTGAACACTGACTCCATGCCAGGCATTTTTCTTGTTATTTTCATATGCTATCTCATTTATTCTCATAACCACTCTAAAAGCGATCAATGCCATTTTTATCCTCATTTTACAGTTGGCGCTACTTTAGTGATTCAACACATAGATTCTGGGGTAAGACCAAGGTTCCTGTCTTGGCTCTGCCACTTGCTGGCAGAATGATTTTGAACAAGATGCATAATCTCTTTTTATTTATTTATTGTTGTACTTTAGATAAAGCTTTACAGAACAAACTAGCTTCTTATCAAACAATTAGTACACAAATTGTTTTGTGACATTGGTTACCAACCCCACATGTCAACACTCTCCCCTTCTCAACCTTGGGTTCCCTATTACCGGCTTTTCTGTCCCCTCCTGCCTTCTAGTCCTTGCCCCTGCTGGTGTGTTCCTTTAGTCTCGTTTTTATTTATTTATTGTGCTTTAAGTGAAAGTTTACAGCCCAAGTTAATTTCTCTTACAAAAATTTATAAATACATTGTTATGTGACCCTAGTTGCTATCCCTATAATGTGACAGCACACTCCTCCTTTCCATCCCGGATTCCCCGTGTCCATTCAACCAGCTCCTATCCCTTTCTGCCTTCTCATCTCACCTCCGGACAGGAGCTGCCCTTTTAGTCTCGTGTATCTACTTGAACTGAGAAGCACACTCTTCACGAGTATCATTTAATGTCTTATAGTCCAGTCTAATCTTTTTCTGAAGAGTTGGCTTCGAGAATGGTTTTAGTTCTGGATTAACAGAGATTCTGGGGGCCATGTCTTCTGGGGTTCCTCCAGTCTCAGTTAGACCATTAAGTCTGATTTTTTTACTAGAATTTGAGTTCTGCACCTCACTTTTCTTGTGCTCCGTCAGGGACTCTCTGTTGTGTTCCCTGTCAGGGCAGTCATTGACGGTAGACAGGCACCATCCAGTTCTTCTGGTCTCAGGCTGGTGGAGACTCTGGTTTATGTGGCCCTTTTTGTCTCTTGGGCTAATATTTTCCTTGTGTCTTTGGTGTTCTTCATTCTCCTTTGCTCCAGGTGGGTTGGGACCAGTTGATGCATCTTAGATGGCTGCTTGCTAGCTTTGAAGACCCCAGATGCCACTCACCAAAGTGGGATGCAGAACATTTTCTTAATAAACTTTGTTATGCCAGTTGACCTAGATATCCCCTGAAACCATGGTCCCCAGACCCCTGCTCCTGCTACTCTATCCCTCAAAGTGTTCTTTGTGTTCAGGAAACTTCTTAGCTTTTGGTTTAGTCCAGTTGTGCTGACTTCTCCTGTATTGTGTGCTGTCCTTCCCTTCACCTAAGATAATTCTCGTATACTATCCAGTTAGTGAGCTCCCCTCTCCCTCCCTCCCCACCCTCTTAACCATCAAAGAATGTTTTCTTCTGTGTTTAAACATTTTCTTGAGTTCTTATAATAGTAGTCTTATACAATATTTGTCCTTCTGTGACTGAATGAGTTCCAGCTTCCTCCATGTTGTAAGATGTTTCATGGATTCATCATTGTTCTTTATCATTGCATAGTATAAATATACCATAATTTGTTTATCCATTTGTCGGTTGATGGGCATCTAGGTTGTTTCCATCTTTTTGCTATTGTGAATAGTGCTGCAATGAACATGGGTGTGCACCTATCTATTCATGTGACAGCTCTTATTTTTCTAGGATATATTCCAAGGAGTGGGACTGCTGGATTTTATGGTACTTCTATTTCTAGCTTCTTAAGGAAGTACCAAATCGATTTCCAAAAAGGTTGTACCACTTTACATTCCCACCAGCAGTGTATAAGTTTTCCAGTCTCTCCACAACCTCTCCAACATTTATTATTTTGTGTTTTTTGGACGAATGCTAGCCTTGTTGGGGTGAGATGGTATCTCATTGTAGTTTTGATTTGCATTTTTCTAACGGCTAATGATCGTGAGCATTTCCTTATGTAAATGTTAGTCACCTGAATGTCTTCTTTGGTGAAGTGCCTGTTCATATCCTTTGCCCATTTTTAATTGGGTTATTTGTCTTTTTATTGTTGAGGTTTTGCAGTATCTTATAGATTTTAGAGATCGGACCCTGTTCAGATATGTCATAGCCAAAAATTTTTTCCCAGTCTGTAGGTTGTCTTTTTACTCTTTTGGTGAAGTTTTTGATGAGCATAAGTGTTTGATTTTTAGGAGCTCCCAGTTATCTAGTTTCTCTTCTGGTGCTTGTGCATTATTAATTATGTTTTGTATTCTGTGTATACCATGTATTAGGGCTTCTAGCGTTGTCCCTATTTTTTCTTCCATGATCTTTATCGTTTTAGATTTTATATTTAGGTTTTGTTTTGTTTTATGGGCCTGTCTAATCTTTGGCTGAAGGGTGAACCTCAGGAGTGACTTCATTACTGAGCTAAAAGGGTGTCAGGTGGTCATACTCTCGGGGTTTCTCCAGTCTCTGTCAGGCCAGTAAGTCTAGTCTTTTTTTGTGAGTTAGAATTTTGTTCTGCATTTTTCTCCAGCTCTGTCCAGGACCCTCTATTGTGATCCCTGTCAGAGCAGTTGGTGGTGGTAGTCGGGCACCATGTAGTAGTGCTGAACTCGGTCTGGTGGAGGCTGTGGTAGTTGTGGTCTATTAGTCCTTTGGACTGCTCTTTCCCTTGTGTCTTTGGTTTTCTTCATTCTCCCTTGCTCTAGGTGGGGTGGGACCAGTGGAGTATCTTAGATGGCCACTCACAAGCTATACATAATCTCTTTTGACATTAGTCTCCTCATCTGACAATGGAGGGAATAATAGTAGTCACCTTACTGGGATGTAGTGAGGATTATGTTGTGAGATAAAATAGGTAAAGCAGACTACTTGGCACATAGTAGATACTCAGCTAATTGTTGTTGTTATTAGGTGCCGTTGAGTCTGTTCTGACTCATAGAGATCTTATGTACAACACAACAAAGCATTGCCCATTCCTGCACCATCTTCACAATTGTTGTTATGCTTGAGCCCCTTGTTGCAGTCAGTGTGTCAGTCCATCTTGTTGAGGGTCTTCCTCTTTTTCGCTGACCCTCTACTTTACCAAGCATGATGTCCTTTTCCAGGGACTGATCCCTCCTGATAACATGTCCAGATTCACCATCCTTGTTTGCTTACTCAGCTAATGGTCACTATTAATCCTGTCTCCATTAGATTATATGTTCTTTGTAGAAAGAAGCTATATTTCTTCTATATTCCCCCACCTCGGCTGGCTCAAACTGGCCACACATTAAGTCTTCATTTAGTATGTACTTATGGCCAATGATGTTGTGGTGAATACTCTCCAAAACTTCTCCGTGACACTTAATGTCTTCCTTCATGGCCAACAGTTTATTCCTACTGACCATCTCTCTCAGTTAATCCAAGGTCATCCTTCTCCCGCTTTCTCTTTCTATGAACTCCACTTTGATTTGTTTCCCTGAGACAGTAAGTAGCTGTCAGGATGATCATGATGTACTGGTGCCCATTTCTCTGCCTGCTATTTTTAAGGTACAAAGGTGTTTGTGCTTCCTAACTGCTAATCCCAGTTACTAAGTAAATGAAAATGTCTTCACTGGCAACCTCACCAAGTTATGAACCAGACTTCTATTATATTGATATCCCTCCTCGCTGCATGCCTCCTTTCCATACTAAACATCATAATTTCTGCTCACAGCTTATAGATCTCAAAGCATTTCCTTAGTGCAGCTCATTGTTCACTTTGTTTAGAAAAGCTTCAAGAATTAACGTGTCTTAGTCATCTAGTGCTGCTATAACAGAATACCACAAGTGGATGGCTTTAACAAAGAGAAGTTTACTCTCTCACAGTCCAGTAGGCTAGAAGTCCGAATTCAAGGTCCTGGCTTCAGGCGAAGGATTTCTCTCTCTGTCAGCTCTGGAGGAAGGTCCTTGTGATACATCCATCTTCCCTTGGTCTGGGAGCATCTCAGTGCAGGAACCTCAGGTCCAAAGGACACACTCTGCTCCGGGCACTGCTTTCTTGGTGGTATGAGATATTCAGC
>NW_004444004.1:9466501-9468404 GCF_000243295.1 Trichechus manatus latirostris | reverse complement strand
TCTTTAACATAAAATTACAATCACAAAATGGAGGACAACCACACAATACTGGGAATCATGGCCCAGCCAAATTGATACACACATTTTTGGGGGGAGATAACTGAATCCATGACAAACCTGACAAAGAGAAAGCTGTCAGTTGGGATGCTCTTTTTTAGAGCTCTTTGATATCATTCTCATTTTGGTTGATATGCTTTACATGAAAGGGGTGGGGAGGGGGAGACTTTCCTTTCCAGCATAAATAAGTTGGTAGCTGGTCCTAGAGAGCATGCTTCTGAAGCCAGGTGCCACCACTTAGCTTAATGTTTCATGATGTGTCACCCAGCAAATTATGAGTTGTTTGGATTGATTTCCTGCAAACAGCTGAGCTACAGCTTTTGTTCTGTTGATGTTTGTCTCAATTCCTGAATGTGTGTTGCTTCCAGACAAGAAAAAAAAAAAATCACGTCTTATAAACAAATGCCATTAACTTACAGAGCCAAGTGTATAATTAGAAGGTTTGGGGGTAGGCTTTTTTTATCTAATGGAGCTACTTTTGATTATTTAAACTCTTTTGCCAATTCTTAACTCTTTCCTGCCTCCTTTGAACATATGTCAAATCATTAATCTCATATCTGTAAAAACAAGTTATATTGACTTTCCAAAAATTAGGATTTTTTTTTACTTTCTATTGTACAAATATTGGCTGAACACTTACTATGTGTCTCAGCTAAGCCTCTTTAGGAAACAGAAGCAACATGGATATTGAGCCCAGCTCTCAATGAGTTTATAATCTTTCTGGGGAGTCAGACAAACGTTTATAAAACAATTAGAGACCATCCTAGACTCAAATATATGTACTTCATTGAACATAATCAAATGCCTCCCCCCACCACCAGTCATGACCTCTACAGGTTGTTCATTCCGCTAGTGGATGAAGTGACTGTGCCCAGTTACTCTGTGTGGTCTTTCACTTACTTGAGAGTATAGAGGCTGTTTTGAGCAAGCAAGGCCGTCTGTCTTTCTTTCAGTGCTCTATTTCCTTTGAAATGGCTAGGTAAGAGGAGTTGCAAGGCATTCTCATCTAGGAATTACTTGCATACCAATCTCCACCCCCCCCACTCCACACACACACACACACACACACACACATATACACACACCTATGTAGGCAATGGAGGTTATGAATGTGGGTTTTTCTTCCATTATTTCACTGGCGTATTTGACTTTTCCTCAACTGGAGTGTTAAGATTTGGGATTGCTTTGGGATTGAAAGAGAAGTAGATGGCATTTTCTCCTCCCCACCTTTTTGGTTACTTTGTTTTTTCATGGAAAGGTAAGCTGTACTTCAAAGCAATCTCAAACAACAAAAGACAAGCCACAACTACAAACTAGTGGAAAAGAATAAACACTTATACATACATATTTGATAAGGTATCAGCAGGGATCACATCAATTCCTGTTATTCCTCCCACTCCCGGCTCAGCTTCCTTTTCTGTTTGAAGCTGAAAAGGTAATCTTAAAAATGATCATGATGTCCTTTTTACTTAAACGTGCTGATTTCAGGAAGAGGGGCATCTGGTACCAACTATTTTAGGGTATTGGCTAAATTATTAAAATATAAATTTCTTCATTACTAATACAGTTAATTTAGCAGCTTTCTTGATTTTTTTTTAAATTTTCAAACAGGCTGCAGAAGTTTCTCATATTGTAAATAATGGAGTTAGTAAAAACCTTGCCTCCATTTCTTAGGAGAGATACCTTCAATTACTACTCACAGTAGCTGGTTAGAAGGAATTCCACCGTTTTGGGAAGTACTGGCTGGATGTGGGTGGGGGGAGGGAACCCTGGTGGTGTAGGGGTTAAGAGCTATGGCTGCTAACCAAAAGGTCAGCAGTTTGAATCCACCAGCCGCTCCTTGGAA
>NW_004444004.1:9436985-9466401 GCF_000243295.1 Trichechus manatus latirostris | reverse complement strand
TGCTAACCAAAAGGTCAGCAGTTTGAATCCACCAGCCGCTCCTTGGAAACCCAAGGGGGCAGTTCTATTCCGTCCTATAGGGTGGCTATGAGTTGGAGTGGACTCAACTGCAATGGATTTTTTTTTTTTGGCTGGATGGGCATCTGTACCAGAGGCCACAAAAATGGGACTTCTGGGCAGCATATGTTGGTACTGGGCACATTGGGTCACATGCTTGTTTCAGTACTACACAATACAGAGCTGCTAGACAGTCTCCTAAGGAACTCTGGTGGCACAGTAGTTAACCACTTGGCTGCTAACTGAAAGGTCTGCAGTTGGAACCCACCAGCCGTTCTGCGAAAAGACTTGGTGATCTGTTCTCATAAAGATTACAGCCTAGGAAACCCAATGGGGCAGTTATAGTCTGTCAGATGGGGTTGCTATGAGTTGGAATCGACTCCATCCCACACAACAACAGAGAGTCCCCTGATTGACTTCCACCTCGCCCAGAAACCACTCCTGCAAGAATGCCAGCAACATCTTGGGTGCAACTTGGTGACTTAAGCCTTACTTGATCCTCTGACCAAATGCCATTTAATGCCACCTTAATCAATGCCAAATCCTCAACAGACGAGTTTTACAGGTTGTAAGAAATATCAATGAGGATTGGAATGAGTCAGCAAAGATTATTTACAAGAGGAGAGGAGGCCTTAGGAGGGCAGGGGAGTCCATAAATGTGCTGGAATGAGTCAATTTATTTGGTAACATAAAAATCCATACTTACTGTTAGGATACTAGAGACTTGGGGCTCCTGCCTTTGTTCATACTGAAGTCAAGCCAAGGAACTCAAGAAATGTGTGCTTTCCACAGATGAATTTTAGCTTATTATTAGAGTCGCTGTGTGGTACAAATGGTTAAGTACTTGACTACTAGCCAAAAGGCTGGCAGTTCAAACCCATCCAGAGGTGCCTCGGAAGACAGGCCTGGTGATCTGCTTCCAAAAGGTCACAGCCTTGAAAACCCTATGGAGCAATGCTACTCTGAACAAATAGGGGTTGTTGCTATGAGTTGGAATGATTGATGGCAACCAACAGCAACAATTAATGAAGAAAATATAGACAGAACTGACAAAGTTTTGGATAAAGACAATAATGCTCCGAGTCTCTTCTTACGGCCGTGCAGGCTGAGCAAGCAGTGCACAAAGGTGCCTGGTGGATAGGCAGGAGGCAAGGAAATCCCTCTCATATATGTGCTCCCAGAAGCTGCACAGTCTTGTAACTGATCTGCTTAGAGGGCTTTTAAAATGTTTTCTAACTCATCTGCCTACAGGAAGCACCATTTTGTAGTTTTCCAGAAGGCACTGTATGTGCCAGTAGCAGCCCTGGCAATGCAATAGACTTGCAGAATATGATTTTAGAAAAACACGAACCTAATCTTGCCTGCTATCTTTAGGTAGGAAAATAAATCATCAGTAAGTCTCTTCCCTTTTAAAACTTTTCTGTAGAAGATCCTATGGTTTTGTTGGGCAACACATTTTAACCACTTAATATTTTTCTCCTCCTTTCATTCTCCTGGGCCTAATAATAATAATTAATAACGTATGGCTTACTGGTGGAGAAATTGAAGCCAAAATGAAAACTAAGGAACATCCAACTAAAGTCGATTATGGTCTCAGTAACTGGTTTCACACTTCTTAGTTGGACCTCTTATAGACAGCAAGAAACTTCAAGTAGTACTACTTCAAGGAAGTTGCCATGTCATACAGTGTCATAGCTAAGCAATGAAATATTTACTGTCGTAATAAGATTCGGAAGATTTGATTTCTATTCCCAGTGTTTACTAAGTGTGTGATCTTGACCAACTCTCTTTTTTCTGTGCCTCAGTTTACTTGTTCTGTAAAGTGATGGGTATGTACTGGGTCATTTCTAGTGCTCCTTCCAGCTCTAGAATTCGCTGATTCTATTTTGTTGTATTAAATTCACTTGGTGCCATAAAATAGAAAAGAAATAATAATCACCTGGTCTAAGTATCATACAGTATGTAAAATAAATGCATTCCCTATTTTTTTTTTGTTTTTGGTAGAGCAACATTGTAAAAAAGGAATTTTGCTTTACCATTGGTATACATTCTATAGCTAACGATGTATTCCTCAGACATAGGTTTTTTTAAGAGTCACATTTCCAGACTTGGAAAAAAAGTAGTCTCAAAAGAGCAGCTTGAGTTATAGCTGAGTTGCTTAATAATCCCAGGCATTCTAGAGGTTGTACTGGTGTTCCCTCCTGAACAGTTAGCAAAGGTGCAGATGAAGGACTAATACCCTTCATCTCACCTATAAAACACTCAGTTATTGTTCCCTTGCCTTTGTTCAAATAGAACTTCTCTCTGGTCAGTAGCATCATCTCTGTGGATGCCCCCAGTATAAGTGACATTCAGTAATTCCCACTCTTTTTCTACTAAAACCAATGAAGGGAGAAATAGAAGAAAGGAAAAGCGAATGGTAACTGCAAATCTTTGTCCATAGTCTCTCCTTTTCTCCCCATCACTACCCCTTAGATCTAAAATGTGGACAAAAAGAGCCATGCATTCCCACTACTCTTCTGGTGTTTGTTTTTAGCTGTACTTTTGATGGTACCATTAGACAGTGGGGCCTGGAGCGTTTTGAAGGAGCAATTCTTCAATTAATGCACTTTACATTTATTCCCTACTTTATAAATTATGCTGTGGAAAAATGTGGTATTGGGGTTTTCTTATAATGAGGCCTAATTGCACCATCTGGGGGTAGAGTGATGGTAAGTGACTTACTCAAGGTCAAGCAAGGTATGAGTTGCCTAAAGAGAAGCCAGAAAAAGAACCGAGGTCTGCTGACTTTCAGTTTATTTCAGCATCCAATAAACCACATTTTCTTTCTTCTGCACATTTTAACTCCAGTGGTTTGCGATGGCATAGATATTAGACAGCCTGCAAACCTGAACAGCCACCAGATGGTCAGAAGTAGTAAAGTGGGCTCTGTGGGGAAGAAAATTTATATGTCATCGTCAGTAACAAAACACGACTACCAACTTCACATTAGCAGTGGAGGCAGTTACTCTACTTTTTACCCTTCTTCGAATGTCTTTTTTCAACAGAGAACATGTTTTTTTTTCAGTCAAAAACATATTTTCAATGAAAAAAATCATACTGCCTTTTTATTTGTGCCTGCAATTGAGGTAATGCAGTATGGAGTTCATTTGTGAATGTTTTGAATGGCAACGTGTCCTCGAAATTATTTTTGCTGGGAACTCAAATGAACATTCTTTCAAAATAGTCACACTGTTGTAATTGGCAAACCTCTGAGACGGTATCTTGGGAGGGAAACAACATGCAGCTGGAACGGAATATAAAATTCATAGACTTGCAACCTGAATTATCCATTTTCACCTACCATATTTTCATGTTAAAGCCATCTCCAGATTGAAAGAAACGATCTTTAATTTTTTAATTAATTGTGGGAAAAAAGTCTATTAATGTTAAACACTGGATAGACATTACTATTTCATGCATCTTTTGTGTGCCTGTATCTTATTAGCTGCTTATTCAAAATGTGTCTCATTATTTTTTCCCATACATTTTAAATATTTAATATAAACTCTTTACAGAATAGCTCATACATACAGGATATTGCACAAATCATAAATGCACAGTCTGCTGAATTTTCACAAGCAGAACACATCCATGTAACTATCACCAAGATCAAGGAGGAGGACATTTCCACTTCCCCAAAGGATCCCTCATGCCCTGATCACTATACCCACCAAGAGTAGCCATGTTTCTGATTTCCAACAGCATAGATTACCATGGATTATCTTCAGACTTTATATAAGTGAAATCATACAGCAAGTCCTTTTTTAGGGAAAAATATACATGCAGAGAAATACACAAATCCTAACTGTATCATTCAATGATTTTGGGCGAATTATATATACACCAGGTAACGCACACCCATACTAAGATAAAGAACTTTCTTCATCCCAGAAAGGTCTCAAGTGCCCCTTCCCAGGCAATATCCTCCTCCCTCCCAGAGACAACCACTTTTCTAATATTTTATTCTCATGGACTGAATTTTTGTGTTCCAGACCTTCATATACAGAAGGCCAGACACTGTGCATTTTTAAAAAAATGTTTTATTGTGTTTTAGGTGAAAGTTTACAGAGCAAATTAGCTTCCCATTCAACAAATTGTACATGACCATGACATCTGCAATCCCAGTGTCAACAGTCTCCCCATTTCCCCCGTGGGTTCCCTGTTTCTTTTCTTCTGGTTTTCCAACCCCTTGCTGCCTTCTCATCTTTACTTTTGGGCAAATGTTGCCCTTCTGGTCTCGTATAATTGTTTGTTCTACCGAGCACATTCTTTTTTGGGTGTTATTTTTAATTTTATAGACCTGTTGCTTGGCAGGAAGGTAGTTTCTGGGAATGGTTGCAGTTTCAAATTAAAGAGAGTCTTAAGGCCAAAGTCTTGGGGGTTCCTCCAGTCTCTATCAGGCCAGTAAGTCTAGTCTTTTTTATGCTTTCAGTTTTTTGTTCTACATTTTTCTCCCGCTTTGTTGGAGCCCTCTATTGTTATCCCAGTCAGAGTGGTCGGTAGCGGTAGCCAGGCACCATCTAGTTCATCTGGTCTCAGCATCATGTAGTCTGTGGTGCATGTGGTCTGCTAGTCGTTTGACCAGTTGCTCCCTTGAGTCTTTGGTTTTCTTCATTCTCCTTTTCTCCAAACAGGAAGAGACTACTAGTTGTATCTTAGATGGCCACTCACAAGCTTTTAAGACCCCAGATACTACTTATCAAAGTAAAACATTGTTTTTATGCACTATGTTATGCCAATTGACATAGATGTCCCCCCGAGTCTATGGTCCTTAGCCTTCAAGCCTAGTATCTTCATCTAGGTAGGTGTTTGGTTGTGCATAAGAAGTTTCCATGACTATGCCACTTGTGTGTTCTACTGCCATATTGGTATACATGCAACATCTACAAATATGTATGTAGAGATATCCACAACCTAACCTATATCTGCAGGTGGGTGCCCTCCCTTACACCATCCCACGCCTCTTTAGCAAACCTATCTACCTATGTATCCCTTCGTAAATTATCGTTTAATACTGGTGTTGCACGATTGCCTATGTTATAGTAATTGCCATAGTTGCCCTTTGTTCTGTGTTCCTTTCAGTGTCTTCCTTTGCCATTGTCATGTTGTGCTGATTTCCCCCATATAGTATATTGCCTTTCCCTTCACCAATATTACTTGTTTAGAAATTTACCCTCCCTTCCCCTCCCTTCCCTGGTAACCATAAAAGAATGTTTTTTTCTGTGTGTAAACCTTTTCTTATTTTTGTTTTTTTTAATAATATGGTCTCATACAATATTTGTCCTTTTGTGATTGGCCTATTTCACTCAGCATAATGCTCTCCAAATTCATTCATCTTGTGAGATGTTTTGAGGATTTTTTCTTATTCTTTATCATTGTGTAGTATTCCATTGTGTGTATGTAACACAGTTTGTTTATCCCTTCATCCCTTGATGGGCACTTAGGTTGTTTCCATCTTTTTGCTATTGTGAATAATGTTGCAATGAACATGGGTGTGCATATGTGTATTCATGTCACGGCTCTTATTTCTCTAGGGTATATACCTAGGAGTGGGATTGCTGGATCATATGGTATTGCTATTTATAGCTTTTTAATGAAGCACCATAGCGTTTTCCATAGTGCTTGAGCCATTTTACATTCCTACCAGCAGTGTACAAGTTCCAGTCCCCCTACAACCTCGCCAGCATTTATTATTTTCTGTTTTTTTGATTAGTGCCATTGATGTCGGGGTGAGATGGTATCTCACTGTAGTTTTAATTTGCATTTCTCTAATACTGAATGATTCCGAGCATTTCTTCATGTGTTTGTTAGCTGCCTGAATGTCTTCTTTGGAGAAGTATGTATTCATGTCCTTTGCCTGTTTTCCAATTGGATTGTTTTTCTTTTTGTTGTTGAGGTGTTGAAGTTTTCTATATATTTTAGAGATTAACCCCTTGTTGGATATGTTGTAGCTGAAAATCTTTTTCCAGTCTGTAGGTTCTCTTTTCACTCTTTTGGAGAAGTCTTTTGATAAGCATAAGTGTTTAATTTTTAGGAGATCCCATTCATCTAGTTTATCATCTGCTGTGTGCATTTTTAGTTATGGTTGTGTCTCATTATTTTTATCATAAGACTTATTTGACTATTTTTAAAGTTCCTTAAAAGTCTTTTGGAGAATATAGTGGATTTGTTCCCCTCAGGATCATGACATACTTGGTTGGGGTTCAAGCCTCACGTCTATTTAAGGATGCTTGCATTACTAAACCTTAAATTTGCTGTATGACTCCTCAACAACTGTGCAGGTTTTAAATAATTGATGTAAATAACTAGACTTATGCCTCATCTTCTATTAACAAATGCATCCCTCTGGAGATAGTCTTTACTAATGATAGAAATCTTTCAGTTACAGAAGATGGGGTTCACTTCTTAGAAGTACTGGCTATGTACAGATAGACTTTCCGAAACGAACTTGATTCTGAAGTTTTGTTTTATGAGGTTTTTTCTTTTCTTTTTCTTTTTCTTTTTTTTTTGCTCTCATTTACAAAATGCCATCAATTTCTTAGAAAATGGCTTTTTTCTAACTCCTGGAAATATTTCTTATGGGAATCCCAGTGGTGATTGCCTGGGTCAGGCTAAGACAACCTAGAGGTCAAATGCTGCTGTGAGTTTTTCTAATCATACAGGGCTGTAGGAAGAGAGTATAGTTACCGCCATTCAAAGTCAAGTAATGGGGACACAAACAGTGAGTCTAATTTCCTTGGAAAATTAAATAGAGCTTTGGTTTTTTCCAAATTAATTTTCCCAACCCAGAGCACATGAATCAAAGCAGGATGTGATATTTCTACAACAGCTCTAGTGTGTCGAAGCCCATGGGACTGTTGTTTGCTCATGCTCCAGAGAAAATAGTATATTCCTAGTTGACATCAAACATAGAAAACACTTTATTTTCAATACTGTGCTTTTTTTCCCTTGAAAACCTGAATTCAATGGATAAGGTTCTCTCTTTCAAATGTTATTTTTGATGATTTCTATCTTGTGTTTATAATAACAATTTTCATCTCAAAGCACCAAAATATTTTTGGTCTGCCAGTCATCATAATTTTAACTACATAAAAAGAAAAAAAGATGCAAGGCTGATCAAATACTTTATCCAGTCAGTTTCAACAACTTGAAAAAGGTTGATATTAGAAAGAAGTATTATGCTACTTGGAAATATTTCTCAATGCTTTACTCATTCAGGGCTGTGAGCAGATCAAAAGAAAATTTGTTAAGCTTAGGAAAATAATACATTGTGCTTGTATTTACTCTTATGACCCCTGAACCAAATTTCAATAGTTTTATGAAATTCAGAGTTTCCTTGAGGAGAGATTTTGATCACTAAGTTGAGAAGTGCAACCAGACAAGTACTAGATTGTTAATTATCACTAGCTATCAGCTGGTGATTGATGACATAAGTTTATTTCTACATGTATTGTGGAAGTATGTGCGATAAAGTATTTTTTTTTAATTTTTTTTTCTTACAGGTCAAAATTGCAATTAGATTTCATTTGTATATGTTCCTACTCCCTCCTCTCTGCCATTTTTAAATGCCCATCTCGGATTTGAACTTCTTCAATTATCCCAAGCCACCCTGATTATCAAATTCAACAAATAGTTATTAAGTACCTGCTGGAAACCCTGGTGGCATAGTGGTTAAGAGCTGTATCTGCTAACCAAAAGGTCAGCAGTTCGAATCCACCAGGCGCTCCTTGGAAACTCTATGGGGCAGTTCTACTGTGTCCTATAGGGTCACTATGAGTCAGAATCGACTTGACGGCAGTGGGTTTGATTTTTTTTGGTATAGACCAGACAGAGGAGCCCTGGTGACAAAGTGGTTAAGCACTGGGCTGCTGCTAACTGAAAGGTCAGTGGCTCTTCTGGAGAAAGATACGAAGATCTGCTTCTGTAAACATTATAGTCTTGGAAACCCTAAGGGGCAGTTCTACTCTGTCATACAGGGTTGCTATGACACCCTATGTTTGGCTCTCCATGAGAGCCAAAGTATGACTTTGAGTATATCCCACTTAAATTTAGAGACCATCTCAAGTATAGATTTGACTCATTGAATAATAATGACCAAAGACTAGATGAGTTGTGGAATGACATCGAGGACATCATACATGAAGAAAGCAAGAGGTCATTAAAAAGACAGGAAAGAAAGAAAAGACCAAAATGGATGTCAGAAGAGACTCTTAAACTTCCTCTTGAATGTCCAGTAGCTAAAGCAAAAGGGAGAAATGATAAAGTAAAAGAGCTGAACAGAAGATTTCAAAGGGAAGCTTGAGAAGACAAAGTAAAGTATTATAATGACATGTGCAAAGACCTGGAGTTAGAAAACCAAAAGGGAAGAACAGGCTCAGCATTTCTCAAGCTGAAAAAACTGAAGAAAAAATTCAAGCCTCGAGTTGCAATATTGAAGGATTCTACAGGGGAAAATATTAAATGACACGGAAAGCATCAAAGGAAGATGGAAGGAATACACAGAGTCACTATACCAAAAAGAATTGGTCAATGTTCAGCCATTTCTGGAGGTAGCATATGATTAGGAACTGATGGTACTGAAGGAGGAGGTCCAAGCTGCACTGAAGACACTGGCGAAAACAAGGTTCCAGGAAGTGACTGAATGCCAATTGAGATATTTCAACAAACAGATGCTGTGCTGGAAGGGCTCACTCGTCCATGCCAATAAATTTGGAAGACAGCTACCTGGCCAACCGACTGGAAGAGATCCATATTTTTCTGCCTATTTCAAAGAAAGGTGATCCAACCAAATGCGGAAATTATCGAACAGTATCATTAATGGGAATTCCAGAACACTTAATTGTGCTCATGAGGAACCTGTACATAGATGAAGAGGCAGTCGTTCGAACAGAACAAGGGGATACTGCGCGGTTTAAAGTTAGCAAAGGTGTGCGTCGGGTTGTATCCTTTCACCACACTTATTCAATCTGTATGCTGAGCAAATAATCCGAGAAGCTGGACTATATGAAGAAGAACGGGGCATCAGGATTGGAGGAAGACTCATTAAGAACCTGCGTTACGCCGATGACACAACCTTGCTTGCTGAAAGTGAAGAGGACGTGAAGCACTTACTGATGAAGATCAAAGACAACAGCCTTCAGTATGGATTACACTTCAACATAAAGAAAACAAAAATCCTCACAACTAGACCAGTAAGCAACATCATGATAAACGGAGAAAAGATTGACTTTGTCAAGGATTTCATTTTACTTGGATCCACAATCAACACCTACGGAAGCAGCAGTCAAGAAATCAAAAGACACATTGCATTGGGCAAATCTGCTGCAAAAGACCTCTTTAAAGTGTTATAAAGCAAAGATGTCACCTTGAAGACTAAGGTGCGCCTGACCCAAGCCATAGTGTTTTCAATTGCATTATATACATGCAAAAGCTGGACGATGAATAAGGAGGACTGAAGAAGAATTGACGCCTCTGAGTTGTGGTGTTGTCAAAGAATATTGACTATACCATGGACTACCGAAAGAATGAACAAATCTGTCTTAGAAGAAGTACAACCAGACTGCTCCTTAGAAGCTAGGGTGGCAAGACTACGTCTCACGCATTCTGGACATGTTATCAAGAGGGATCAGTTCCTGGAGAAGGACATCATGGTTGGCAGAGGGTCATTGAAAAAGAGGAAGACCCTCAACGAGATGGATTGACACAGTGGCTTCAACAATGGACTCAAGAATAACAACAACTGTGAAGATGGCGCAAAAACGGGCAATGTTTTGTTCTGTTGTACATAGGGTCCCTATGAGTCCGAACCGACTCCACACCACCTAACAACCACAACAATATGAGTCAGAATTGACTTGAGGGTACACAGCAACAACAACAATGGGCCAGACACTCTGTTTGGCACTTTACATGTATTAACTCATTTAATGTTTACAATAACCCCGCACAGCAGGTTCGACAATTATCCCCCGCTTTACCGTTGAGGAAGAAGCCCTTGTTGCGCAGTGATTAAGCACTGGGCTGCTAACCTAAAGGTCGGCGGTTCGAATCCCCCACCTGCTCCAAGGGAGAAAGATGTGGCAGTCTGCGTCTGTAAAGATTATAGCCTTGGAAACCCTATGGGGCAAATCCACTCTGTCCTATAGGGTCGCTGTGAGTCCGAATCGACTCCATGGCAATGGGTTTGGTTTTTGGTTTTACAGTCGAGGAAACTGAGTTAAAGAAAAGCTAAGCCATAGGTCTAAGGTTATATAACCAGTGAAGTGGCAGAGGAGGCTTTAAACTCGGGTCTTACTGATTCTAATGACAAATCTTTGCATCTATGCAATGTTTCTCTTTCCTCCTATGGTACCATAATTTGCACTATGCAATTTAATACTGAACTGTTTTTAAATCATCCTCTGTATATTTACTCTTATCTCCCTACCTACATACTAATCAGGTTTGAGGAGAGGCACCATATGTTGAGCTTCATTTCTAACTCCTGTAACCCTTTGATGAGGGCTAGATGTATAGCAGGGATCCATTAATGTGTGATTGATTTTTGTTTTCCAAATTCTTTTCATAAAATAGTTACTTTGTAAAATGAAACTAATTTTTAAAGTTCCTGTTGTTTTCTTTTTCAGACTTGTTAAGGGGTATTAAATTTTTTCTGTCGTTTTTTTTTTCTATTTCTTTTTTATTAAAGCCAACATCATTCAATTGGACCTTCCTAACTTTCTCATTGATGTGGGAGGTGATGGCAGTAAACAAAACACATTAATAATTTACAATATCTCTATTTTGGGGAGAAAGACGTGACAGTCTGCTTCCGTATAGATTTACAGTCTTGGAAACCCTATGGGCAGTTCTACTCTGTCCTATAGGGTGGCTATGAGTTGGAATCGACTCGATGGCAGTGGGTTTGTTTGTTTTTCTATTTTGGGAAGAGAAGATGTTTATATTTTTCTTTTCATGAAAAACTAATTATAAATCAGAATGTTTAAGCTGAAAGAATCTGTGAGATCATGAAGTACTTTATCTATACCTCTCCCATGGTTCTTAAACCTGTCTACTTGGTATTTCAGTTCTTTGGGTACATATCGTCTACCTTCTAGACGTGTAAGGTCCTTGAGGAAAGAAACTCAGGTCTGGTTCACCTTTGTGTTCCTTAAAATGGTTTGTGCCATGCCTATCACACATTCAGCAACCATCAGAATTTGTGAAATGAATGAATCAAGTCCACCACTCCTTTGTTTGATAGATGTGGAAAAAGATACACAGCGAATATTTATATGACTCTAAGAAGATCATGAAACCTGGTGGCTCAGTGGTTAAAAGCTAATGCTGCTAACCAAAAGGTCGGCCGTTCAAATCCACCAGCCACTCCTCAGAAACCCTATGGGGCAATTCTACTCTGTTCTATAGGTTCGCTATGAGTCGGAATTGACTTGACGGCAACCTTTTTCTTTTCGCTTTTAAGAAGACCATACTGCTAGTTCACAGCCAAACTAAGTCTAGATCCTTGTTATTCTGATTGTTTCCCAGCTTTTAAAAATGAGTATGGAATTTCTCTGAGTGAGCCTAATCCATCATTTGCCTTCAGCTAAAACTCCTGTTGACTCCCTATGGATCCACTGGGAATATGCCCACTGTGGGAACAAGTACAAAGAGCAAACACAAAGCAGAAAGAGAAGGGAGAGTTATTTGTTTCTTCTTAGTATTCTTGGACAGAATGGGTTTTATACTTAGTAGCGATAAGACAGATTTAAGCTTACAGACTGGAAGGAAAGTCAAATCATAACAGTGTAGGTGTTTGGGATGCACATTAAGGAATTAGGTCACTCTCTGCCAAAGTCTGACTTAACTTCACGTGAATGTCAGTATGTGTGTAAAACTATATACACTATGAAATATTGTTCTGGCAATTAATGGTTACAAAGATTAAATCAATAACATAAGCCATTCACAAATACAGAAATGTCTTCTGTAAATTTGATTATGGTTCATAAATGAAAATATTTTAATATTATTTTATAGGAAGTGATCATAAGTAAGAAATATTAATGAGTGCCTAATTTATGCTAGGATATGGGAATTGAAAGACAAGAATCCTGAGTCCCTGCCCTTAAGAACTTACAATCTAGTGGAAGAGATATGTCCATAAATGGATGACTACAAAGGGCTATGAAGTCAGCATAAGAATTTGGCCTTTATCCTTGGTCAGTGGGGAGCCATTAAAAGTGTTCGAACAGAATTGTGATGTGCACATGTAAAGTGATGTCTTAGGTATATTCGTCCGGTATAGGTGTGCATTGATTGAAGGATGAGGAAAAATGGAACCAGGAATACCAATTTAGAAACTATTGCAATAATCCATATGAGAGGGGATGAGTATGTGGACTAAGGTGGAAATGAAGGCTATTTTATATTTTTAAAGGGGCAGACCTGGAAGAGATTATTAAGTCAGAATCTACAGGACTTGGTGACTAAATGGCTCTAGAGAGGAAGAGGTTAAAATTGGCTCCAAAGAGAGAAGTTATTTCTTTATGATTAATTTTATTATATGTTAGCCTGATTTGTTAGAATTTGCTGAAAGGCAGAGACTTTTACTTATTATCTTTAAATTCCAATATCCCAGCACAAGCTAGGCACTCAGTATTGCTCATGTATTTTAGCCTTCACAGTAGGAAGTTTTTGTTACGAAGAAGGGAGAATGGAAGACTTGATGATGGTAAAAGATCATAACTGGAACTTGAACTCTGCAGCACAGTGCTGAGCGTGCAGTAGATGCTCAACAAGCACTTGAACTGAATTTAATTGTTAGTGTGGTAAAAAGATCAAAGTTCTGTTGGTTTTATTTCTAGCTCTACCAAGAACTAGTCATACAACCTCGGGAAAGTCATTTAACCTTTCTATATCTCCACATCCTGTTGGCATTAAGGACATGTAATAATTCTTCTATTACATTCTCTATGATTTAATAATTCTAAATTTGACTTCGTCACTCACCAAATACTTTCTGCACCCATTCTTCACTTCCAGCCCCCCACTCACCCTACCCAGGACCTGGATCTACAGTGAGCCACCCAGACTGGATTTTCCCTACACTTCTTCATGCTCCAAAACACCCTTTCTCTTTTGGTTTGACACCGTCTCTCATCCTCCCACTTCAGTCAAAACTTTCTCAGTGCTAATCTCAGCTTGGTGTTAAGAGAAAAGTAACCTGATTCAATAATTTCATACGGAAGTATGAAGGACTGATCACCTTGAAGATCTTCAAGGATTATCAAACTTTACAAAAAGGATCTTATTATCCTGAGATTTCCGGCAAAATGAAAGAATAAAGTAATGAATTTTCAGAGAGACGTATTTAGTGAGACAAGCTTTTTAATCATATTACATAAACTTGGCCCCATTACACAGACATGCTTAGATTCTGGAGTGCAGATTGTCATTCAAGTTGTGGAAAGCAGAGTAGAATGTGGATCATATTTTTAATGTTTGTTTTAAACTAACCCCTGCCCGATTTTCATTTGTCCCACTGCCTGACTTCCATTAACAGTGTAACAAATATTTATTTAGCACTGACTCCATATCACAAAAAGATCCTAGGTGACACAAATGGTTTGTACTCAACTACTAACCTAAAATGTTGGAGGTTCAAACCCACCCAGTGGCACCATGGAAGAAAGGCCTGGCTGTCTGCTTCCATAAAGATTTGAGCCCTATGGAGGAGTTCTACTCTATAACACACGGGGTCACAATGAGTCGGAATTGACAGCAACAGGTTTTTGGTCTATATCACACAGAGTGTTGTGTAGTGTTTTAAGTATGAGTAGGATAAGTTCTCTGCCCTCAAGGACCTTGTAGTGGACAGTGAAAGATAGACATCTAAACAGGTAAGCACTGAGATAGAAATATAGCGGTGGCCCTTTCACCCAATATGAGGGGTTCAGAGAAGACAGACCAAGTCTCACTTCTTTTTGTTAAAGTTTTGTAGACAAGGGCCAGTGCATATCTTCATAACTGACATTAGGTATACAATCAGGATATCGGAAGTCTGTTTGTCCTGGAAATAAGGTATATATGATTTACTTTTCCAAACCATACTGGTACATGTAACGTGTTAAGAACCATTTTAACAGCGGTGTACATCACCAAAGCCACTTAACTTTAATTGTTCTTACAACCAAGTATGAAAGGATATGCCTTTATTCTCTGGTTCTTTGAGTATTTTTAAGTTCTGATCTATTTAGTTTGTTTACAAAAAGCAAAAGTATTAGTCTTCAATCCTGAGCAGGAGCCCTAGTGGTGCAGTGGTTAACTGCTCGGCTGCTAACCAAAAGGTCGGAGGTTCGAACCCACCAGCCGCTCTTCGGGAGAAAGATGTGGCAGTCTGCTTCCGTAAAGATTACAGCCTTGGAAACCCTATGCGGCACTTCTACTCTGTCCTATAGGGTCATTATAAATCAGACTCAATGGCAATGGGTTTTATCCTGACCTATAAACCCTGGCTCTAGTTCATTCAAACTGTATATTCCTATAAGAATTAAAGAGGTTCTATAGTCTAACCATAACCCAACCCATTGCCATCAAGTTGATTCCAACTCATAGCGACCCTATAATCTATAGTCTAGGAGAAAAAATTCTGAAAGTCTTTTTATTTGGTGGTTGTCTGCTAGTTTAGGTGCAAAATAGTCAGAATGAAAACATATTTCATGATGCTCTGTTTAAGTGATTAAACTGAACTATGTCTATATAAAAACTGGTCAAAGTTCAATTGAACTGTGATTATAAGAAAAGTCTTAGGTGTTTTTGGAGGCTGCAAAACCCATGGAAAGAATCCTCCAAGTTTAGTGTACTCTGCAAGGGACTATCAGGTTCCAAGGGTAAAATGCGGGAGCTGCATGAGCGCAAAAAGGACAGTAGCCAAAGCTTCTCATGCAGCTGCCATCACCTTCCAGCCTAGCAGGACTTGGGTCCTCGCCAAACAGAGACACTCGCTGGGGAATAAGTGGTCTGATCTGTGAACAGTTTGCACTATGTAACTGAACCTGTTCAAAGAGAAAACCAGCAATGGACTTATCCTTCTTACATCATTTTGGTGAAAATTGCCAGTTTGTGAAAGATTTCTATGTGCAAATGTGTTCTTTAGATGCACATATGCACATAATCAAAGAGACAGATCTCTAGACCCCAATGTTGATACCACTGCTCCTAGCCTCTTGAATTTTTCTAAGTGATACCTGGGTATAATTGGCACCAGACATTTATGAATATAAGTATTTTATATTTGTCAGTTTCCTGGTATTCTGACGCCTGGCTGGCTGGCTGTCGGTCGCATAAGCAGCAATTGCACAGATGAATATACCATGAAGTGGCTGGGGGCACTAAAGCAGATGTGGCTGTAAGCATGAGTGACAGTACAGACAACAGGGAGCAAAGCTGCTGGTAGGTGGGCTGACTTAGGATGGAAGGAAACTCTGCCTTCCCTGTGAGACATGATGTGCTCCAGAAACTTCTAGGAGATTCTGAATACAGTGCCAGCCCCCACCCTGCCTCCCACCATCTCTTCTCAAAAATTCTCTTCTCTTGCTTTCCATCCTCACCGCCCACCCCCACTGCACACTCACATAATCACTCTCTGTGTCTGTCTCCCTGTCACCTTTTTCTTTCTCTCCGCTTCAGTATCTCTCTCTCTTTCTCACCCACACACACCCATACACTAGGGTCACCAGATGCCTAATATGCTTGCCATAATCCTACCAACTTTGAAACCCTGCTAAAATCCCAACATAGTACCCATCTGCAAGTTCTTAGAAGACAATCCCCTGGGCATAACTTTTATAACCTACCACCATGCTATACTGTGCAGCTTACTGAGGCCTGTGCTCCCATTAGCTTTCCTCATACTCTTGGAGGAGCCTCACGGCCCTGGCATCTCCATCATCATCATATCCTGGCATTCATAGAGCAGTCTTAAAATGGAAAACTTTAAAAAAGGAGCAATAGCCTCACACCACAGTGTTATGAATGTGTACTCTGCTCTCTACCAACACTGACAGGATTTTTATTAAATTTCACTGAATAATTTTTAAGAGGAGAGAGTGTTGTGTTCAGAGATCAAATATCTCTTTGCCCTGTGATGCTGCTACAGAAGACACTTGAAGCCACATATCTCATTGGAATTCATCTGTTTGTCTGGAAAAGGGACTTAATGGACTGCCACAATAGTGCCATCTATGGCACTTCATAAGCACCTTTGTTTCATAGCTTACAGAGGCAATATGAAAACCATCGAAATGACTGATTCCAGGCACAAGCCACCCCTTATTCATTGCAACTCAGCAATGACTCAGGGGAAATGTAATAAATAACATTAATATTACTTACTAGATTCAAACCACTGTTCTAAGTGCTGTACATGCATTATTCCATTTGATCCCTATAACAATAAACCTATGACATATGTAGCAATATTATCCTCATTGTACAAATGAGGAAACTGGGGTGTGGAGAAGAAGTTAAGTGACTTATCCAAAGTTACACAGCTAATAGTTGGTAGAGGACTCAAACCCAGGCGGTTTGGCTCCAGAGTAAGAAGACCTTACCAACTGTGCTAAAAAAACAAAAACAAAAACAAAAACAAACAAGCAAACAAAACCTAAAGCTCAAGTATATAACCTATTTACCTAGAACCATCCTCATGTCACATTTGCAAAGCCCCTTTCTTTGGCTATTGTCAACCTGTCTCAGGGACTAGTTTGCAAGATGATCTTTAATCTTCAAGGGTGCCCTTGATGTTCACTCCGATGTCATATGGAAAAAGGATTTTGGAGGGACAGAGTTGGGGAAGCAAGTGTCCTTTGCCAAAGAAAACACACACACACACACACACACACACACACCCTTCATGGTCCTCTTATGAATAACCCTGTTAGATTTCTTCTAAATTCCAACACAAGCTTTTAAATAAATCGATTATCTATAAAAATTTAAATAAATTTTCTGAACAGCTCAGGGCTTATGGATTCACTTTCATTTGAGGTACGGCTCAAAGACCACCTACATCAGAATCACTTGGGAACCTTGTTAAAAATGCAGATTCTAGACAACCATCCCTGCTCTATTGTTATCTTTAAGGGTAAAGTCCATAAATCTTCATGCGTAAAAACCTTCCCAGGTGATTCTGATGCACCTGAAAATTTAGGAACCAGTGCTCTATGGGGTTTACCATGTAAAAGGAGTAATGGCACCAGGAACTGACGATCTGGTGGACCTTGCTCTACAACTAATTTCTTGTGTGACTTTGGGCAGATCACTTAATTTCTCTGGACCTCAGTGTCCTCATGTGTAAAAAGGGACAAATCTCTTCTTCTGTCCTCTCAAAGTCGTATAGAATGAAAAATAATTACGTGTGAATGTTCTTTAGTTTTAGAAAAACACACATTATTATTATTATGGGTGGGGTCAGGGAGAATGGGCTAGAGAAGGAATGCTGTTGGCAAGGACTGAAGGGAGGAGAAACCAGTTTCTTTATTTTTCCCATCAGATTCCAGACAATGGATTATAGTATTGTAAAATTTCAAGGTTCTTTCCAAGTCACCCCCCACCCCCGCCAGCCTTTTGCAGTTTACTGTTAACAGTAAAAAAAAAAGAAAAGAAAAGAAAGAGGCTCCTATCTTCTATGATATTCCTTTAGGTGAAAAATCTATTTGAGCATGTTGAGGTCAGCTCCAGGTTCTGATCAGTGTCCAACATGACACCGTCCCCAGTTAGTTAGTAAGAAATAAGACCTTTCCCCTTACTTATCGGAGGCAAATGCAAGTAAACAATAGTCATCTGCATATTAGCAGAGATAGGGAAATATATTTTTATGTTCATTCTTAGTCATAGGGATGGTACATACCTCAGGCAGTCATCTTAAAAGACACAGAAAATATTGTTCCTTCTTCATGCTTAATGAGTCCTGGCATTTATTTAATTTCTGATCTAAAAAGGGGCACCCATTTATTATCAAGGTGCATTACCTTACTTAGGCCCCCCTCCTTACTCTCCACTGTTCAAAATTTTAGTAATAAGATTTCATAAAGGATTTCAACACTTCTAAGATTCAAACTGGGTCTAAAGTTTTTGTCCAAACATCTGGCTTTCAATTTCTGAATGTCTAGATCATTCTTGCCTCCTGGAAAAGAATGTCTGACCATTTTTGTCCATTCCCTGAGTGCTCCACCTCACTGATTTCCTTCTCTGCCATTTTGACTTTCCAACCAGGAAATGGATTTCATTAACTTTAGCTTGTAGAGCAGTGGCTGTACCTGAGGTGACCCCAAAATTCATCTAAATATTCCATCCAAAGGCAGGCAAATGCTGTATGGGAAATCACAAAGAGGAGAAAAAAGAGAGAGTGGAGATGAAATCAGGCTTTGATGAGCAGATCAGCCAAGCCAACCCCTTGGAAGAGAGCCAGGACTGGTAAAGCAGCAGCAGCTCTGGGTTTCACAGTCAGTCTGGAATGTACTTCAATACAGCCCAACCTCCATCTCGTTAGAAGCCTAGTGTTTGATGATTCAGCTGCTTCCCGGCTGCCAGGAGAGATTTGGCCAACTGTTTGAAAAACACTGTCTGCCTCAGACCACACTTGTTTTTATTCTCTGCCTGTTGTCAGGGGCCTCTTCTGAAATGGAACACCTCAGGAAACCAGACCCAAACTCTGAGCAGTTTATGCTGCCTCTTGTGCCCCCTTTTCAAAGGCAATTAAACCAAAATAGGGATTGTTTGCAGCAAAGCACTCTCCTAGTGATGTTGAAAGCAGACAATGTGTTATCAGGAAATAATCTCTCATTAAACCTCCTTTAGATCAAATGAAAAACATAGTGTGCTAGCAGACTCATCAGACATTAAAGGCACAGCTGAGATCTGCCATTGCTGAACTCCTCGTATATCAGTTTGTTCAAAGATGTGGGTTAAAGGGTAATGGAGATGTGCATTTTGGGAAGGAATTGAGCAAGAGCCTCAGCTGTAGGCTAGACTCTTGAACTCTACTCTTTGCTTCTGAGAAGTCCCTTAGAGCTGTAGGAACAACTTTCTAATAAAGGAAGCTAACCACCAAAGTGGACTGGGCTGCCTCATGTAGAAATGAACATCATAACTTCTATATAGCTTAATGGTTAAGAGGATGGTCTCTGGAGTCAGACTGCCTGATTTGTAGCCCAGCTCCACCACTTATTAATTCTGTGAATTTAGGAAATTTATTTACTTCTCTGTGTCACTTTTTTTAAGTCTAAAAAGGGGCCAGTAACAGTACCTTCCAACACTCATCTGTCAGTTTGTCATATCGTGGTGGCTTGCATGTTGCTGTGATGCTGAAAGCTATGCCACTGGTATTTCAAATACCAGTAGGTCACCTATGGTGGGCATGTTTCAGTGGAGCTTCCAGACTAAGACACATTAGGAAGAAGGACCTGGCGATCTACTTCCTTAAAAAAAACAAAATTGGCCAGTGAAAACCTTAAGAATAGCAGCTTAACATTGTCTGATGTAGTACCAGAAGATGAGCTCCTCAGGTCGGAAAGCATTCAAAATATGACTAGGGAAGTGCTGCCTCCTCAAAGTAGGGTCGACCTTAATGACGTGGATGGAGTCAAGCTTTCGGGACCTTCATTTGCTGATGTGGCACGACTCAAAATGAGAGGAAACAGCTGCAAATATCCATTAATAACCGGAATGTGGAATGTACGAAGTATGAATATAGGAAAATTGGAAGCTGTCAAAAATGAAATGGAATGCTTGAAGATAGATATCCTAGGCATTACTGAGCTGAAAGGGACTAGTACTGGCCATTTCGAATTGGACAACCATATGGTCTATTATGCTGGGAATGACAAATTGAAGAGTAATGGTGTCACATTTATTGTCAGAAAGAACATTTCAAGATCTATCCTGAAGTACAATGCTTTTAGTGATAGGATAATATCCATATGCCTACAAAGAAGACCAGATATTGTGACAATCAAATTTACGCACTACCACTAATGGCAAAAATGAAGAAATTCAAGATTTTTACCAACTTCTGCAGTCTGAAATAGCTCTAACATGCAATCAAGATGCATTGATAATTGCTGATGATTGGAATGTGAAAGTTGGAAACAGAGAAGAAGGATCAGTAGGTGGAAAATATGGCCCTGGTGATAGAAACAAGGCCTGAGATTAAAAGACAGAATTTTACAAGACCAACAACCTATTCATTGGAAATACTTATTTTCAACAATATAAACAGCTACTATACACGTGGACCTCACCAGATGGTATACACAGGCATCAAATCAACTACATCTGTGGAAAAAGATGATGGAGAAGCTCAATGTCATCAGTCGGAACAAGGCCAGGGACCAACTACAGAATAGACCATCAATTGCTCATATATAAGTTCAAGCTGAAGTTGAAGGCAATTAAAACAAGTCCATGAGAGTTGAAGTATGACCTTGAGTATACGCCACCTGAATTTAGAGACCATCTCAATATTATATTTGACGCATTGAACACTGATGATTGAAGACTAGAGGAGTTGTGTGATGACATCAAAGGCATCGTATATGAAGAAAAGAAAAGGTCATTTAAAAGACAGACAGAAAAGACCAAAATCGATGTCAGAAGAGACTCTGAAATTTGCTCTTGAACATAGAGTAGCTACAGCAAATGGAAGAAATGTTGAAGTAAAAGAGCTGAAGAGAAGATTTCAAAGGGCGGCTCGAGAAGACAAAGTAAAGTATTATAATTAAATGTGCAAAGACCTGGAGTTAGAAAATCAAAAGGGAAAAACACACTCAGCATTTCTCAAGCTGAAGGAGTGGAAGAAAAAATTCAAGCCTCGAGTTGCAATACTGAAGGATTCTATGGGCAAAATACTAAATGATGCAGGAAGCATCAAAAGAAGATGGAAGGAATACACAGAGTCACTGTACCAAAAAGAATTAGTCAACCTTCAGCCATCTGAGGAGGTAGCATATGATCAAGAACCAATGGTACTGAAGGAAGAAGTCCAAGCTGCACCGAAAGCACTGGCGAAAAACAAGCCTCCAGGAATGTATGGAATACCAATTAAAATGTTTCAACAAACGAATGCAACGCTGGAAGCACTCACTTGTCTATGTCAAGAAATTTGGAAGACAGCTACTTGGCAAACTGACCGGAAGGGATCCATATTTGTGCCCATTTCAAAGAAAGGTGATCCAACAAAATGCATAAATTATTGAACAAAATCATTAATATCACACACAAGTGAAATGTTGCTGAAGAGCATTCAAAAACCGTTGCAGTAATACATCAACAGGTAACTTCCAGAAGTTTAAGCCGGATTCAGAACAGGAAGTGGAATGAGGGATATCACTGCTGATGTCAGATGGATCTTGGCTGAAAGCAAAGAATACCAGAAAGATGTTTACCTGTGTTTTATTGACTATGCAAAGTTATTCGACTGTGTGGATCATAACAAATTAGGGGTAACATTATGAAGAATAGGAATACTAGAATACTTAATTGTGCATAGACCAAGAGTAGTCATTCAAACCACACAAGGGGATACTTGACAAATGCCCAGCATGTCCTTCCCTTTTGGTTTTCTAACTCCAGGTCTTTGCACATTCCTTATAATACTTTACTTTGTCTTCTCGAGCTGCCCTTTGAAATCTTCCGTTCAGCTCTTTTACTTCATCATTTCTTGCATTCAAGACAGCAAGTTTCAGTCTCTTATGAGATCCATTTTGGTGTTTTCTTTCTTTCCTGTCTTTTAAATGACCTTTTGCTTTCTTCATGTATCAATTCCTTGATGTCATCTCACAATTTGTCTAGTCTTTGGTCATTAGTGTTCGAGAGGGTAGGAAGTGGAAAATGAAACTCCTCTCTCCTCAGTCCTTAGATGCTTCAATGTTGTCAACAGTTACTTGGGCCACTCAGGTGAAAAAGAAACCAGGTGGAAGCAAATCCAAGATAAAGTGACAATGACTAGACTCTTTCTTTTTAAGAAAATGCCTGTTCATTTGTCAGACTTTTCCCATTCAATATCTCTCAATCTATCTTTTATTCATCTTGGATGGTGACTACCTGGGTTGGAACTGTATCAAGTAAGAGAAACAAATTCATGGCTCTCTAAACCTAACCTGTGGCTTCACATGGGAAGTAGGCTTGCCTTCCCAGAGAAGATAGTGTGACCATGCTGAAAAGAGTAGCCAATCCAAACAGCTGCAATGATTCTGCACTTCTGTCATGCTCCAGCCAGTTCTTCAGCTGGGAAACAGTTTGCTTTAGAAGAAGACATGTTTCCTCCTCTCTTGCACTTGCTGTGTGAATATGCAGAAAGATCCCATATTCTCACCTGTTCTTCAAGAAATAAATACATTAAGTTTGAGGACAACATTGCTCTAGCTCCATCCAGGTACATGAAAAGAAGCCAGATCCTAACTGACAAGTTCTCAAAGTTATTTCTTAGTGTGTCACTGTAGAACTCGTCTCTACAGAAGCATAACCTAACTTCTTGCCTGAATCTACAGAATTGCACATTAAAGTACTGGCAAGGAACACCCTTGCATGCAGTTGTGGTTCTGCAAAGTTCAAACTAATTCTATCCTTTCTCCTCTTTGATTTCTAGCGCGGTTTCCAAGCAGCTTCATGAAATTTCCTGATGTCTGATTAACTTCACTCTCCTCAGGCCCTTCTTAACTCTCTTGCCCCCACTTCATCTTTACCGTCTTCACCAGGTCTAAGAAAACAGAACTAGGAGGCAATAGTGGTTCGGTGGTAGAACTCTTGCCACCCATATGGGAGACCCAGGTTTGATTCCCAACCAATGCACCTCAGGCACAGCCACTACCCATCTGTCAGTGGAGGTTTTCGTGTTGCTATGATCATGAACAAGTTTCAGCAGAGCTTCCAGACTAAGATGGACTAGGAAGAAAGTCCTGGTAATCTACTTTCAAAAATAACGAATGTAAATGCTATGGATCACAATCATCCAATCGGTAACCAATCATGGGGATGGTGCAGGACCAGGCAGCATTTAGTACCCTTGTGCATGGAGTCACCATAAGTCAGGGGCAGACTGGATGGCAGCTAACAACAACAATAACAACAACAAGATAGAAACACAGACAGTCAACCCCGTTTTGGAAACCTTGACTTGCTTCCTACAGACAGTCATTAACAACCAATTTTTTTTCTTAATTTTCAAGAAGAAAACAAATAAAAATATATGCAGATGTCATTTTTTTAAATCACTGTATAAGAACAGTAAATACTCCAAAGTGGATTTTTGGCATTTTAACAATAAAAAGTAGTAAATAGTACTTTAATGGTCACTGTAAACAGCAGCCCACTAGACTGTTAATCGTAATAGTTATTTTTTAGGCAAAACAGAATACAGAACAGACTAGTCTGGCAGAGAGATTTCTATAAGAATCATTTTTGAAAGCCAATCTGGGGAACAAATAGATGAGGTGCAAAGTAAAACTTGCCAGGCTGTGGTGGAAATAGCATAAGCAAGTCCTACTGGCAATGTTTTAAAGAAGGCCAAGGTATGTATGGACAGATTCCTCATGGATGTCCACACTTTGTCCACATGGAGTGAAAGGAGAGAAGATTGTTTTTCAAAGGTGAAGTGTTTTCTCTCTCAACTCTGAGAGTCCAAAACCTTGAGAGCGGACTTCTCCAAGGATAACTGAATCCCAGATAACTGGCTTATGCCATTCAAAATCTGAACTGCCCCCAAATCCAAACCTAAACTGCCTGTTTTCTGCATAGGACATCTCCTTCCTGGTCAGGATGTCCATTCAGAGAAACAACTTACAGGATGGATTTTATATCATGTTATAAGTTAAAGATATAAACTCAGAATAAAGAAACTAAGGTAGCTCTAAGAGGTCTTTTCACTTCCCTAATGGAACAACCTCTACCATCTAAATACTTCCTGCCAGAGCTGTGCCCAGTTATCTGAAATCAGAAGTTCTCTCCCTGTAAAGTGCAGGAGATACTTAACATAAACTGACATATAGTAACCATATTTGCTACATTCCTTGATGACAATGTTGATTTTACGATACAAGTTTATAAAACATCTAACAAAGTCCTATTTTTTCCCATAACGTCTTGCCAAAATATTTTTGACTCATCAAACTCATTTTTAAAAGTTAAAGGTTATCTTTTTGTACAGGCGCCGTAAGCAAGTATGTAATCAGAACTGGGGCTAACCCTAGCCCCTTTGGCAATGGATCCTAGCTGCCACTAATCCCTCCATTATGCTGCCAAGCACTATTCCCTCCTAGCAAAAGTGGTTTTTTTTTAACTTATGCCTGCCTCAACTTGAGGAGTAGACAAAGATGAAAGGAATTGCTGGGACTTGTGAGAGAGCAATAGTTTTATAGGGGGAGTTGGAAGGGTCCAGTCCATCTCAGTGCTGGAAACACAACAAGTCTTTCTTTGACTTTTGGTGGACCAGTCAATCTGTTGATTTACCAATTCCTTTTCTCAACCATTTCCTCCCCAACCACACATTATTCACTGCTTTCTTCTTTCTTCCCACCCTCTCTTCTTTCCTCAGGTATTTCTGGACCGCCACACGTCTGTCACTTTGTTCTACTGTGGGGTCTTGTATGTTGCTGTTATGCTGGAAGCTATGCCACTGGTATTCAAATATCACCAGGGTCACCCATGGCAGACAGGTTTCAGCTGAGCTTCCAGACTAAGACAGACTAGGAAGAAGGAACTGGCAGTCTACTTCTGCAAAAAAACTAGCCAGTGAAAACCTTATGAATAGCAGCTGAACACTGTCTGATATAGTGCTGGAAGATGAGCCCCTCAGGTTGGAAGGCACTCAAAAGATGACTAGGGAAGAGCTGCCTCCTCAAAGTAGAGTCGATCTTAATGTTGTGGATGGAGTCAAGCTTTGGGGACTTTCATTTGCTGATGTGGTATGACTCAAAATGAGAAGAAACAGCTGCAAACATCCAATAATAATCGGAATATACAATGTAAGAAGTATGAATCTAGGAAAATTGGAAATCGTCAAAAATGAAATGGAATGCATAAACGTCGATATTTTAGGCATTAGTGAGCTGAAATGGACTGGTATTGGCCGTTTTGAATCAGACAATCATATGGTCTACTATGCCGGGAATGACAAATTGAAGAGGAATGGCGTTGCATTCATTGTCAAAAAGAACATTTCAAGATCTATCCTGAAGTACAACGCTGTCAGTGATAGCATAATATCCATAGGCCTACAAGGAAGACCAGTTGATACAACTATTATTCAAATTTACACACCAACAAGTAGGCTAAAGATGAAGAAATTGATGACTTTTATCAACTTCTGCAGTCTGAAATTGATCAAACATGCAATCAGGATGCTTTGATAATTACTGGTGATTGGAATGCGAAACTTGGAAACAAAGAAGTAGTATCGGTAGGTGGAAAATATGGCCTTGATGATAGAAACAACACCAGAGATCGCATGATAGAATTTTGCAAGACCAATGACTTCTTCATTGCAAATACCTTTTTTCACCAACATAAATGGCGACTATACACGTGGACCTCACCAGATGGAATACACAGGAATCAAATCAACTATACCTGGGGAAAGATGGAAAAGCTCAATGTCATCAGTCAGAACAAGGCCAGGGGCCGTCTGCGGAACAGACCATCAATTGCTCATATGCAAGTTCAAGTTGAAGCTGAAGAAAATTACAAGTCCCCGAGAGCCAAAGTATGACCTTGAGGGTATCCTACCTGAATTTAGAGACCATCTCAAGAATAGATTTGGCTCATTAAACACTAATGACTGAAGACCAGACATGCTGTGGGATAACATCAAGGTCATCATATATGAATAAAGCAAAAGGTTATTTAAAAAAAAGAAAATACCAAAATGGATGTCAGAAGAGACTCTGCAACTTGCTCTTGAACATAGAGTAGCTACAGCAAATGGAAGAAATGATGAAGGAAAAGAGTTGAACAGAAGATATCAAAGGGAAGCTAGAGAAGACAAAGTAAAGTATTATAATGAAATGTGCAAAGACCTGGAGTTAGAAAACCAAAAGGGAAGAACATACTCAGCATTTCTCAAACTGAAGGAAACGAAGAAAAAATTCAAGCCTTCAGTGGCAATACTGAAGGATTCTATGGGCAAAATACTGAACAACATGGGAAGCATCAAAAGAAGATGGAAGGAATCCACAGAGTCACTGTACCAAAAAGAATTGGTGGAAGTTTAATCATTTCAGGAGGTAGTATATGATTAAGAACCGATGGTACTAATGGAAAAAGTCCAAGTCTCACTGAAAACACTGGTGAAAAACAAGGCTCCAGGTATTGATGGAATACCAATTGAGACATTTCAACAAACGGATGCAACGCTGGAAGTGCTCACTCATCTATGCCAAGAAATTTGGAAGACAGCAACCTGGCCAACTGACTGGAAGAAATCCATATTTATTCCTATTCCAAAGAAAGGTGATCCAACTGAATGCAGAAATTATCGAACAATATCATTAATAGCACATGCAAGTAAAATTTTGCTGAAGATCATTCAAAAGTGGTTGCAGCAGTACATCGACAGAGAAGTGTCAGGAATTCAAGCTGGATTCAGAAGAGAACGTGGAACCAGGAATATCATTGCTGATGTCAGATGGATTCTGGCTGAAAGCAGAGAATACCAGAAAGATGTTTACCTGTGTTTTATTGACTATGGTAAGGCATTCGACTGTGTGGATCATAACAAATTATGGAGAACGTTGCGAAGAATGGGAATTCCAGAACAGTTAATTGTGCTCATGAAGAACCTGTACATAGATCAAGAGGCAGTTGTTTGAACAGAACAAGGGGATACTACGTGGTTTAAAGTCAGGAAGGGTGTGCGTCAGAGTTGTATCCTTTCACTATACTTATTCAATCTGTATGCTGAGCAAATAATCCGAGAAGCTGGAGAATATGAAGAAGAACGAGGCATCAGGATTGGAGGAAGACTCATTAAGAACCTGCGTTATGCAGATGACACAACCTTGCTTGCTGAAAGTGAAGAGGGCTTGAAGCACTTACTGATGAAGATCAAAGACTTCAGTATGGATTACACCTCAGCATAAAGGAAACCAAAATTCTCACAACTGGACCAATATGCAACATCATGATAAACAGAGAAAAGATTGAAGTTTTCAAGGATTTCATTTTACTTGGATCAGCAATCAACACCCATGGAAGCAGCAGTCAAGAAATCAGATGATGCACTGCATTGAGCAAATCTGCTGCAAAAGACCTCTTTAAAGTGTTGTAAAGCAAAGATGTCACTTTAAGGAATAAAGTGCACCTGACCCAAGCTATGGTATTTTTAATCGCCTCATATGCATGCGAAAGATGGACAGTGAATAAGGAAGACCGAAGAGGAATTGACAGCTTTGAGTTGTGGTGTTGGGGAAGATTCTTGAATATAGCATGGACTGTCAAAAGAACAAACAAATCTGTCTTGGAAGAAGTACAGCCAGAATGCTCCTTGTGTTGTACGTAGTGTCGCTATGAGTCAGAACCGACTCGACAGCACCTAACAAGAACAAGTATTAGGCACTCTTGTAATTACCAATTTGTGACTCCAGAGGCCGCTAGCATCCTGTTTTCGTACTCTTTTCAACTCTGTATCTTTTTAAGCCAGTGACATCCTAGGTCTGAACTGGGCTCTTTTCCAAGAGACATTAAGCAATCAACATCAAAAGAGCTAGGTTCTAGTCATGGTTCTCCCATTCCCTAGCAGCAAGAGTTTGGACAAGGAGTTTCACTTCTTTTAATCTCTCATTCCTAATCTGTGAAATGGATATAACACCTTTCTTGCCTACCTCATAGGGTTGTTTGGAGTATCAAATAAGATAATGGTGTCAAAGTGTTTTTTAAGCTATATTTTTCTTTAAAAACACATTACTGCATTGGATATTTGACTACTTACAGAATTCCTATAAAGCCATAGAATTTTGGAACTGAAATAGGTCTTAGATGTCTACTTCAGTGGTTAGAACAATATTACGTTCAGATGGGGAGCCTGAGACCCACACAATATACACATAATATGGAAATATATTTTTCCTGTGTAGTGATAATTTCAGTCAGGAAATAGACTAGAATACTGTATTGGACATTAAAGTATTTTAATTGGGACAAGGACACCTTAAGTAGGTTGTTTTGATTCAGATATTATGACACAAAAATATTTTGGCCCTAAGAACAAACAAGCCATTTTAGCTTAAATTAAGTATTGGCAAGTAGCTTGCCCAATAAATATCTTCTCCAACTCCATGTCCCCTTTCCCAAGCCTTTCCTCATTCCAAACCCTAGTTGTGTCAAAATGGCAGTATTAGGCTTACATTTTTTTAAGCCAGTTTTGTATTTCATTAATGTTTCTGTGAACTTATTTTAACAAAGTAATACATGAACATGGTAACAAATCAAGGCATACAGAAGAATTTATAATGAAATTCATTATAATGAAATTTATAATGAAATCCCTTCTTATCCCCTAGTCCCACTCCCTAGAAGCAACTTATTTTAATAGTTTCTATTTGTACTTCCTGGATTGAGCCAAAGCCAGTGTCAAGGTAGACTGGACCACACTATTCATTATGCACTGCAATAGGAGAGAAAGGCTGAGAAGCAACCGTCACCGGCTATATATACATATACCATGGTGTGCTTCCTATTTACATGTCTCTCTGGTTCCCCAAGATGGAGTTCCTTGAGAAATTCAAGCTATGACCCCCTATAATGCCCAAAGAAAAGCCCCACCTTAATTCTCAGGAGGCAACAGTTGAACTAAGCCCTAGACTCTTACTTTATTTCTAGATTCTGATGATCTAGCACATAGTAGGAACTTGAAGATTTAATTAACTAACCAACAAAGGTCTTAAGAAGGCAATACAGTATTACTGTCGGCAATCACTGGAAGTGACCAAGACAGCCTACTCATATATTATCATTCCAATGCAACTACAACATTGCAAAGAATGGGAATCCCAGAACACTTAATTGTGCTCATCCAGAACCTGTATATAGACCAACAGGCAGTCATTGGAACAGAACAAGGCAATATTGCATGGTTTAAAGTCAGGAAAGTTGTGTGTCAGGGTTGTATCCTCTGACCATACTTATTCAACCTGTATGCTGAGCAAATAACCTGAGAAGCTGGACTACGTGAAGAAGAATGTGGCATCAGGATTGGAGGAAGACACATTAACAACCTGTGATATGCAGATGACACAACCTTGCTTGCTGAAAGTGAAGAGGACTTGAAGCACTTACTGATGAAGAT
>NW_004444004.1:9398493-9436885 GCF_000243295.1 Trichechus manatus latirostris | reverse complement strand
AGGAAGACACATTAACAACCTGTGATATGCAGATGACACAACCTTGCTTGCTGAAAGTGAAGAGGACTTGAAGCACTTACTGATGAAGATCAAAGCCTTTAGTATGGATTGCACCTCAACATAAAGAAAACAAACGGCCCAATAAGCAACATCATGGTAAACGGAGAAAAGATTGAAGTTGTCAAGGACTTAATTTTACTTCAATGCCCATGGAAGCAGCAGTCAAGAAATCAAAATGACGCATTGCATTGGGCAATTCTGCTGCAAAAGATCTCTTTAAAGCATTAAAAAGTAAAGATGTCACTTTGAGGAATAAAGTGCACCTGACCCAAGCCATGGTATTTTCAATCGCCTCATACGCATGTGAAAGATGAACAATGAGTAAGGAAGACTGAAGAAGAATTGACGCCTTTGAATTATGGTGCTGGCAAAAAATATTGAATATACTATGGACTACCAGAAGAACAAACAAATCTGTCTTGGAAGAGGTACAGCCGGAATGCTCGTTGGAAGCGAGGATGGCGAGACTTTGTCTCATGTACTTTGGACATGTTATCAGGAGGGACCAGTCCCTGGAGAAGGACATCATGTTTGGTAAAGTAGAGGGTCAGCGAAAAAGAGGAAGACTCTCATTGAGATGGACTGACACAGTGTCTGCAACAATGGGCTCAAGCATAACAATGATTGTGAGGATGGCACAGGACCGGGCAGTATTTTGTTCTGTTGTACATAGGTTCACAATGAGTCGGAACTGACTCAACAGCACCTAACAACAACAACGCAACTATGGAAGGAGCCCTGGTGGCCCAGTGGTTAAAGCACTTGACTGCTAACCGGAAGATCTGTTGTTCGAACCCACCAGCCGCTTGACGGGAGAAAGATGAGGCAGTCTGCATCTGTACAAGATTTACAGCCTTGGAAACCCTATAGAGGAATTCTACTCTGTCCTACAGGGTTGCTATGAGTCGGAATCAACTCGACAAGAATGGATAGGTAGGTAATCTTTATAGAAGCAGACTGCCACATCTTTCTCCCACGGAGGAGCTGGTGGGTTTGAACCACCGACCTTTCAGTTAGCAGCAGAGCACTCAGCCTTGGAAACCCTATGTGGCAGCTCTACTCTGTCCTATAGGGTCACTATGAGTCGGAATCCATTCTACAACAACGGGTTTTTTTATGCAACTACCCCCTAAGGATAGAAAAATTAACCTGTACGTGGAGATAGGTCCTGAACTAACCTTGGTTCAACCTGTTAATCAATCAACAATCAATAGCTGCCATAACAACACTCATTTATTGAGTATCTAATGCAGCACATCCAGGATCTGGAATAAGCATTTTATATGTTATTGAGTCCTCTCAACAACCTTATGAGATCCAAAACCCATTGCCATCGAGTCGATTCTAACTCATAGCAACCCTATAGATAGCGACTATTATCGCCATCACTAGTGAGAAAATTGTCACCCTGAGAGAGAACATAACTTTATAACTTGCCCAAGGTAATACAGTTAGTGTGAAGTTATGTAGGTGGGGTACAAGTCCAAACAGTTTGACTCCAGAGATGTGCTCTTAATCACTACGCTATAAGCAACATGTTTTAAAATTACATACCATAGTGTCTTTCACATAGTCGATGATCAATAAATGTTAGTTCTCTTTTGGTCTTACTGGAAACAGGAAATATTTGGACAACCATAAGTTAGGGAGGTAAAGAATGTAGAGACAGAATCAGATCATATTGAGAAGCAAACATGGAGTTAATATTGGTATTCTTAATCACCTTCCCAGCTTCTCACTCTCCTTAGTATCCCCCCGCCACCCTTGAAAGTCATCCAATTTGATGTTCAAGTCAGTGCACTAGAGTTGGCTGCCTTCCTACCATAGGACTTCATCCAAACCTACACCCACACAAGCCATGTGTCTACTCCCTCCTGTATTTCATTATAGGTCATGCTGATGATCCAAACAGAATGGGAAAATTATGTTTGGGGAGAAGACTATAAGCCTGGATACACTTGGCTAGGGCAGACTTGCCTGTCTGCAGAAGTTTTCTGAGGCTCCCTCAGGATGGAAGAGTGAATTCTGCTTCCTTGCTTCTCAGGATATATTCTGTAATAAGTTGCATTTGTGTTATACTTTTTATTCTCCAAAGAACTTTTGCAGATGTTATCACATGCAATCCTCACAAGAAAATTGTGAGCTAGGCACACTGCATTCAGTAAGCATTTAATGTAACCTACTATGTGCCTTGTGGTAGGCATTGAGTTAAACATGAATAAGGTTAACTCCTACTCATCCTTCCAGTCTCAACACAAATGCCACTTTTTCAGAGACGACTTCTCTTTTTTTCTCTCATCATATCCTGCTTGCATCCTTCACATGACTTATCGCAATTTAATTATAGATTTATTTGTTTATTGTCTGGCTTCCCCATCTGGACTACTGTAACTTCGAAAAGGGCAGAGACTTTGTCTTGTTCCCCACTGAAACTTCCCCACCCCCCACATAGCACAGTAGGGAGAAGTTCACAGTCTGGTAAAGGGAAACAGACAAGTACCCACATAAGCATAATCAACTATTGTTGATTCCTTGGAAGAAGTCTGTTTAGAGTACGGGCCTAACAGCTGGAGGAACTAATTCTATTTCTATGTATCAGAAAAAAACTTTCCTGATGAAGTTATACTCTTGGGCTGAATCTCTAAAGACGTATGGGGACAAAGATGGGTAAATACTCCCAGAAAGAGGGAGCAACATAGAAAGTAGCATGAAGGCATAAAACAGTATGTCATATTCTAGGAACTGCAAGTATTCTGGAAATTTCTGGAGCATGTGAAAGTGAAGTGAAGGGTGTGAGGTGGTGAGAGATGAACTTGAAGTAAGCTGGAGCTAGGTCAACAGGAGGACCCTGAATGCTATGCTACTGAATTTGAACTTCATTCCACTCACAATAATAATAGCTACTATTTACTGACTACTAACTCATTCCACTCACAATAATAATAGCTACTATTTACTGACTACTAACTTTGAGGACTAAAGTGCACCTGACCCAAGCCATGGTATTTTCAATTGCCTCATATGCATTTGAAAGCTGAACAGTGAATAACGAAGACCGAAGAACAATTGATGCCTTTGAATTATGGTGTTGGTGAAGATTACTGAACATACAATGGACTGCCAGAAGAACGAACAAGTCTGTCTTGGAAGAAGTACAGCCAGAGTGCTCCTTGGAATTTAGAATGGCGAAACTTCGTCTCGCGTACTTGCATATGTTATCAAGAGGGATCAGTCCCTGGAGAAGAACATCTTGCTTGGTAAAGTAGAGAGTCAGTGAAAAAGAGGAAGACCTCAGTGAGTTGGATGGACACGGTGGTTACAATTGGCTCAAGCATAACGACAATTGTGATAATGGCGCAGGACCAGGCAGTATTTTGTTCTGTTGTAGACAGGGTCGCTGTGAGTCAGAACCGACTTGACAGCACCTAACAACAACAATAACTTTGAGCTGAGTAGATACATTTTGCTTATTTTTAACTCTTCGTTACGCAAAAATTCAAACATGTAAAAAAGTAGAGAATGGTATAATAAACTTCCATGCATCCATCACTCAGCTTCAGTTATTATCAACTTGTGCCAATTGTTCTTGTTATCTATGGTTGCAAAAAAAACTACCCTCCAAATTTAGTGGCATAAAACAATCATTTTATTATACCCTGATTTAGGAAATAATATTGGATTTATTATTCCCTCTCCTTGAGCATAGAGAATGTGACCCAGTTGGAGCTGGGCTCACAAGTACTCACAAGGACAAATCAACTGGGCCCTGAGGTATAAAGACAATAGCTAAGATAATCTTGGAAAATATCTTTTAGGAAAACTTTCACATAAAGCCAATCAAACAGAACACAAAAGACTTTCTACTCTTTTTCTATTAGCATTTAGTGACTAGACATTTGTTGGACCGATGAAGACCCTCCTGACTGCTGTTACTGAAACCTGTACCAATGATTGTTAAGAAAGATAATTCAAAATGTAAGATCACAGTTCCTAGACAATCTGAAAAGGCTAAGCTTTCAATGGTTTTGCCCATTTGTAATGTTAACATACACTGATGGCTCTGTAACTGTTCTTTGGACTCGGGCAGACATGGCTGTAGCAGCATGCTTGTCCATTTTCCCATTCTTGTCTGTTCTGTAACATTCTTTGGACTTGGACAGACATGGCTCTAGCAACATGCTTGTTCGTTTTCCCACTTTTGTCTGTTCTGTGATATTTCCTTGGACTCGGACAGACATGGCTCTGGCCGCATGATTGTGGGTTTCCCACTTTTGCGTTTTTGAATATATGCCGAAATAAAACTTTCTTTTTGCTTTATTCAACTTTGTGATGTTCTTCCCCTACAACAACCCCCATGATTCTGTGAGCCAGGAATCTGGGCAGGGCTTTGCTGGACCATTCTTCTCCTTGTAGCACTGACTGAGGCAACTTAGTAGGACTCAGCTGGTGGATGAGCTGGTCTAGGTGGTCACTGAGTGAACTGCTGGAGCCCTAAAAGCTTTCAGAAACACTGAGCAGAAGGAAGGACATAGAGCATAGCTTCTGGGCACAGGCCATTAACTTCTTTGGATCCCTCCATTCAAGGCTAGGAGTATTCTGAAGATACTAACTTAGTTCCCATGGACTCACATTGGCCATCTGCTGCAATCTCCTTTATTCCGTATTAGTGTGGCAGCAGGGGGTAGGAGGCCTTCATATTAGACCTATTTTGTCATTCCCCTCACCCATCATCCTCCACCCTGGGAATCTTTTCTATTTGGGGTTGGAATTGGTAAGGGAGGTCAAAGAAAGCCCAATTCTCTTGCAGTCTCAAACCCTTAAGTCAGTGGTGTGTTGGTAAATGTTTAACAATCAGAACAAAAAAGCCCTGCTTTGTAGCATTTGCTGATTTCCATGATGTAAATACCCTCACCATGACCAATTTCATGCTACCAACATGACTGAATCTGAGAGTTGGGAAGAAATGTGCATAATCAGCTCTTAAGTGCCAGTTGGGAATAAGCATGTGAAAAGATGCTCAACATCATTAGTCATCAGGGAAATGCAAATGAAGACCACAGTGAGATACCACTTCACACCCACTAGGATGGCTATTATAAACAAAATGGAAAATAACAAGTGTCATTGAAGATGTGAAGAAATTGGACCCTCACGCACTCCTGGTGGTAATGTAAAAACCATTCAGCTGCTGTGGAAAACAGTCTGGCAGTTCCTCAAAATGTTAGAGGTAGAATTATACCATTTGATCCAGCAATTCCACTCCTAGGTATATACCTGAGAGTTGAAAACACATGTTCACACAAAAACTTGCATCCAAATATTCATAGCAACATTATTTATAATAGCTAAATAAGAGAAACAACCCAAATGTTCATCAGCTAATGAAAGTTTAAACAAAATGTGATACGGTAGCCCCACCCCCCATTCGCAGTTTTGACTTCCGCAATTTCAGTTACACGCAGTCAACTGAGGTTCGAAAATGTTAAATGAGTAGGTAGCATCATGAAATCTCACACCGTCCCGCTCCGTCATTCACATAACTTTTATTACACTATATTGTCATAATTGTTCTATTTTATTATTAATTATTGTTGTTAATCTCTTACTGTGCCTAATCTATAAATTAAATTTTATCATAGGTATGTATGTATAGGACAAATCATAGTATACATAGGGCTTGGTAGCATCCGCTGTTTCAGACATCCACAGGGGGCCTTAGAACATATCTTCTGTGGATAAGGGGGGGACTACTGTATATCTATACAATAAAATATTATTCAGCCACAGAAAGGAATGACTTATACTACATGGATAAAACTTAAAAACATTACGCTAAGTGAAAGAAGCCAGACACAAAAGGCCACATATTGTATAACTCCACTTACATGAAAAATCCAAAATAGGCAAAGTCATAAAGAAAGTAGATTAGTGGTTGCCATGGGCTGAGAGGAGGGGAAAATGGGGAATGAATGAAAATGGGTATGGATATTCTTTCTGAGATGATTAAAGTATTCTGGAATTAGATGGCAGTGATGGTTGCGCAGCCTTGTCAATATACTAAAACTTACTGGATTGTACACTTTAAAACTGTGAAGTATATGGTATGTGAATTATATCTCAATAAAGCTGGTAAATAAAAGGATTAATTGATATTTCCCAGACTTTTGATTTGAGCAACTATCACATGCTGATATAGAAAAATTCATATATATGTAGATATCTTAAAAATAAAGTTATTTTTAAAAAAGATGCAGTTGGAGTGGACTCTAGCACATCACTGCCTGAAAATCTTGTCCTTCCACTAAGGGAATGGAAACCAAAGTCAGGAAGATCCCATTGTTTATGCTTTTATGATAGTTACATGCCATCACTGAGGCAATGAGTACAGGAATGACTAGTAAATTGAATGGGAAGTGGATGAATCCCTGGAAGGCAAAAATCTAGTAATATCTCAAGTATATTATGCCAGCATCTGTCTGTCTACCTCTCTATCTACCCTCCTCCTACATTTATTGTGAGTCTCAAAATATTCTGCTGCTGTTGCCAGATACATGTTTGTTGGATGTAAACTATGATAGTCAATTTCTGACTTACCTAATATCAGACATTTTTATCAAAGCCCATCATATAAAACGTACAGCATTTTGCTTTCTGTAATACTACTGCTGGTTCAGTCAAGAACTAGGACTAGATGAGTATGTAACTGGAAGAAGTTTGCACTCATCCTCAACCTCTCCGTGTTCTACTCTTCCTTTTCTTCTGTCCCTCCCTCCATTCTCTAATCTGTATATACTTTAATAGGAAAGGGTCTAATATACCTCTTCAAACCAATGTGTATACTTTTCAGGTATACACATATAAAAACCCTTTGTTATAGAAATCATCATATATATAATTTACATATAGTTATAATATTTATTTATTGCTGGAATACTTTAAAGCAAATCCCATATAACATATCCTTGCAAAGTATATGTCCTTAAAGAAAAGCAGTGCGATATATAGCAAAACACAAACGAACAAACAAACATAAATGCTACCATGGGCTGAAGGTAAAGAGACTTACGCCTTGTCTCACTTAGCTCTGCCACTAATTAGCCACATGATCATGGGAACATTTAAGCACTTAGTCTCAGACTTCTTTCCTTAAAAAGGAAAAAACAAAACAAATCTGAATTTTATGACTTTACAACATTAAAATTCTATATTCAATTTCCTCTAGGAATATTTGAATTTTAAAATGGGACAAACGTTTACCATCCCTCATCTCTCCGGTAATGGAAAGTGGTTTGGGGGAGCATTAGTTGGAGCTGTGGGGATAGGGGAGGAATCATTCAAAGGTCTTGGAGTTACTCTTTGAAGGAAGCTGCCAAACCATTTCCATAGAAGGCTGTTCTTGACTATCACAAAGGCCAAGTGTGGCTCTGAAAAAAATGCTAAATTATGGCATCATTCCTCTTTACTACTGGACTTTCAAAATTAGTTGTTTAAATAGCCTGGAAATCATCTGCCTGGATTAAATTGGGAAACTGTGCTGTAAGAATAAAATGTTTTCCAGCTTCAAACAAATGTCTATTTTCTTAAATATCCAAACACTCTACAACTTGCTTAACTGTTAAGGAGCCTTCTCTCTGTCTCTCTGTCTCTCTCTTCGCTCTCTTTCACTCTTTTAGCTGAATGCTGCCATCTGCTGGGTGTGTGGCAGCACTCAGCTGGAACAGAAAAATCTTTCTGTCGGATCCACAGCAGAAAAACAAAACAAAGAAACAAAAACACTAAAGGCATAAAACTCAAAAACCCATTTGGCATCGGGTCGATTTCAACTCAGTAGTGACCCTATAGGACAGAGCAGAACTGCCCCATAGGGTTTCCAAGGAGTGGCTGGTGGATTTGAACTGCCGACCTTTTGATAAACAACTGTAGCTCTTAACCACTACACCACCAGGGCTCCAAAGGCATGAGATGTACAAATTAAAACACAACTTAAGCAATTTTTGGTTTATTATTTAACCACAGATGCATTTTTTCTGATATAAGTAAAATATGATTATTTTGGAACATTTATAAAATACGAAAAAGTGAATGTGGTAAAATATCCAATTGCTGACCATTCTCAAATGTTAACATATTTTTCTACTTTGTTAAGTGCATTTTTTGCATTACTCTAACTTTCATTCAAAATGCAACTTTTTTGAAGACGCTGACTTTCATTCTACGAGTATTTATTGAGCACCCTCTGTATACCAAGCATTGTGTTAGATACTGGGAATAAAATTGTGAACAAGAATTTGAGAGAATCCCTGCCCTCACAGAGTTTACATTTAAGGGTGGAGAAGACAATAAGCAAATAAGCAAATGAAGATATAATTAAATGTTAGATAATGATAAATGCTGTGAAGAAAAGGAAAGCAAGATAAGGGGATAAAGAGTGATTGCAGTGCTACTTTAGATAGGGTGGTCTGGGAAGATCCATCTGAAGTGGTGGAGGAAGTGACATTTGAGAAGAAACCTGAATGAACCCAGGAAAGGAGTCATGCAAATGTCTGGGGAAAGAGTCTTCTGGGGGCGGGGTGGGGGTGGAGGGGTGGGGAAGTGTTCTAGGTTGAAAGCAAAGGCTCTGAGGCAAGAGCATGTTTACTGTGTTACAGGCCATAGCAAGGAGGCTAGTGTGGCTGGAAAGGAGTATGCAAGAAGAAAACTATAAGGAAATAAGACAGGAGAGCATAGCCAGGGATGAAATCATGAAGAGGTCAAATCATGTGCGTACAACTTCCGTAGCATTTTCCCCGTTTAGCACATTTAACGTAATAGACCAGCACCTTGAAGGATGGGCGGGATCCACAGTCAGCAATGAAGGGAAAGAACATCCCAGAAAAAAAACAATATTGAAGCAAAGGCATGAATGCTGTAGGGGTTAACAGTATGGGTTGCGGGACTTGAGAGACTCAGTTCAAATCCCGGCTGTACCACTTTTAGCTGCACCATGAGCCTCCTTCTCCAACCAATAAGTAGAGTTTAAGCAGCTGGTACACCATAGGCCCTACCTCTAGGGAACTTCAGATCAGATGAGGGTGGCTGCAGACCCAACCAAAGAGAGGGTCACCCAACATCCAGTATTATACATTGGATATAGCAGTAGAGTGGAAATGTAGTAGAGGGGAGAGAGGGAGGGAATTTGACACATTAAAAAGGTAAGAAGCGGAAAGATAGAGAGAGAGAGAGAGAGAGAGAGGGAGACAGGGGTAGGCTCTATAATTTCACCTAGTCTTGGGTAGAAATTTTAGTTGCCACTAAAGGAAAAGTATACTGTACAATAATGTATCTCAAACTTTAGTATGCTTCAGGATTCTCTGAAGGGCTTGTTAAAATACAGATTGTTGGAGCCCACATTCAGAGTTTCTGGTTCAGTAGGTCTGGGGTGAGGCCTGAGAATTTGCAAGTTCCAAGGTGATGCTGTTGATGCTTATCTGGGGACCACACTTTGAAATCCAAGGCTATGACTGCTGCCACATGAGACAAAAGTGGAAAACACAGTCAGACTGTTTCTTTGTTCACATACCGCCATATGGCGAAACACTTATCTCTTGGGCATTGATCAAAATGGTTTTTTGTGCCTCCGTACTTCCAGTGTTATTCAAGGTCGAGAGGGAGAGAGTTGTGAGTTATATGGCTTATTTAATATAAGAAAGAGTATATCTATCCCATATCCTCTGTTGATGAGGATATGAGAAAATAAGCTTTCTCCTATTCTGGTAGTGGGGATGTCAAATGATACAATCTTTCTGTGCAACAGTTGATCAATATGTGTAAAATTCTAAAAATACTAAATTCTAAATACTACTTGATTAAGCAATTCTCCTTCTAGAAATTTATCATATGGAATGATTTGGAGACGTACTGCAAAATTGAGGTATATGGATGTCCATCACAAGTATAATTTATAAAACTCAAACTGGAAACAGCCTGAATGTCCAGCAAGGGGAAATTGGATAGATGCAGTGGAATGCTTTGCTGTGGAAGAAATCTTAGTGACAAGAAAACATATATGGAAGTAGATATTACAGATGTTGTGTGTATGTATGTGTGCAATATTTTTTGGTTTGTTGTATTTTCTAAAATTGCTGCAATGCATGTGTATTGTTTTTGTGGTCAGAAGAAACATTATCTTTCCAAATTGCTTGATGCAAATTATACTAGGAAACTTCACGTACATTGTCTTTCTCTATATTCAAGTTTAGGACTTTGCAGAAAAGCTACAGCAAAGTCTACAGACCTTAAATCAAACTAATCATTTTGCTCCTCAACAAAATATTATTAGTAAGGGAGTCATTGTTGTCTGTTAATGTAGTTCAGAAAGCAATGGTATCAATGAGACAGAAGAGAAACTAACTTTTCCTGTATCTATATACCATATTCCATTTTCCTTGCACAAATAACTATTAAATGTGATGATAGAATTTGAGAAATTAGGCTAAAAAATACCAGTTTTACAAAGACATCCCAAATAATGATAAACCCACCATTTCCAGTATACTGTAGCAACAAGCTTACCTGGATACAGTTGAGGTAAAAATTGCAGTTTGATAACCTGTCTGTATCAGGATCACTATTACTTTGGACTCCAAGTATCAATGGACAGGAAAAAAGTGACATTTATATTTAAACTTTATTTAGTATGTTCACAGAAAATTACAGTAGAACAACTTGGAATTCCTATAATTTCATGTTAAAAGTAAAAGCATAAATTCATAGAAAAGATATAAATGCTTGGTTACAAATTTAGCATTTTAATAATCATATAGTAGAATTAAATCTTATTGACTTTTGAGGCACAGAATATTTAGCTATAAAAGATACTTACCAACTACCTTTCTCTACTTATGAAATGGAGTCTACTTAGAATTCATATGTGGGTTCTAGAGCTCAAGAAACAAATTAAGCCAAAGGAGCAAATTCCCCAGCATTGAAAAGACGTCTAATTCTGAAAACATAGCTGTTTTCCTAAAATCTCTCATTCTAAACCACCTTCCTTCTTGCTCACCTTCCTGTTCTTCTCTTATGCAAACAAACCTGAACATTTTTTTCTTTCATGTGAACATTTAGTTTTGAAAGATTATTCACATTAAAGCTTATAGAATGAAAAATACTTTGAACAGAGCAATGAAAGGTTAAAAAATATTGAAACAATATTGAAAGAATATGTTCTTCAATATAATCCACTACGATATCCCTGTTAACTGCAAAACTTTAAGGGGAAAGAACTGTTTTGTCTTCAGATTTGAAGGTTGATCCTGGTCTATTCTTCATTTTCAGCTTCGAGAATCTCTCATTGAGTGAAAGCTTAGTCTGTGAAGGAGAAAAAATGCTATAACCTTGGGAGGTTAGTAACCTTCCAAAATACTCCTAAAACTTGGTTACTAAAAATAGACAGGAGGTGATTGGAGAAGACCGTGAGTGAGAAGAGGAAGACTCAAGAGCACTATGAGTTTTGAAGGGATTACAGAGAGCACAAAGTAGTTTCCCTGACCTATGGTATACTACTGAGACCACCTCCTGGTTCTTAAAGGCTAAATAGTGGCATCAAAGGTCTTTAATTAAAGAGGCAGGAAACAAAGCATACTACTACCCCACTGAGGAAGTGGGCAAGTTTCTACAGTGGCTTACTTCTTTGTAGTGGAGATCAAATGCCTCCACTATGCCAGGGATTTGGGAATCTGCCTGTGAAGACAACCCTAAGGCCAAATGACTTGAAATTGATGTTTTCAGTCCACAGTGAACTGGAATATCTCATAGATATTCCAAGACTTAACTTCCAGTTTCGTCCTTGTATAGACGGCCATTAAGCTATCCTCATCTTCAAGAAATATGTTTTCAACATCACTCTAAAACTCAGATCAGAAACCAGCTTAGTACTTCTCTGAGGCACAGGTGGTCTATATCTATTACCTATTTTCCAATTATAGGTCATATACTTTTTTTTGTTTATGAATATGAAATTTGCATAATATTATTAATTCACTTAGCAGGGTAGTACTAAGTAGCCCTCAGTATAATGGAAATTGATGGCATTGCACTGTCCCTTGCCTGTAAGAAATTTTTTTATTTTTATAGCATTTTATTGTGTTTAAGGTGAAAGTTTACAGAGCAAATTAGGTTTCCATTTAACAATTCTTACACAAATCATTTAGTGATATTGGTTACATTTTTCACAAAGTATCATCATTCTCATTCATTCTGTTCTGCTTGTACCGTTTCCAGTATTCTAGTTTCCCTGCCCCCTTACCTTCTCATCTTTGCTTTAGAGTAATTTTTGATCATTTGGTCTCATATAGATGATTTTTTAAAGGAGTTCATTACTCACAGGTGATATTCTTTATTTTATGAACCAATCTGTCATTTAGCTAAAAGGTGACCTCAAGGGATAATTTCAGCTTAAGGTTTAAAGAGTATCTCAGGGCGATAGTCTCGGGGAGTCCTCTAGTCTCAACTGGTCCAATAAGTCTGGACATTTTAAGAATTTGAGTTCTGTTCCACATTTTTCTCCCCTTCTATCAGGATCCATCTATTGTGGCCCTGATCAGATGGTCGGTAGTGGTAGCTGGGCACCATCTAGCTGTTCGGGTCTCAGGGTAGATGAGGCCATGGTTCATGTAGACAATTAGTCCTGTAGACTACTTTCTTCTCTGAGTTTTTGGTTTTCTTCTTTCTCTTTTGTTCTGGACGAATAGAGACCAATAGATGTATCTTAGATGGCCGCTCGTAAGCTTTTAATGCTCCAGCACTACTCACCACATTGGGATGTAGAATATACACTTTATGAACTATATTATGCCAATTAACTGAGTTATCCTGTGAGACTATGGTCCTAATAAGCCTTCAAACCCAGAAAACGGTATCTTGCAAGGTGTGTGGTTATGTCTAAGAAGTATCCGTAACTGTGCCCGCTCTATGGTTTATTATATATATGAATATACATGCATGCACACACATACCTGCATGTACATATGCCTATAGATACATCTATCTGTGCACATACAACCTATTGCTGCCAAGTCGATTCCAACTCATAACGACCCTATAGGACAGAGTAGAACTGCCCCACAGGGTTTCCAAGGCTGTAAATCTTTACAGAAGCAAACTGCCACATCTTTCTCCCGTGGAGCGGCTGGTGGGTTCGAACTGCAGATGTTTCACATATTCATTCCCATACAAATATGCCTCTATACCTATTTATGTAACCACACACATATTTTTTGGTTGTTGTTGCAAAATTATATTTGTCATATCCTTTAATAAAAATGTCCTTTTCTCTTGTGCACTTCTTAGTGACATCATTTACCTTGCTCAAACTGTGTGCACTTCACCCACATTTGATGCTACCTTTCCCATCACCAAAAATAACAAGTATCTACTATCTCAAGGGTGCTCTCCTCTCTCCCCCCATCCCACCCATCCCTGTGTATATATCTATTCTTATCTTCTTATAAGAGTGGCTCATCCAATATTTGTCCTTTTGTGATTGACTTATTTCACTCAGCATAATGTCCTCCAGATTGAACCATGTTATAAGATGTTTCATGGATTCATCATTATTATTTATGGCTGTGTAGTATTCCATTGTATGTATGTACATTTTGTTTATCCATTCATCCGTTGATGGGCACTTACGTTGTTTTAATCGTTTTGCTATTGTGAGTAATACTGCAATGAACATAGGTGTGCATATGTCTGTCCATGTCTCTTTTATTAGCTCTCTAGGTATAGAGAGGGACTGCTGGATTATAAGGTATTTCTATTTTTAGCTTTTTGAGGAAGCGCCATACCGTTTTCCATAGTGGTTGTACCATTTTACAATCCCACCAGCAGTGGATAAGCGTTCTAATCACCCCACATCCTCACCAGGATTTACTGTTTTCTGTTTTTGTTTTTTTAAATCAATGCCATTTTGCAGGGGTGAGAAGGTATCTCATTGTAGTTTTGATTTGCATCTCTCTAATGGTTAATGATTGTAAGCATCTTTTCATGCGTTTGTTGGCCGCCTGAATGTCCTCTTTGGTGACGTGTCTGTTCATGTCCTTTGCCGGTTTTTTAGTTGTTTGTCTTTTTGTTGTTGAGTTGTTGAAGTTTTCTATATATTTTAGAGATCAGACCCTTATGAGATATGCTGTTGCTGAAGTTTTTTTTTCGGTGAAGTCTTTTGATGAGCATAAATATTTAATTTTTAGGAGGTCCCAGTTATCTGTCTTCTGTTGTTCATGCATTTGTAGTTGGGTTTGATAATCTATTTTTAAAAAATTAGGTCCCATAGTTTTGTCCCTATGTTATCTTCCAGAAACTTTATAGTTTTAGCTTTAACATTTAGGTCTTTGATCCATTTTGTGTTAGTTTTTGCATATGGTGTGAGGTATGGATCCTGTTTCATTTTTCGGCAAATGGATATCCAGTTTTTCCAGCACCATTTGTTGAAGAGACTGTTTCTTCTGCATTGAATAGACTTTGACCCCTGAAGAAAATCAGCTGCCCACAGATAGGTGGATTTATTTCTGGGTTCTCGATTCTATTCCATTGGTCCGTATGTCTATCATTGAACCAGTACCAGGCCATTTTGATTACTATGGCTGTATCGCATATTTTGAGATCAAGAAGTGTGAGGCGTCCTACTTTGTTCTTCTTCAATATTGCTTTGGCTATTCAGGGAGTCTTTCCATATAAAGTTGGTGATTCATTTTTCCATTTCAGTAAAAATGTTGTTGGAATTTGGATCAGTATCTATAGATCACTTAGAGTAGTACTGATTTTTTCACAATGTTAAGTCTTCCAATCCATGTAGAAGACAACCACAATTAACCAGAACACAGATGTATAGTGTGTTCTGGTTAGTTTAGCCTGCTGCTAACTGAAGGTTGTACAGAAAATTCTTTTGGTCTCTTGATCTTTTATTCTCTTTGGCAAGTGAGAATCACATTGAGCCTTAAGGTCACCACAGATGTAAAAGTATATTAGATTGCTTGGGCTAAATCTATGTTTGGTTTTAAGTTCATTTAAAAAATAATTGAGGTCAGCTTATTTTCTTGACCTTTCTGTCTTTCACAAAGGTGGAATACAGGGAACAATTTTCTTGTGAATTAAGGGCTCGAGATAGGTTTTGGTTAACTACATTTTTTCCTATACAGGTAGTCTCCGGGTTACGAATGTCTGACTTACGTACAACCCATAGATATGAACCAACCCCTGTAAAGCCTATTATATTAAAAATTCAAAGTACATAGTAACAAAAAAAAAGTTCATAATAACAAACGGGTGCTACTTTTTGACTTGCATCAAAACATTATTATTATTACTGCTATTATGTTAAAGATGTTTTAGTGTATCTGGAAGTGTTTCTTTAATGTTTTTAGGCACAGAAAGGTATACCATATACTAAGACAAACATTTGACTGACATTAGATACTAACTGTACCTAACTGTTTCAACTTATGTACAAATTCAACTTAAAGATAGATTTAGGAAAGGAACTTGTTTGGGGCTGCCTGTACATAAAAATGCCCTTGTATATACCAAGTAGGCCTATGAAATAGACATGAATTCTTTAACATCTCACGAACAACCTTACTGTGCAATTCTATTACATTTACGTGATCACTCATTGCTTCGAAGTTGAATTTCAGGTATATTCCTCTGGGCTAAGTTTGGGAACTCTTGATTGTAGTACGCTTAGTTGTTAAGAGTAAAGCTTTAACTCCACGTCTTAAGTATCTGTCAGTTAAGCATAATAATGAAAATATTTGACAGCAACTAATTAGATGAGCAACTTTGGGCCATTCAATTTAACCTCTCTGGATCTCATTTTCACCAGCTATAAAATGAAGGAGGGATATACAAGAATCTTCAAGGTTTCATTTAGTAGTATTAAGATTTCAAGTACTGAATCTGGGAGATTTGTGTAGCATTCAAGAGGATCACATGCATACTTTAATCTAGCCTTTTTTATGTTGTTACTTCCAAAGCCCAGATGAGTTTTGCTACTGGTTAAATGCCAAAGCAATATTACTATTATTTAAGTATGGCCATGCCTGTAAGAAAGGAGCCCTGCTCACGTAGTGATTAAGCGCTTAGCTGCTAACTGAAAGGTCGTGGTTCAAACCCAACAGCCACTCCGTGGGAGAAAGATGTGGCAGTCTGTTTCCATAAAGATTTACAGCCTTGGAAAACCCTATGGGGCAGTTCTACTCTGTCTTACAGGGTCCCTATATGGTCGTTATGAGTCAGAATCGACTTGACAGCAATGGTTTTAATGGGTATGTCTATAAGCATTTTGGGACAAAATGAGCCAGAGCCAACTCTGTAGAGATTGAAAGTGCATTAGTGGTTGCCTTGGGCTCAGGGAGGAGAAGTAGGGGAGAAAGTGGAGACTGACTGCTAATGGGTATGAGGTTTCTTTTTGGGATGCTAAAAATTCTCTAAAATTACATTGTGGTGATGGTTGCCCAACTTTGTAAATATACTAAGAAACACTGAATTGTATACTTTAAATGGGTGAACCTTATGGCATGAAAATTATATCTTTTTAAAATAATTTTTTTATTTTATTCATTTTGTTGTTGTTGAGAATATAAACAGCAAAACATACACCAATTCACAGTTACCAAATGTACAGTTCAGTGACATTAATTACATTCTTCAAGTTGTGCAACCATTCTCACCTTCCTTTTCTGAGTTGTTCCTCCCCCGTTAACATAAACTCACTGCCCTCTAAGGTTCCTGTCTAACCTTTCCAGTTGCTATTGTCAATTTGATCCCATATATATAGTTCTTAAAAGAGCATAATGCTCAAGGCAGACTTTTTTTACTTGTTAAGCTGAAATATTATTTGGTTTTAAGAAGACTTCAGGGGACATTTTTAGTTTAAGGTTTAAAGATTATCTCAGGGCAATAGTTTCAGGGGCTCATCCAGCCTCCATGGCTCCAGAAAGTCTGGAGGCCATGAGAATTTGAAATTCTGTTCTGCATTTTCTCCCTTTTGATCAGGATTCTTCTGCAGAATCTTCAATCAAAATGTTCATTTATAGTAGCCGGGCACCATCCAGTTCTTCTGGTCTCATGGCAAAGGAGGCGGTTGTTCATGGAGGCAATTAGCCACACATTTCATTTTCTTCTCCTATTCCTGACTCTCCTTCTTCTTCTGTTGCTCCAGGTGAATACAGACCAATTGTTGTGCCTTGGACGGCCACTTGCAAGGACCCGAGGTACTATGCAACAAACCATGAGATAGAACAGAAGCACTGAACACATTATGAGGCCAGTAAACTGAGATGTCCCATGAAACCATGATCGTAAACCTCCAAACCAAGGAACCACATCCCATGAGGTTTTTGGTTGTACATAAGCAGCCTCAGTAGCTACATTTTAAAAATATATATTTTATTGTATTTTTGGTGAAAGTTTACACAGCAAAGTAGGTTCTCATTTAACAATTTCTATAAAAATTATTCAGTGACATTAGTTACATTTTTCACAATATATCAACATTCTTTTTAATTGCATTCTAGTTGTTCCGTTTCCAGTGCTCTAGTTTCCCTATCCCCTTAGCTTCTCTTCTTTGCTTTAGAGAAATTGTTGATGTTTTGGTCTCATATAGACAGTTTTTTAATGGAGCCCATATTCACAGGTAATATCCTTTATTTCGTGTGCCAATCTGTTATTCGCTAAAAGGTGACCTCAAGAGATAGTTTCAGTTCAAGGTTTAAAGAGTATGTCAGGGTGATAGTCTCAGGGATCCTCTAGTCTCAACTGGTCCAGTAAGTCTGGACTTTTTAAGATGTTGATTTCTGTTCAACATTCTTCTCCTGTTCTGTCAGAGTCCATCTATTGTGGCCCTCATCAGAATGGTTGGTAGCAGTAGCCAGGTACCATCTAGTTCTCCTGGTCTCAGGGTAGATGAGGCTGTGGCTCGTTTAAGCTATTACCCTGTAGATGATTTTCTTCTGTGAGACTTTGGTTTCCTTCTTTCTCGTTTGCTCCTGATGAGTAGAGACTAGTAGTTGTATCTTAGATGGCTATTTGTAAGCTTTTAAGACCCCAACAGCTACTCACCTTGCTAGGATGCAGAACATGAGCTTTGAGAGCTATATTATGCCAATTGACTGAGTTGTCCCAGGAGCCTAAGGTCCTAAATCTTCAAACCCAGAAAACCAATTTCACAAGGTGTTTAGTTATGTCTGAGAAGTATCTGTAACTGTGTCTTCTACGATATATATGCCACCACACACATATCTGTACATACACGTACTTATAGATACTTCTATCTGTTCACATATATTTACTCATCTGTACCAACCCATACATATATATGCCTATATACATACATATGTGACCAAACACTCTTTTTTTTTTGGGAAATTTTATCTTAATGAAACTGTCACAAAAAATGTAACCAGAGAACATAGGTGTGTAGGGATTAATGCAAAAAGCAGCCTGGCTATCCAAAATTTCCATTCTGCCATTTTGTAGGGGTATGCTACGTATAGGGCCTCTTGAATGGCTGCTAGTGGATCAGGTTCTCACTTTGTCTTATTATAATAGCTCTACGTGTAAATAAACTGTACAGAAGATGAAAATGAGCAGTTCAATAGTTCACAGGAAAATGTTTACTATCAGAGGTAGAATATAACAAAAGCCCAAATGCTATGTGGTTATCTTGATATTGTTAGTTGACTTGCTGTGGCAGTGGTTTTAAATAAATAAGTCAGGTATTTTTTCACTTTTTTTTTTTTTGGTTATAAACGTCGTTCTTACTAGGAGCCAATTGGGCCAAAAACTGTGTTTGATTTAGAAAAAAAAGGGAGAGGGTGCTCTGAGTAATTAAATAAATGTTGGTTTCCCAATTAACTTTTAGATGTAATCGCTCTTTCCTTTTCTACAACAACATACTGTAGAACCAGAGTACATGTTTTTTTTTTACTTACTGAACACAATATATTACATTCTTAGTTTTAAAAGCAAATAAGTATAACATTCTAGTTAGAATTCTAAAAATGGCCAAGATTTCCCACCCTAACACTAAGGACTACCAGTATGATGAGATATCAGGCTCATGAATATATTACCTTACCTGGCAAAAGGGACTTTGCAGTTGTAATTAAAGTTACTCATCAATTGACTTTAAAATAGGGAGATTATACTGGCTTGTCTGGGTTGGCATTATCTAATCACAAGAGCCCTTTAAAAGCAGTAAAGGAGGAAGGAGAAGTCAAAGAGATTCAAAGAGTTTGAAAGACATGTCATGCTGTTGCTTGTTTGAAGACTGAGGAAGCTACATAAAAGGGAGTGTAAGCAGTCTCTAGGAGCAGCGTGTCCCCTGGCTAACAGCCAACAAGGAAACCTCATTCTACGAACAACTAGAAAGAGCTTGGAAGTAGATTCTTCCCCTAGAGCCTCCAGAGAGCAGCCTGGGCAACACCTTGATTTCTGCCCTGTGAGACACTAGACAGAGAACCCAGCCAAATGAAACTGGACTTCAGACCTACAGAACTGTGAGATAATAAATGGATGTTGTTTTAAGCTGCTGTTTGTGGTAATTTGTTACAGCAGCAATAGAAATCAAATAAACAAAGTTTCTAAAGAATTTCACTTCTTTACTTGTAGAAAGACAGTATGGTAGAGTAGAAAGCTCACAGGTTTGTAGCCACAAAAACCAAATCTGAATACAGCTTCTACCACTTATTATCAGTTGTATGACTTTGCGGGAAGTTATCACACTCCATTGAGGCTTAGTTTATACATCTGTAATACGGAAGTTTTAATACCTACTTCACAGGATTGCTGTGCTTAAATTAAATCATAAATATAAAAGTGCTTATCATAGTTAGCACATAATCTGCACTCAGTAAATGTTAGTCATTATCATTAACCTGGTTCTATGTCCACAGCTCTCTCAACCCTTTGGCAAATGCCTTTCGGTAGTACCATTTTAAAGGCATTTTTCCCTTTAATGACTGTAGATCTGAAAGTTACATGGATGTTCCTATATTCTTCACCTAGGTAGAGTTTCCCACGATTAGAGCTAAGATCATTTGGAACGCTGAAATTTACTTAGTGAAAATGTAATACATGTTATTATTAAAGAGCAGAGGGTTTTAATGTTAACAGGGAAAATGAGGGAAAATCTTCATGGCACTGAATTCTTCAGGGTGACAATTCCTGCACGCTTTAAGCAGAACGAGTACAACATCAAGACATTTCTACTCACCACAGGAAAATGATGCACGGAAAACTCAAAAGTAAAAATAAAATTAAGCCAGGTAGTTTTACTTACGAATTTTCTGGTTCTGCATTAGGATTGTTTACAGAAATTATTACGGATTGTTCAGAGTTAGACTCTAGAGGCCCCCTGGTGGAAGTTATATTATTCATTTTTGTTTCATTTTTCTCCCTCAAAATCAATTAAATTCAGTTGTATAGATGTCTGTCCTCCAATTACCTTTTACGTCTTCCATCCTTTTCATTGGAGTTTCGATCATTTTCCAGTGGTATCTAAATGGGAAAGGTTGAAACAAATCATGCAAAAGCCTTCCTTACTCAGCACAAAGTGTTTATTTTTTATATTTAAAACTGACTCAACATTTTCAGTGACAATATTCTCTTTGGTTGATCCCGTCTTTGTCTAACATTCAATTTCAGATTTTTCTTTCCTATTCACAGATGCAAGAATGTCAAAGCCAGTGGACCTTCAGAAATCAGCAGTCCAGTGTCCTCACATTATAGATAAGGAAACTGGGATTCAGAAAGGTCAAATGACTTCCCCAATCCAGTACCTTATAGTTAGCAGTGACCCACAGGAAAACTCTCAAGATCAATCGGAAAGATCATAATTGTAGAGAAAATCCACAAAGAGTGTCTCCATAATCTTTATATAATAGACCTGTGACTGACTGTATTCAAGACAACTAAGTGAGGTGAAGAACTGTATTACCCCAGGAACTTAATTTTAGAAAGTCTTCTATCCCAATCAGACATTTCAGGTGAAAGAATTTATTTCAAGAATTAAATTAATTCCCTTACTCCTATAATTACTTTGCAAGTGATGACAGAGGTTACACCTATATGTGGTTGTCATGGATTGAATTATGTCCCCCCAAAAATGTGTGTATCAGTTTGGCTGGGCCATGATTCCCGGTATTGTGTGATTTTCCTATATGTTGTAAATCCTGCCTCTATGATGTTAATGAGGGAGGATGGGTGGCAGTTGTGTTAGTAAAGCAGGACTCAGTCTACAAGATTGGACTGTGTCCTGAGGCAATCTCTTGAGATATAAAAGAGAGAAGTGAGCAGAGAGACAGAGGGACCTCATACCACCAAGAAAGCAGCGCCAGGAGCAGAGCATGTCCTTTGGACCTGAAGTTCCTGTGCAGAGAATCTCCTAGTCCGGGGTAAGACTGATGAGAAGGCTCACAGAAGACAGAAAGTGTTCCCCTGGAGCTGACGCCCTAAATTTGGACTTCTAGCCTACTAGACTGTGAGAAAATAAATTTCTGTTTATTAAAGCCATCCACTTGTGGTATTTCTGTTATAGCAGCACTAGATGACTAAGATAGTGGTCAATGAAACAGACTGAGTATAATCAAAACAGTCCATTCAAATGTTAATTACCCTAGATCACTCCATAACTGAACTGGTTGTAGTGCAATCAGACATAGGTAGCTGATGTTCGGTGGCTCAGCTGTTTTTACATAAAGTCCTAACCATAGTTGTATTTCGCGGGTAGATTTGGTATTGTGCCCTACAAATATTGTAATAGCAGCAAAGAAGTCCATAAAGTCAGTAGACAGTAAAAGCCCAATAACACATGAAAGTCTTCTTAAAAGCCAATTTCAGTTTACCAAATATACCATACTTTCTTTCACTTCTGTGCCTTTACACACGGTGTTTCCCCTGACTGGAATGTTATTTCCACCTTTTCCACTTTGCTTATTCCTGCACAGCCTTCAGGACTCAGCTCAAACACCTTGTCTTCTAGGAAGTCTTCCCTGACCCTCCGCAGATGGTTTGGGATCCCCTTCCCTATGCTGCCTTAGTATCTTGGTCATACCCCTGTGTGAGTATTTATGCTATGTTTTAAGTTTTTATTTGCTTATTACTGGGAGTAAGAACTATTTCTCAAAGTACATTGCACATTTCTGATGTTTAATAAGAGCTCAATAAGTGTTAAAACCTATTCAATCTGTATGCTGAGCAAATAATCCAAGAAGCTGGACTATATGAAGAACAGGGCATCAAGACTGGAGGAAGACTCATTGACAACCTATGTTATACATATGACACAACTTTGCTTGCTGAAAGTGAAGGGGATTTGAAGCACTTATTTATGAAGATCAAAGACTACAGCTTTCAGGATGGATTACACCTCAACATAAAGAAAACAAAGATCCTCACAACTGGACCAGTAAGAAACATCATGATAAACGGAGACAAGATTGAAGTTGTCAAGGATTTCGTTTTACTTGGATCCACAATCAACGCCCACAGAAGCAGCAGTCAAGAAATCAAAAGACGTATTGCATTGGGCAAATCTGCTGCAAAAGACCTCTTTAAAGTGTTGAAAAGCAAAGATGTCACCTTGAAGACTAAAGTATGCCTGGCCCAAGCCATGGTATTTTCAATCGCATCATAGGCAAGTGAAAGCTGGACAATGAATAAGGAAGACCGAAGAAGAATTGACGCCTTTGAATTGTGGTGTTGGGGAAGAATATTGAATATACCATGGACTGCCAAAAGAACAAACATATCTGTCTGGGAAGACATACAACCAGAATGTTCCTTAGAAGCAAGGATGGCGAGACTATGTCTTACATACTTTGGACATGTTGTCAGGAGGGATCAGTCCCTGGAGAAGGACATCATACTTGGTAAAGTAAAGGGTCAGCGAAAAAGAGGAAGACCCTCAATGAGATGGATTGACACGGTGGCTGCAACAATAGGCTCAAGCATAACGATTGTAAGAATGGTGCAGAACCGGGCAGTGTTTCGTTCTGTGGCGTATAGGGTGACTATGAGTCAGAACCGACTCGACGGCACCTAACAACAAAAACAACAGTAAGTGTTAAATGAATAAATGAAATATTACAAAGAAGAAGAGAAAGAAGGAGACAAAGAAAAGGTCAATGAATTTGTCAAGAAGAAAGTAATAAAAAAGACTTTGGATAGCAAAATTTAGTAGAATCATAGAAAGCAAGGCCAGATTCAGAAAACAAATGGGCAGATAAAAATGCCTATGCGGTTTTTACTTCATCTGGAAGCCTAGTAGAGATTTTGTTCTTATTTAAAGAATATTAATATCTACCCCATATTTCCATAGGGATTTCTCACTTACATTAAAAATCACTTGAAAAATGAACGAGCTTGTATATCTATCTATCTATCTATCTATTTCGGAGTCCTTGGGTGGTGCAAAGGGTTAAGCCCTCGACTTCTAGCTATTGGCACTTTGGGAGATAGGCCTGGTGATCTGCTTGCAAAAGGTCACAGCCTTGAAAACACTAAGGAGCACTTCTACTCTGCTCACATGGAGTCACCGTGAGTTGAAATCGACTTGTCGGCAACTACAAAAATCTATCTAGCTATCTGTTTAGCTATCCATCTAAGGAGCTCTGGTGGCACAATGGTTAAGTAATCATCTGCTAACCGAAAGGTTGGCAGTTTAAACCTACCCAGTGGCTCCATAGAAGAAAAGACCAGATGATCTGCTCCCGGGAGGATTACAGCCTAGGAAGCCCTATGGGGCAGTTATACTCTGTCATATAGGGGCGCTATGAGTCGGAATTGACTCAAGGGCAACGAGTTTGGTTTTGTTTTTTTATTATAATCCAGTGTCTGTCCTAAAACGATTACATATATTTCATTTAATCGCCACAAGAACCTACAAGGTAAATATCATTCCCATTTTATAGTTGAGAAAACAGGCTCAAAGACACTGCCAAGATTCCACAGTTATGTGTTTCATCAACTCTAAGACACCATGATTGTAAAATTCACTGCTATTTTATATACCACCAAAAAGATTTAAAAAGCTGTCAATTTAACGATGATATACCATTGAATGTAAGCCATGTACTGATTTCAGAGACGTTAAAACATGGAATAAACATGTGTCTTAGAATTAATGAAATATGGTATTAAGGGGTAGAAAGATAGTTCTATCCAAGTGTGAATCCAAAGACCTTGTCATTAATCAATACACCATAGATATCCTTAGACATCCAATAGATGTCCTTCATTCTAATCCTCTCATTTTACAAATTAAAATTAAGATTCCGAAAACGGAGGCGACTTGCTCAAGGTCATACATACAGCCAGTAAATGGAGGAGTTAAAAAGGGAAGCCAAGTTTCTGAGACCCAGATTAGTACTCTTTACATTACATCATATTCCCATTTAAGCTAGCCTGTCTTTTCCTCTAAGTAAACAGGCATGGTAAAAAAACATCAGAATATTATGTGTAGGATGAAGTATTAGGTATTTCATGTAGGAGCTACATCTACTCAATAAAGGATTTCATCTAAATGCTTATGTCAGATACATGTCCTGTGTTAAGAAGTTTCCAGCAAAACAGACTTAATTGGCTTAATCAATATGCCATTTGCTTCATTCCTTGCAACTGGCTGTTCAGAGGCCTTCAGTAAACAAACAAATAAAATAAAGGCAATGTTCTAGGGTTCTAAAGTTGTAAAACAGATTGTTTAAAATAGTACTTGCAATAAAATATTTTTAAAAAATAGCACATGCTTCTAACTAGTTTTATTTGCATCAGTCTTTCTCACTTTTGTCTAATATCCCCTTAAAAGCTAAATAATATAATGTAGGATGGGGAACAACGGAGGGGAAGAGGGACTCTTTTGCAAGCAATTGTACTATAAGGCTAGAAACACATGACTCATGTAGACATGTATGACAAGACATATGACTTCTTCCTACATCGATACTGGTAAATAGGTTTTAAAACATACTAAAGTAATCATCAATGTAAGTAGATGCCAAAACTAACTACTAGGAGAAACAAAGGATGCAAAGGAAAAGACTATTCAAATGAAAATGACATAAAACCACATAGACTCTGTGCTATAAAGTTGAACGTGCTGACACTCACCCTTCGGTTCATGTTCATTTGATTATTTCTACGCTCCGTCTGTTTCTGGAAATATTCATTCCTTTTTTTCGTTACAAAAGACCTATTATTAATCATAAAAGGTGATAATTTAAAAAGCAATGCTTTACTTTGAAAGAAACAGTTATTTGGGACATATGTCTTTCATTACACATATTTAAACCTCTGATTTAAGGCCAGACACTAGATGCAATTAAAATCCAGAATAGTGTTTTGATAAATCCTTTTTATTATTCCTGCAAAAGTGATTCTCAGCTTAGGTGTGGAACTACTTACTGCATGTCTAACAAAGATCAGAAGTTAACCAAGCGTATGGATATAGTTAAATATTTTTGTTTAGAAATTCAGATTTCATGAGCTAATGTTTTTATTTGGTATAGCACTCCAAAAACAAAACAAAAACCCGTTGCCATCGAGTCGATTCCGACTCATAGCGACCCTATAGGTCAGAATAGAACTGCCCCATAGAGTGTCCAAGGACTGCCTGGTGGATTCAAACTGCCAAACTTTTGGCTGGCAACCATAGCACTTAACCACTGCACCACCAGGGTTTCCACAGCACTCCAAAGTCATGTCCAAATTTCTCCTTTCACATATTAGGAAATTGAGACCTAGAGATGTAATTTGTCCAATGTCATATACCTAGTTAGTGACAGAGTCTTATCCTTATGTTGCCTCCATTAACTCACGTTACTTATACTCTACTAGTCGCCAATGCCTTAGAAAAATGTAGAACGGATTCTCGCTGGCATCTTTTTCCAAGAAATAAGAAAAATAAGTGTAGGGTACCTAGTAAACAAATGGGGCTGAGGAAAAGTGAAGAATTTGGGAATAAAAATAAGGAATTCAAACAATCAAGCTGAAAAGACATCAGTCTTCAGAGTGACGCACAGTATATTAGGAATCTGAATCTCAGAGATCTGATTTGGCAATCAAAATCAGGCCTGAATCTATTTCAAGAAATACTTGAAATACCAAAAAAACGAAAAACACCAAACCCGCTGCCATCGAGTTGATTCTGACTCATAGTGACCCTATAGGACAGGGTAGAATTGCCCCCATAGGGTTTCCAAGGAGGGGCTGGTGGATTTGAACTGCTGACCATTTGGTTAGTAGCCGGAGCTCTTAACCACTACACCACCAGGGTTTCCACTTAGAGTACAGCCTACTGTTAAAATTTAAAGAGATGCTGGAGTGGTAATATGATGTTAGTTGTCACTTTATATTTGACATTTAAATAGCAAGCACTCCAAAACTAAGTAACTCATTTCCTCTGAAACTATTGTCTATATTTCAGAAAAGGTTTCACCAGGTGGATGGCCCAGCTAATGCGAAGATATGCAGATTTTGCCGTTCATTTTATGTAAGTTACTTAGTGGTGGTACAAAAGACAGTTTTTGTTCTACTATCCCTCTCTGCCTACATATCACCCTAACCCAAGGAAAGCATTTGACAGTGGATATTATTTCCACATCAGGAAAGTGGAGAAAAATCTGAAATTGTTATCAGGTATTTTAGAGGCATTAAAATCGAGATTCACACCTTGTTTGCAATAAATCCTGTTTAGAGTTTTTATTGGGAGGCACATTGGTTTATAAAAAATGAAAAAAGTTATTATAAATCCTCATAAATAAACCATATTCTATATATGCTATAACATTTTTTTAGGTGTTTGCCCAGCTACCTGGCTTTTATTCAGACTACATAGGGCTTCTAGATTGATGACTTGTTTGTTTAAGGCAGAAATGTGCTTCACACTTATGGTTTGTCTTTCCTGTCCGGTGAAGCTGGCCTGAGGGGAAAATTTTGTGTGTGAGCATGAATCCAGTGAAGTCCTCATTTTATATCTGGCACAGAAACAAACTCCAGTTCTGATGGATATTATTAAATCTAACCGGTCAACTTACATATATCAGAATGGAAAGTTATGTAATAGAATAATTAATTTCCAAAAGAGATCAGCTATGAAAATACTTTAGTATTCTGTGCCTTATGTGCTCTTTAGTAATAGTTCTACATTTGATAACTTTGACCGTAACCAAACAAATACTATTTATTTGTGCTGAGGATATATAAAAAATTATAACATAAGAAGAAAAAATTGAACAAAATTGTTATATTTGAAAATGTTTACACAAAAATGATAGGAATATGTCATTGGACAAACAATGTAAATGGAATTTTCAGTGCCTTAGTGAAAGTGTTATACTACTTGACAAACAAAAATTGATGTGTAAAATGAAGTAAAACTTATGAAAATCCCTAATAAATGCAGAAATATGAATTGCTTGTCACCAATATTTTTTAGCAAATTATTTGTACACTACTAATATACATCATGGAGCCCTGGTGGTACAGTGGTTAAGACCTACGGCTGCTAACCAAAAGGTTAGCAGTTCGAATCCCCCAGCCACTCCTTGGAAACCCGATGGGGCAATTCTCCTCTATCTTATAGGGTCACTTTGAGTCGGAATGGGCTCGATGTCAATGGGTTTAATATACATCATACTTGGTGAAGTAGAGGGTTAATGAAAAAGAGGAAGACCCTCAATGAGATGGATTGACACAGTGGCTGCAACAATGGGCTCAAACATAGCAATGACTATGCACATGGCGCAGGACTGGGCAGTGTTTCGTTCTGTTGTACATAGGGTTGCTATGAGTCTGAACTGACTCAATGGCGCCCAACAACAACAACACTAATATCACTAAAAACCAGTTGCTGTCAAGTCAATTCTGACTCAAGGCGACCCTGTGTGTGTGTCAGAGTAGAATTATGCTCCATAGGGTTTTCAATGGCTGATTTTGTGGACATAGATCACCAGGCCTTTCTTCTGAGGCAGTCAAGTGCGTTATCACCTTTTGCACCACGCCAGGACTTCACTAAGTGGTTGGGGTCTTTTTCATTAAAATGGTGTCTACATCAGACATTGTTTATATACATAATAATCCACACACATATTTTGGAAGTGATTTTTTTTGTGGAGCTGAAATCAGTAATTCAATGCAGTTGTTAAAATGAACTAAAAATTTTTTAAATGAACCATAATATTTGACTAGTCATTTATAAGCAGTGCAAACTGAAGGCAGTCACTAAGAAATTCAAAGAAAAAATTTTTTTTTTCAATTACCTAACCAAATGCAATAAAATGATTTGTGGTTTCTATAAACTCAATTTGCAAATCTATTTTGATTTCTCTGCCTTCATTTGCTAGGGCAGACAGGCCTAGCTTAACAGTTTTATAAGGCAACCGTGAATATATACAACATGTTAAAACTATATTCAGAAGTTTAGGGTTGCATCTATGCATAGAATGGGCAGAATGGGCATCCTCTCCGAAGGTCTGATTTGAGGAAAGCAGGAAGTTCAGCTGCACGATATACCTATCTGCTAAGGACTCTCTGAGGGACTCTTTCTGAAGGAGATAGAGGAGGGAAACACAGAAATTCATTATTAGTTATTATATATTATAAATTTAGCATAGCTTATTTTTAGATTTAAGTGCTTAGCTACTAACTGAAAGGCTGGCACTTCAAATTCACCCAGAGGCATCTCAGAAGAAAGGCCTGGTGATCTACTTCTGAATGATCACAGCCACGGGAAACCCTATGGAGCATGGTTCTACTCTAATATACGTGGGGTCACCATGAGTCCGAGTCCACTCTATGGTAACTGGTACGGTTTTTTGTTTGGTTTGGTTGTTAGAGTAACTAGCCTAGCAGGTTGGAAGTTCCAAAGGAAATGGGGCACTGAGTCAAAATATTTTGATTATGCAATTTCTGTTACAACAAACACGTGTTTACCCATTAAAACACAGATATATATAAAGCATGACATTACATTTCTATATCACTAACATAACGTACTAATGATTCATTGTATTTTTACCTGTTAACTTCAGACACAATTTTGAGTGATGGTTTGAATCTTCCTGCTGGTGAGTATCTTTGATATCTTCCTGATTGCCCATGAGATCTCTCTGAGTGGCCATAAGATCTCTCTGAATGACCACGGTATCTCTCCAACTGGCCACGAAATCTCTCCAATTTGCCATGAGATCTCTCAGATTCATCATGAGATCTCTCTGAACGGCCACAAGATCTCTCTAAGTAGCCACGAGATCTCTCTGAATGACCATAATATCTCTCTGATTCACTACAAGATCTCTCCGATTCGTCATGAGCTCTCTCTGAGTGGCCACGAGATCTCCTTGATTTGCCACGAGATCTCTCTGATTTGTCATTAGATCTCACTGAGTGGCCATTAGATCTCTCTGAGTAGCCATTAGCTCTCTCTGAACGACTATACCTCTCTGATATGCCACAAGATCTCCTGGATTCACCACAAGATCTCTTTGATTTGCCATGAGATCTCTCTGATTCACCACAAGATCTCACTAAGTGGCCACGAGATCTCTCTGAGTAGCCATGAGATCTCTCTGAACCACCATGATATCTCTCCGATTCGCCATGAGATCTCTTTGATTCATCACGAGATCTCTCCGACTCGCCACGAGATCTCTTCCATTCACTACGAGATCTCTCAGATTTGCCATGAGATCTCTCGGATTCGCCACCAGATCTCTCCGATTCGCCACGAGATCTCCTGGATTCGCCACGAGATCTCCTGGATTCGCCACGAGATCTCTCCGATTCGCCACGAGATCTCCCGGATTCGCCACCAGATCTCTCCGATTCGCCACGAGATCTCCCGGATTCGCCACGAGATCTCTCCAATTCGCCACGAGACCTCTCCGATTCGCCACGAGATCTCCTGGATTCGCCGCGAGATCTCTCCAATTCGCCACGAGATCTCTCCGATTCGCCACGAGATCCCTCCGATTCGTCACGAGATCTCTCCGATTCGCCACGAGATCTCCCAGATTCGCCACGAGATCGCTCCGATTCGCCACGAGATCCCTCCGATTCGTCACGAGATCTCTCCGATTCGCCACGAGATCTCCCGGATTCGCCACGAGATCTCTCCGATTCGCCACAAGATCTCTCCGATTCGCCACAAGAGCTACTCGATTCGCCACGAGATCTCTCTGATTCGCCACGAGATCTTCTCCATTCTTCACGAGATCTTTCTGATTTGCCATGAGATCTCTCTGACTTGTCATGAGATCTCTTGGATTGGCCATGAGATCTCTCTGGTTGGCTTTGAGATCTTTCTGAGTAGCCATTAGATCTTTTCAAGTGGTGTTGATTTTCTGCGAATTGGCCTTGAGAGCCTTCTGATTTGCCTTGATTTCGTTCCGATTGATGCTGGTTCCCTTCTGACTGGCCTTTATTCTTCTCTGATTGGGCCTTACAATCATCATTGCAAGTCTCCTGCAAAAACATCCCAATTTTGCAAAACAACTTAAACATATACTCCACAATTTCATTAAATCATAATAATATTTGGTCAAGACTGTTTCTATGGACATCTGTTTCTTTTATAATTCCATAGCCCTAGTTTTATATACTAAATAGTTTTCAGAACTAATTTGCAGAATAGCTCTGATGTCCCATGTCTTTGGCACAAAGAATATTATGCACATCAAATTTCAATAAAATAAAAAATAAGGAAACTAAGTTGCTTTGCTAACTTGAACATATTCCAAGGTCATCGTCTACCTACCATATTCTGGATCTATGTTTTACCCAAAGAAACAACAGACTCCATGACTTTATATTTGAGGAGAGACAAAATAGTCAATAATATTTTATAGCATAAAATCCTTAAGATGAAAGAATTCAAAATCAGACTGTTTATTCTTTATCTGCTCAATGCTCATTAAAAAAGCTCTCTCTCTTCAGTATAAATTGAAATTAATTCTAGAGAGAAAGATAAAATATGTGAGGGGAAAGTGAGCTATAAAGGAAGCAAAAAATCGGCTCAATACTGTTCAAGTAAACTGGCCTGGCAACAACTAAGCCTTTCCACCTTTTCAATTTTTAAACCAAAAGGGCAATAGAGTCAATCAACCAAATGGAAATAATGGCACCTTTGACAAATCAATGAGGCTGATAGCATACCCACCATCTTGAATAAGCAAAGGGTGGTTCCTGCCATTCCCATGTGATATGAGAACTAACTCCTTGCATGTGAGGTATCTCCTTATTAGGTAATGTAGGAACTAACCTCCGTCTTTAAGGTATCTCCTTATTTAGGTATACTTCTGGTTCCAGTTCAGTTAAGAAAAACTAGAGACTGGGGTCCCAAGACGAGTCAAAACTGATCTGGAACCAGGTTTTGCCCCTGACATGCGCAGCACCAACAACCGTGTCCCCTGGATGACCTATTGACGTCAGAGGCCGAAAAACACACCCCCGTCTACGCCCCACATGTGGGCAAAACACCATCTTTGCGGCCCCCCTCTTAGACTGAGCAGCTGCAGAAGATTGGACCGCCCCAAGAACGCCTTTATGGGCCAAACCAATCAGCAGGCTGACTCCACCTGGGGGCGTCCCTGAAGACCCCAGACCCATTTTTACTCTACACATATAAACCGCTTGGGCCATTGTTCAGGGAGCCACCTTGATGACACAAGTCCCGGTGGGCTCCTTTACTTGGCCAACTAAATAAAGCTTCCTCTCCTGCTTCGTGTCTTTCTAGCCTCGCCGAGCAGATCTGGAAACGTCCAGTTACATACCTATGATGCTACATAAATGTAAGTGGATAAGGTCATATGGACCATGCTGAGAAATCAAGCTTTTCGTAAATGTTGCTTGGCAAACAAAACATGTCCTAGATCTAGCATTGTGACTTTCTACCAGAATACTACCAGAAGCTGGAAGTAGCTGATAAAAAGCAGGGGTGTTACTGGCATAAAGAAAGTTATGTGCATAAAACTTGAATAAAGTAAAAATATGAAAAAGTAGTTGCTTTGCTAAAGAATAAAGCCATAGCCACTCTCCAGCTTCTCTACTGAAAAATATAAAGAAGGAGAATGAGTGGAGTGCACATGTACTTTTTCTCCTAAGTGACTAGTTTGGGAGCACAGTTGGTCAGCAGGAAAGATAGGATTGAGACTCATCTCCTAAAGACCCAATACCTTCCCAAAAGAGCATGTAGTCCTTTTAAAAGTGTCTGTACAAGAAATATTTTCATCACCTTGAATACTAGAGATTTCTTACCTTTAGAAAATGAAATGCACATTAGTTTCTTTCCTTATAAAAAAGCAAAAAACCTCTCTAGAAAAGAATTGTATTGAATACGTACAATTGCGTTCTACTGATATTAAGAGACCAAATCTTGGGAACTATAAAGCTAGCTTATTAGAATTTTGAAAGTATGATTGAAAACTGTAATTGTTACTCAGTTTACTGATGAAAAAATTATACTTAAATTTAAATATATTTCTTCAATGCAGGGTACTTTTTCTGGTAAGTTTTGCTATAATGACAGTCTCAAAAGTATAAGCAGTAGGATGCTTTCAATTTGAAAATACTGTTTTTCAATATTCTCAGTTCATTTATCCATCTCAGACTGTAGCAGAAGTAAGCTCATGTCCTTTGCAATCTTTATTAAAAACCTCCTCATCCTACAAGGCCCAGATGAAATGCCATCTTTTCCATCAAATTTTCCTAAGTCCTCCCAGTCAGAATGAATTACTGTAGCTTCACAGTATATAACTTAAACTCTATTAGAACACTTATTGCATCCTGCTTTGCATTAAATTTCTTTCTCTCCCATCACCACAGATAATGTCAAGCAACACTGTTCTGGTACCTTGCATATTGCCTGCAAAGAGTAGGCACTTAATAAATATTTGCTGAATCAATTAAAATTAATCCACAAAGTATTTGAAAATGCAACATGTTCCCTTCAAAAAAAAGAAGAAGAAGAAAAAGATTTGCATTTAGATAATCTGGTTAGAAAGCTTTAACCTCTCATAACCACCATTTTTCACTAAATGACCACTAAATAGCACCTTGTGAGGAGGCAGTCCTTCAAACTAGTCCCGTGGCCATGTCTTCCCCATTCCTACCCCTACTAGACTAATATTGATTGTATTAAGGGAGAAAAGAAGTAATTTTCTAAATGTTAGATTACATAGAAAGAAACCATATCCAAAAGCCAAGGGAGTCAACTATGGGACTAAGAACTTGACTTTTTGGAAAATAGCCTGAGCAATTAAGGCAACTTTTGTCTTTCTAAAATAAGCAGGCTGTAGTTAAACATATGTAAATAAATTGGGAGTACCCAATTCATCTCCTTGGCAACAAGTCTCAGGAAGGGAGAAGGTTTGATGAGGCCTCCACCCCCCCCCCCCATCTGAAGCTTGCCCACGTAGCATGCCACATAAGCTTTGGAGTATAAAAACAGCCAGTTAAGGGGCCTTGTGGTCTCCTCAGCTATGGTGCTAGTGGGGCACACGTAGCATTAAGCTTACAGTTGACCTAAGTGGGCCTACCTGGCCAAGGGAAGACTGGAAGAAGGTAGGCTCCCATTGTGTCCCTCAGCCACGATGCCAGGTTGAGGGCATGTGTGGAAAAGTTCTTTGTATCCACTGGGACAGCTTCCGGAAGCCAGGGGGAATCGGCCTGTCATTTAACTGTCCCATTTAAGTCCCTCATTCACGACGCAAAGTGGGGTGCGTGTGGAAGAGTCATCATCTCTGCCCAGACACTTTTTGAGCCAGGGAGACTGCTCACCATGGAATTTGTCTTATTGTATACTGTATGCATTTTTTTTTGTAAATAATAAAAACTACTTTCTATGTGCTAACGTGTGTTCAGGCTCTGATTGGAAGAACGTGATGTTTACGGAGCAATCCATATCATTTATTGGTGCCTTTTTTCTAATGACCTCCTGGCTATCTAGAAATCAGGGACTACCTGTGAGTAACACGCATGGCTGGTGTGTTGTCTTATACATCTTCAGATGAATCACTTCATAGGCCAAGCTAAAACAGTAGCCCCAATGTCAGCTTGTGAATCTGGATGTGAGCACCTCTCAAATTTCTGTCCAATGGCGGGCTCACCTACGCCAATTTAGAGGTGATGCAATTTGTACAACTACAGTATGTCCCATCTGTTGGTTCCAGAGTGTATTTCATATCCTATATTATCTGACTTCTGGCTTTTACAATTCATTCACAAGGCTACTAAAACTGTTTTTATACTATAACTTAAGATCAAAGACTCTGTATCAGGACAAAAATGAGAAGGATTATATAGGACTAATCACCATAGCCAGTCATCTATTTTGGCATTTTATAAATTCAAAGTTTCTAGTGGTGATTGACAGTAGCAAAACGCAAATATTTACAAAAACAGTTCCAGGGAAAAAAAATCAACTAACAAATTTTGAATCTAAATTATGTTCAAAGTACCATAGAGGAAAATTAAGAAACAATTCCTGCTCTCAATAGAATTTAAAATAATCCTTAATATTAAGAAATAGACTAAATTGAGGACATTTTATGCTAGTTAATTATTGGTATTTATTTACCTGCTTAATTAAATGTTGTTCATTTAAAGGGCTCTGTCCAGACTTGAATTCAGAAGGATCTTGGAGTGGTTTTTTATCACAATTCCTTTCCTCAAAGTTGCTTCTGAATCTTGAGTTTCCTTTGAAAAATAATTATTTTCTGTCACTAATTTCAACATATTTTTCAGAAGCATTATCTATGATGTCATTCTTTTTAAGCTATGCATTAGGTTTTGTAAAATTTTGATATTTCATTACTCTGATATCTGGGAGTGTCACTGAATTCTAGAACAATCTTTGCCATACTATTTCTCTTTGCATACCTTAATACAGCAGTCTTCTCTACATACAATACCTCAAGTTTGGTTTCATATGCCACTAAGGTTGGGACATATCTGAAATTAACTGAAAGAATGCTGGAATAGAAAAAGGAGTAATGGGGAGAAACTGCTTTATATTAATCATGTAAGTATTTGCCTCAATTGTCTGCTTTCTTCGGGTGTAAAAACAGCTTAAGAAACTATCAAAGAATATGGATCTCCAAAAGATCGCTTTTATGCTTAGTTAAGAACATGAGAATGGTTCACCACACCATTCTTAGCTGCTTTGCCATCTCCCTTTTTCTCAAAGCAGGCTGAGCCACTGTAGGATTCAAACAAGGACTTAACTATATAATGAAGCTAGGCAGGCAACTGACAGGGGCTTAGAGTATGCACAACATCAAAATGGTTCCAACCTGTTGGCGAGACCATAGAATTCCTTAATTGTTAAAAAGACTTCTCTACTGTGGCAATCGGCATTGCGTTCATATTAAAATATACATACTGAACTGACCGATGTGGTTAGGAATACAAAGGGCATTTTCATGTTCAACATTCTTTTTTCAAAATGCTCTTAAGTCTCCTGCATTGCCTCCTAAAAGTGGAATTGGACCAACCAGCCAGGCTTGTAAACAAATAAAAAACGTCTCTCAGCCCATGTGGTTTACGTTACTCAACCTGCCCTCCTGCAGGGAAGGAACTCATAAATTTTCTCAGAGTTGTTTTTTTTTTTTCATTTGATATGGCCTATATTGTTATCCACCCTGTATAAATCTATTTCCGAGAAAAATAAAGCAAGGAACTAAATGCAACTTTAGGACAATATTGCCAGCCTTGAAATTTGCTCACCTAGTTACAACTATTTCAGACTCTTTTTTTAACCATGTGTGATTTTTCAGTAGGGAGCCCTGGTGGTGCAGTGGTTAAGCCAAAAGTTGGCAGTTCGAATCCACCAGCTGCTCCATGGAAACCCTATGGGAAGTTGTAGTCTGTCCTACAGGGTCGCAATAAGTCAGAATCAGCGATGGATTTTTTTTGTTTTGGTTTGGTTTTACCTCTCAGTCGACGACGACGACTACGAGTATTTGATCTCCTTGAAGCGGAGCTTCTTGTTCTACGGTTCTGTGTCCTAGTCTTTCTCTCTTCAGTGCTTGTGTCTTTTATCTTTCTAAGTATTATTATGTCATCTGTATTAGAAAACACATAATGAAGAGAATAGAAAAAAGGCAAACAACAACGTATTTCAAGTGAATAATCTATATTTTACTTATCATACGTCAGAACATTAAAAAAAATTATAGCCCTGAAAAATGATAGCACTATTTTGACGGTGAACTTCTAAAATGATCACAAAGATCAAATAATACCAACAATTTAGGGTTAGTTTCCTGAAACAAAAAAGAGGAAAAAACCCCATTAAACAGATTTATGGTAACTTCATTCAGGCAAAAATAAAATACTTTCAGATTAAAATAGTCCAAGGAGAACCTATATGAGACCAAACAGTCAACAATTACTTTAAAACAAAGATGAAAATGTAAGGGGACAGGGAAGCTAGATTAATGGAAACCAAACAGCCAGAACGGAAATAATGAGAATGTTCACACATTGTGAAGAATGTAAGCAATGTCACTGGACAAATCTGTGTAGAAATTGTTGAATGGGAACCTAAACTGCTATGTAAACCTTCACTGAAAACACCATAAAATATTATTTTAAAAAATAGTTCAAGGAGAGATTATTTAAATAAATGATTTAACTGAATGCTATTTCAGTTTCAGAGAAACAGAGTGCAACTGTGTCATCCCTGATTAAATGTGAATGCTAGACAATTAGTTGCATTTACTTTCTTGAAAAGTAAGAAAATAAACAGAAATAATAGACATTAACAGGAGATACCACAGAGGTGAAGTACCAAGCTTATTGTAGTAGCTGTTGCCATTGATTCCAACTCATAGCAACCCTATAGGACAGAGTAGAACTGCCCCATAGGGTTTCTAAGGAGTGGCTGGTGGATTTGAACTGCTGACTTTTTGATTAGCAGCCAAATGCTTAACCACTGCACCACCAAGCAGGAAGCAATAAGGCTTTTTACTTTGTCATCAGGCATGTCCTACACAAGGTAGAGAGCACTTACATGGCATGAGTTGAAGGATGAGAGGCAGGCACAGCCTGTTCTAAAATATTTCACCTAACACCTGAGATGGAAAGGTTTGAAGGTAGGACAGTCTATCAGTGGATGAAAGCTTACTCAGGTCAAGGTATCTTTAGAAATAAGCAAAGGATAGAGGATAGGCATTTGAATCCACCGGCCGCTCCTTGGAAACTCTATGGGGCAGTTCTACTCTGTCCTATAGGGTTGCTAAGAGTCGAAATCGACTCGACAGCAACGGGTTTGGTTTTGGTTTCAGAGATACTTGAAGAAAGAGAGGGAGCTGAACAGGGGGATAAAAGGAGAGGCAGTAGGGTACCATCACTATTTTGCTCAGTACTAAGCAAAGAAGAAAACAGACTCAGAAAGGTACATGACTTACACGAGGGCACAAAATGTTAACCAGCTGGGAAAGATTCTAAGTCCAAGATAATCGGCACTATATTACAGTTTTTCCTTGAAAAGCTCTGATGTCCCAAGAATGAATACAATAGCACCTAGGCTAGTGGTCATTCCTTTGAATGTGGCATTCCTATTAAAATAGTATTTTCTAATCTATATGAGGAAAATTATACAACTCTGATGAAAAAATCAAAGAAGATATAAATAAACGGAAAGATATTGCATGTTCATGGATAGGAGGAATTAATATATTAAGATGTCAATTCTTCCCAACTTGATCTATAGATTCAATGCAATCCCAACAAATTATTTTTGGATAATGACAAATTGATTCTAAAGTTTATATGGAAAAGCAAGAGATCCAGAATAACTAAAGAAGAACAGAGTTGAAGGACTAACACTACCCGACTTCAAGACTTACTACGAAGCTACAGTGATCACGATAATGTGGTATTAGTAAAGAAATAAACAAATAGATCAGTGGAACAGAATAGAGTCCAGGAATAGACCCACACAAATATAGTCAACTGATTTTTGTAAAAAGAGCAAAGGCAATTCATTGGAGAAAGGATAGTCTTTTCAACAAATGTTGCTGGAACAACTGGGCATCCACATGTAGAAAAATAAATCTAGACACAGAGCTTACATCTTTCACAAAAATATAATCATAGACCTAAATGTAAGATGCAAAACTATACAACTTCTAGAAGGTAACATAATAGAAAATCTAGGTAACCTTGGTTTGGGTAATGACTTTTCAGATATAACACCATAAAAGAAAAAACTGATATCTCCTTGGTTCACCGTTCAGCCTGGGAGTGGACAGCCCCATAAAACCAAATGAGACTAACGAGGTACAGGAGTCCAGTGACAAGG
>NW_004444004.1:9346579-9398328 GCF_000243295.1 Trichechus manatus latirostris | reverse complement strand
CTATTTGTTCTGTAAGCCTTCACCTGAAGTACAATTAAAAAAAAAAAAAAACTGATAAGCTGGACTTCATTAAAATTAAAAACTTCTACTCTCCAAAAGATAGTGTTAAGAGAATGAAAGACAAGCCACAGACTGGGAGAAATATTTACAAAACACATATCTGATAAAGGACTTCCCAGCTTGATCTATAGATTCAATGCAATCCCAATCAAAATCCCAGTAAGTTATTTTGTGGATATTGACAAACTGATTCTGGAGTTTATATGAAAAGGCAAGAGACCCAGAATAACCAACATGATACTGAAAATATTTTATATCTCTTCAAGATATAAAAAGAACTCTTAAAACATAACAATAAGAAAACCCAGTTACAAAATGGGCAAAAGATCTGAATAGAAACCTCACCGAAGAAGATATACAGATGGCAAATAAGCAAATGCTTAACATTATATGTCATTAAAAAAAAAAAAAGTTGCTGTCAAGTCAATTTCAACCCATGGTGACCCCATATGTTTTAGAGTATAACTGTGCTCCATATGGTTTTCAGTGGCTGTAACCTTACAGAAGTAGATCACCAGGCCTTTCTTCCAAGGCACGTCTGGGTGGATGCGAACTGCCAACCTTTGGGTTGTAGTTGAGTGTTTAACTGTTTGCACTCTACCCTCCAAACCAAACCTGTTGCTGACGAGTTGATTCCAACTCATAGGGACCCTGCAGGACAGAGTAGAAATGCCCCATAGGGTTTCTAAGGAGGGGATGGTGGATTTGAACTGATAACCTTTTGGTTATCAGCCTTAGTTAGCAGCCATAGCTCTTAACCATTGCACCACCAGGGCTCTGCACCCCACCCAGGGACTCCTTTATATGTCATTAAGGAATTGCAAATCAAAACAACAATGCGATACCACTACACATTTATTAAAATGGCTAAAATCCACAGCAGTGACAATACCAAATGCTGACAAAGATGTGGAGCAACAGGAACTCTCATTTATTGCTGGTGGAAATGCAAAATGGTACAGCCACTTTGGAAGATGGTCTGGAAGTTTCTTACAAAACTAATCATAGGCTTACCATTGATCCAGCAATCGTGCTCTTCAGTATTTACCCAAATGAGATGAAAATGTATGTCCACAAAAATCCTGTACACAAATGTTTATAGTAGCTTTATTCATAATTGCCCAAAATTGGAAGCAACCAAGATGTCCTTCAATAAGTGAATGGATAAACTGTGGTACATTCATACAATGGAGTGTTATTCAGTGATAAAAAGAAATGAGCTATCAAGCCATGAAAAGACATGAAGAAACCTTAAATGCATACTGCTAAGTGAAAGCAGCCAATCCAAAATAGCTGTATATTGTATGATTCCAACAATATGACATTCTGGAAAAGGCAAAACTATAGAGACAGTGAAAGGATGAGTGGTTGCCAGAGGGCTAGAGGGAGAGAGGAGGAGTGAATAGGCGGAGTACAAGGCATTTTTAAGGCAGTGAAACTGTTTTGTATGGTACTGTAACGGTAGACATATGTTTTGATATTGTGCATTTGTCAAAATCCATAGGACTGAACAACAGTGAACCCTAATGTAAACTATGGACTTTGCTTAATAATAATGAATCAATACTGGTTCAGTAATTTAACAAATGTACCACAGGAATGTAAGATATTAATAGGAGAAATAGTGTGCAGGGGGTGGGGAGGTATATGGGAACTTTGTCCTTTCTGCATAATTTTTCCGTAAACCTAAAACTGCTCCCAAAAATGAGATATATCTAAAAATACCATTTTCCTCTTAATTCTACTTGAAATTAATTGCACATAGTCTAGTTTACAGGTCCCAGGGTGGCGACAGTCTTTAAGTTGTGTAACAGCAACCTCCAATCCAGTATTCAGGCACCCATTTCACCTTGTCCCCTTGATTTGTTCACCATAAAATTTGATATGAAAGCATTATTAGGCCTGTTCTGAACCATATAGTGCTATACAGGAAAGCTATGGCATGACTCTAAAACCCGTCAGTGACCTCATTTGCCCAAAAGAACTTAAGTCATTTGAAGTTTCAACCAAACCACCCTGTAACTCACATTATCCTTTTTAAATTCATAAGCGAAATACATGATATGGCTCCAGAAATACCTACAGTCCTCTTCCCCCATAATCAAATCCTCCAAAGTTTACTTTTTAGCTTACACACAACCTTATACAGACTCCAGTCTTAGTGTTATCCTGGCAGTGTCACATTAATCCCACAGGAAAATCATGATCCTTTCCTTCTGAATATATTACTGTAGGGGCGCATTTCCCACTTTAGTCTGACCCAATCCAAATATAACTGCCTACCACTATGAAACATCAGAAAAAGAGTAGCAAATAGCAAAGTATTCTATAAATCAAAATGTTTTTATATGATGGGCTTTGATAAAAGTGTATGGTAGAATCATTCGTAAGCAGATTTTACAGATACTATCACAGTTCACATTCAACAATCGTGTAAGTTTCAATCTGCTATCTGGCCAATAGCATCAGGATATTTTGAAACTCACAGTAATTGTTCTAGAAGATAGACCCGTTAAAAACCCATTGCCGTCCAATCGATTCTGACTCATAGGGATCCTACAGGGCAGAGTAGAACTGCCCCGTAGGGTTTCTAAGCAGCGGCCAGTGGATTCAAACTGCCACCTTTTGGTTAGCAGCTGAGCTCTTAACCACTGTGCCAGAAGACAGGAGACAAAAATATTCTTGGGTACTCATCTAAATTTTCAATAGGGAAAATCTCTGAGTCAGTAATACATTGTTTTTCATTGTCTAGCCTTATTCTAAGGCTGGCTGTTCATCATCCTGTATTACAAAGGATTTTTTTTTTAATGGTATTGGGGTTTAGGTTCTTTTAAAAATGGTCACTGCTTTCCCCCAGTTTAGACTCAGGAGTGAGAGTACTGGTTTCTCTTTAAAAAAGCAGCAGCACTGTAATGACTACGCCCACAACTATTATATAAAATTCATTTAACTAGGTAAGAAATTCAGTCTTCTGTTTGGTATTTTTCCATTTTTGTTATTTTTATTCCACAATTGAATTTCATGTCAAAGGAGTTACTTGTGCAAGGGAAGATAAGCACACCCAAGCAGAGTACAGAAAAACAAGCTGCACAATAGACAGCAGCCATTTGCCCTGACAGTCTGTAACACAGGTAAGTGAAACTCTTTGAAAGATGAGAAGGATGTCATGGGTAGATTTGAAAATAACCACCCACACATTTGTTTCATTTAAACTACCTCCAAAATCAGTTTTCCTGAAATAAGACTAAAATATAACATTTACTAAAATATAAAGGTAAAAAGAGACTGAGAATCATCCTGAAAATGGAATGCAAATATTAATTGAGAAAGCATCAATCTCTCATTTTATAGATGAGAAAACTGAGACCCAAAGAAGGAAAGTGACTTGCACAAGGTTAGATACTAGCTTGTTGTTGTGTGCTGTTGAGTGGATTCCAACTCATAGCGACCCTATAGGACAGAGTAGAACTGTCCCATAGGGTTTCCAAGGCTGTAATCTTTATGGAAGCAGACTGCCAGGTCTTTTCTCCCCCAGAGCTGCCAATGGATTCGAATCGCCAACCTTTTAGATAGCAGCTGAGCACTTAATCCACTGTACCACCAGGGCTCCTTCAGATACTAGCAGAACTAGAATTAGAACCAAAGTCTCTTGACTTTTGGTTCAACATACTTTCCAGTATACCAAATATAGTGACACTCTTTTATACTATGGCATTCATAAGACCTAATTAGAAGTAACGCAATAGAGTAGGGGCACCCTGCTAGGTATAATGAAGAACAGGAAGAAGTATAAGATATGGGCCTTGACTTTACTCAGAATATAAATCAATAAAAGTGGTAAATAGTTGATCAAGGTAAATGTTGAGTAATTTCAGAATAAAGAGAGATGCTGTAGGCTAGAGTGGCCAGGGAAGGCTTCATCCAGGAGGTGGGTTTAGACCTACTGGGTAGGATTTAGTTGATGTGGAGAAAAGGGGCCAGGCATCTCTTGTGGGGAACAATGGTTTCAGCAACAATATAGAAATGGGAGCAACAGAGTTGTGAGACAGTGAACAAACTAATTTGCCTAGTGTAAAAGCCATGCACAGGAGAGGCAGAGGTTAGAAGAGATAGGTTGGAACCAAAACACGGAGGGCTTTAAATGTCATAGGGTCGCTATCAGTCGAAATCGACCCGACGGCAACAGGTTTGGTTTTTTTGGTTTGTTTAAATGTCATGCTAATATTTTTAAACGTTGTCTTGTAGGTCAGCGGTTCTCTACCCTGGCTGTGCATCAGAATCATCTGAAGAGATCTTTTTTTAATGCACGGTCCTATATCCAGAGATTATGACTCTGTATTACTGAAGTAGGATTCAAATATCTGTATTATTTAAAAATTCCTCCATGTAATTCTGATGTTTAGCCACAATTGCAAACAACCATTGTCAGCAATGGAGAAACATCGAAGAGCATAGGAGTAAGATCATGAAACTGATGGTTTGGGAAAATATCAGTCTGTGATTGGCAGTAAGTTGCAGAACAGAGTGAGACGTCAAAAAGAAAGACTAGTTATTTTGTTGGGGAGGCAAAGGTTATCGCAGTAGTTCAAATGTGAAGAGATACAAGCTTATACCAGGGTGGTATCAGGGGAAATGTAAAAGAAAAAACAAGATGTCCTCTCTCTATCCACCTCAGACCCAACTGGAACACTGAATGCAGAGGTGTCCATAGCCCCACCCTCTTCTGCCTATTCCCTTGCATGCAGAAAGCTCTTTCTCCATAGCTTATAGTATTCTCACTAGACCACTAATTATCAGAGACCTCCCCAAGTCACCAAGGGAATGGGGTCAAATGGGAAGACGGGGGAACCCATATAGAGGGGAGCAGGGTGGCTCTTGTCCTTAGAACCATGGCCGGAGATGATGCCTTTCTAGAATACTCAGTTTGACCCAGAAACACTTTATTGCATAAAACATTATTATAAATGGTTATTTTAGTTTGAATATTAGTATTACAGCTTTGGTATATGTGCATCAAATAGGTTTTTGTGCATTGCCCTGGAAACATACTCATCCTTTATAATATTATTTCTATGGAGGAAAATTCTGTATGCATTTCCAAGAGCTGGCATACAAAAGAGGTCTTGTAACATAACACATTTGCCAGCTGGGAATTGCCTGGATATGATTAAGTATCAATTAAATGACAGATAATAAGTGCTCCAGGACTGCAGAGAAAGAGACTACTGTGCACTAGAACAGCTGCAAAATCCTTGTGGGAGAGGTGGGCAGGATATGAACGAGGGAAAAGATCCGGGCACTCCAGGAAAGAGAAACAACACAAGAAAAAGCTTCAAGCCAGGAATTAATATAATGTGTTCAGTACTTTCAATTGCCTCATATGCATGCAAATGCTGGACGATGAAAAAGGAAGACCAAAGAACTGACGCATTTGAATTATGGTGTTAGGGAAGAATACTGAATATACAGTGAAACCTGTGAGAGCCAGAACTTGACAGCACTGCCTTGTTTTTCCAGGTCTCGAAAGTTTTCTACCTTTGGCAGGGTGCAGTCTTAACCACTTTTCTATCGCTCTCTATCAGTGGAAAATATTTTAGTTTTCCTTCTCTGACAGGTTTCCTCCTTACACAGGTTCTGACTTTCCCAGGTTTTACTGTACCACGGACTGCCAGGAGGGTAAACAAATTTCTCTTGGAAGAAGTACAGCCAGAATGCTCCTTAGAGTGGAGGATGGCAAGACTTCGTCTAATGTACTTTGAACGTGTTATCAGGAGGGACCAGTCCCTGGAAAAGGACATCATGCTTGGTAAAGCAGAGGGTCAGCCAAAAAGAGGAAGACCCTCAACAAGATGGATTGACACAGCGGCTGCAACAATGGGCTCAAACATAGCAATGATTGTGAGGATGGCACAGGACTGGGCAGTGTTTTCTTCTGTTGTACACAGGGTCACTATGAGTGGGATCCAACTTGATGATACCTAACAACAACAACATATGAGGATGGCGGAGGACCGGGCAGTGTTTCCCTCTGTTGTATATAGGGTTGCTATGAGTCGGAACCGACTCGATAGCACCTAACAACATGTTTAGGGAAAAGATCAGTTTGGCCAGAATGGAAGATTGGTGCTGGAGAGTTAAGGGGGAAAAGTTTAGACAGATAAGGTAGACACAGATGATGAAATTTCTTGAATGTTAGTACCTCAGTACACAGCAAGAGATAGGAACTAAGGCACAAGTTGTGAGGATTATGGGCCAGGAGTGGGGGGAGATTCCCATACAATTTCTAGCACAGTGCCATGCCAGTCTACCAAATAACAGGTACTTACTGAGCGCATTCTATGTACTCAGCAGTATGATTGGTATCACATGAAATCAGAAAATTGATCAATGGTTTAAAATAATAGAGATAATTTGCATTACCACTACACATTTATTTGAAAAGAAACCACCATCTGTTATCGAACAATTAGTATTTCATTATCAACTGTCTTTTTAAACTAAGCCCACATTTTAAAGGAAACTGGTTTTAGCAAGAACTATAAAGGTGCCTAGACCACAAAATGAAGACAATCAGAGAAAATGTGAATGATGTGAGTAGTGGTATCTCTTTCTTGTTTTGATTTGCGATTCCTGACATATGCCACCACCCATCTGTCAGTTTGTCTTTCTATGATGTCTTGTGTGTTGCTATGACACTGGAAACTATGCCACAGATATTTTAAATATCAGCAGGGTGGACAAGTTTCAGTGGAGTTTCCAGACTAAGACAGACTAAGAAGCCCTGGTGATCTACTCAAAAAATTAGCCAATGAAAAACGTATGGATGGCAACAGAATATTGCCTGATACAGTACTGGAAGATGAGCCCTCTAGGTTGGAAGGCACTACACAATAGCTACAGCAATGGACTCAAACACGTCAGTGATTATGAAGATGGCGCAGGACAGGGCAACCTTTCATTATGTTATGAGATGGAGCTGACTAGATGGCAATTAACTGAAACAACAGCAAATGGCATATGATATTGAACACTTTTTCATATGCTTTATTTGTCATCTGTGTATATTTTTTGGTGAGGTTTCTGTTCAGATCTTTCGCCCATTTTGTTTGTTATTCTTGTATTTTAAGAGTTCTTTTTATATCTTGGATGTAAGTCTTTTATCAGATACGTGTTTTGCAAATAATATCTCCCAGTCTGTGACTTCTCTTTTCATTCTCTTGGCAGTGTCTTTTGCAGAGCAGAAGTTTTTAATTTTAATGAAGGCCAACTTACCGATTTTTTTCTTAGAGATTGTGGATGGTGATGTATCTGAAAAGCCATAATCAAACCCAAGGTCACCTAGATCTTTGCTTATGTTATCTTCTAGAAGTTGTATAATTTTGCATCTTACATTTAGGTCCACGATCCATTTTGAGTAATTTTTTTGTGAAAGATGTAAGCTTTGTGTCTAGATTTATTTTTTCACACGTGATGTCCAGTTGTTCCAGCACCATTTGTTGAAAAGACTATATTTTCTCCATTGAATGGCCTTTGCTCCTTTTTCAAAGATCAGTTGACTATATTTTGTGTGTCTGTTCATGGACTCAGAGCCCTGGTGGTACAGTGGTTAAAGCTCTCAGCTGCCAACCAAAAGGTCTGCAGTTCGAACCCATCAGCCGCTCCAACTAACCTATCATACTCAATTGAACATCATTCCTTAGCCTTTCAAATATGATTTGAACTAATCTTTCTCAAACCAGATATTCCAAAATCCTCTAACTGTATTCATCTACTTAAATGTCCGGAAAATCAGCTGTCATCAAGTTGATTTTGACTCATGGCAACTCCATATGTGTCAGAGTAGAACTGTGCTGCATAGGATTTTCAGTGTCGGTTAGCAGCCGAACACGTTAACTATTTGCACCACCCAGGGACTCCACTTAAATACGAGCACCTCCACTCTGGGGACCATGGTCTCGGGGAACATCTAGCTCAATTGGCATGATACAGCTTATAAAGACAGTGCTCTACATTCTACCTTGGTGAGTAGTGTCTGGGGTCTTAAAAGCCTGAGAGTGGCCATCTAAGATACTCCACTGGTCTCATCCCTTCGGGAGCAAGGGAGAATGAAGAGAACAGGATACAAGGAAAAGATTAGTCCAAAGGACTAGTGGACCACAGCTACCAAGGTCTCCACCGGACTGAGTTCAGTACAGCTAGATGGTGCCCAGCTACCACCACTGACTGCTCTGACCGGGATCACAACAGAGGGTTCTGGACAGAGCTGGAGAAGGATGTAGAGCATAATTCTAACCCACAAAAAAAAAAAAAAACAGATTTACTGGCCTAAAGGAGATTGGCGAAGCCCCGAGAGTGTGGCCCCCAGACACCCTTTTAGCTCAGTGGTGAAGTTACCTCCGAGGTTCACTGTTCAGCCTGGGAGTGGACAGCCCCGTAAAACCAAATGAGACTAACAAGGTACAGGAGTCCAGTGACAAGGGCCAGAAAGCAGAAGGGGACGAGGAAGCTGGTGATAGGGAACCCAAGGTTGAGTAAGGATACTGTTGATGTGTTGTGAGATTGTTAACCATTGTCATAGGGCAACATTTGTAGTAACTGTTAAATGAGAAACTATTTTGTTCTGTAAGCTTTCATCTTAAGTGAGACTAACAGCACAATTCAAAGAGCGTAGTCAATGTCACTGAACTGTGCATGTAGAAATTTTTGAAATTGTGTTTTTTTGGGTATGTGTTTTTTCACCAAAAAAAAAAAAAAAAAAAGGTTGAGAAGTTAGAGGGTTGATATGTTGTGGGGTTGTTAACCAATGTTATAAAACAACATGTGTACTTCTGTTTCATGAGAAACTATTTGTTCTGTAAGCCTTCACCTGAAGTACAATAAAAAAATAAAGAAAGAAAAAAAAATATGAGCATCTCCTAAATTCCTTGAATCTGCTATTTTCCAAGTTCCACTCAATAGTCACCTTCCTCAGTCTCCCAGAGTCTGGCATTATCTGCTGCACAAACCCCATCTTTCATCTGGATGCTTTTTCATCTCTTTAAATCTATCTCATCTCTAAAGCTTGATATCCAAATTCAGACAGTAAAGAGGTAATTACTCCAATTTGTCAAACTGCTAGCTACTCGAAAGTTAGGCTTAGGCCCACTTTCTTTAGCACAAATAACAAACGTTTACTCAACTTCTTCCACATGTACATTGCATGTATTATCTCATTTAATCCTCAACAACCCTATGATGTAGATATTATTCAGGTGAGGAAACTGAGGCTCCAAAAGACAAAGGAACTAAGTAACTTGCACAAGGTCACACGAGCACTAAATTTTTGGGACCAGGCCACATTGCAACTGTGGCCCCTATTTCTCTGAATTTTGAGAAAATCCCATTGCTTTTACTATTTATCAGTTTATACCTTTTGCCTCTATAAGCAACTGCTAAAACACCAACAAGTGAAATCAACACAAAGAAAAGTTCAGGAAACATGAGGTTTCACTTCAGCACTATAAATTCCCCTTAGTTCTGTTTTTTTTTTTTTCCCCCTTTCAGCATCCCAGTGACAGGGCAGGGACTAGGGTGAGGCAAGTGAGGCACTAACCTTGGGCACAAAAGTTAAGGAGGCTCCAAAAAACTCAGTAATCAAGATAAATAATATTTTAACGCAATATTTTCAAAAATTAAATCATTGCAAACATAATCTTTGATGAACAACATATCAAAAAAAATCAGACTCCATACTTACATAACTCTGCCTCACCCACCTCACCCTAATTCCTGGGTCCAATAAAACTTTATTTACAAAAACAATTGGTCATCCACAAGAAAGTTACTGGAACTAATGGAAGGGTTCAGCAAAGTAGCAGGGTACAAGATCAACATACAAAATCAGTCGGATTCCTCTACACTAATAAGGAGAACTCTGAAAAAGAAAACAATACCATTTACAATAGCCCCCAAAAGGATAACATACCTAGGAATAAATCTAACCAGGGACGGAAAAGACTTAAACAAGGAAAACTAGAAAACACTACTGCAAAAAACTGAAAGAGACATAAATGGAAAAACATACCATGCTCATGGATTGGAAGATTTAACATTGTGAAATGCCAATACTACCCAAAGTGATCTATAGATATAACGCAGTCCTGATCCAAATCCCAAGAACATTCTTTAATGAAATGGAAAAACTAATCTCTACCTTTATATGGAAATGAAAAGAGGCCCCGAATAGCTAAAGCATTACTGAAGAAGAAGAACAAAGTAGGAAGCCTCACATTTCATGATCTCAGAACTTACTATACAGCCACAGTAGTCAAAACTGCTTAGTAATGGTACAATGACAGATACATAGACCAATGGAACAGAATTGAGAACTTACAAGTAAATCCATCCAGCTATGGACAGCTGATTTTACACAAAGGGTCAACATCCATTCAATGGGGAAGAGATAGTCTCTTTAACAAATGGTGCCAGCAAAACTGGATATCCATTTGCAGAAAAATGAAACAGGATCCATACCTCACAACATACACAAAAACTCAAAATGGATCAAAAACCTAAACGTTAAACCTAAAACTATAAAGTTCCTGGCAGATAACAAAGGGACAAAGCAAGGGGTACTAATTTATGGCATAAATACACTATCAAACATAACTAGAAATGCACAAACAACAGAAGATAAACTAGATAACTGGGACCTTCTAAAAATTAAATACTTATGCTCATCAAAAGACTTTACCAAAGGAGGAAAAAGAGACCCTACAGTCTGGGGAAAAAAATTTGGCAACAACATAACTGATAAAGGTCTAATCTCTAAAATATATAGAAGGCTTAAACACCTCAACAACAAAAACACAAACAGTACAATCAAAAAATGAGCAAAGGACATGAACAGACACTTCACCAAAGAAGACATTCAGGCAGCTAACAAACACGTGAAGAGATGCTCGCAATCATTAGCCATTAGATGCAAATCAAAACTACAATGAGATACCATCTCACCCCTGCAAAAATGGCTCTGATCAAAAAAACAGAAAACAACAAATGCTGGTGAGGTCATGGGGAGATTGGTACACTTATACACTGCTGGTGTGATTGTAAAATGTACAACCACTACGGAAAACAGTGTGGTGCTTCCTCAAAAAGCAAGAAATAGAAATACCATATGATCCAGCAATGCCACTCCTAGGCATATATCCTAAAGAAATAAGAGCAGTGACATGAATAGACGTACGCACACCCATGTTCACTGCAGCATTATTCACAATAGCAAAAAGATGGAAACAACTTAAGTGTCCATCAACAGATGAATGGATAAACAAAGTGTGGTACATATGTAGAATGGAATACTACACAATGATACAGAATAATGATGAGTCCGGGAAACATCGTAAAACATAGATGAATCAGGAGGACATTATGCTGAGTGATGTAAGTCAGTCACAAAAGGACAAATATTTGATGATAACACTTTTATAAAAAGTCAAGAATAGGTTTACACACAGAAAGCAACATTCTTTGATGGTTACCAGGGATGGAAGGTGGAAGGTGGGAGAATCACTTACTAGATAGTAGACACATGTTAATTCTGGTGACGGGAAAAGTAATACACAATACGGGGGAAGTCAGCACAACATAAACGAAGACAAGTAAATGAAGACACTGAGAGAAGTACACAAGAATAAAGGACAACTGTGGTAAATGCTATAACATATACAATTCTGCAATAACAGCAATTAAAACGAAAGAAAAACCCGTTGCCGTCGAGCCGATTTCAACTGATAGCGACCCTATAGGACAGAGTAGAACTGCCCCATAGGGTTTCCAAGGAGTGCCTGGTGGATTCAAACTGTCGACCTTTTGGTTAGCAGCTATAGCTCTTAACCACTGCACCACCAGGGCCCCAGGCAAAAATCTGTGAGTGGTTACATAAGTAGATATGCATGCTATATAGGCAAAGCCCTGGTGGCACAGTGGTTAAGCATCCTGCTGTTAACCAAAAGGTCAGCAGTTCAAATCCACCAGCCGTTCCTTGGAAACACTATGGGCAGTTCTACTCTGTACTATAGGGTTGCTATAGTCAGAATCGACTCCATGGCAGTGGGTTTGGTTTTGGTTTTGGATAGGGTGGGAGGGTGTGTCGGAATACATGTGGGTACATATGTAAGTATAGTTGTGAGCATTTGTATAGACATATTTGTATGTGTTGCATATATATTCATATATATAATATAGTACATAGGGGGCACAGTTACAAAAACTTCTTAGACATATGCAAACACCTCACAGGAATGAGTTAATGGGCATGAAGGCTAAGGACCGTAGTCTTGGGGGATACCTAGGTCAATTGGCATTAACAGTTCATAATGTTCTACATCCTAGTTTGGTGAGTATTGTCTCGGGTCTTAAACTTGCGTGTGGCCATCTAAGATACAACTATTGGTCTCTTCCCTTCTGGAGCAAGGAACAATGAAGAAAACCAAAGATTCAAGGAAGCAATTAGTCCACAGGACTAATGGCCCACAGGAACCGCAGCTTCCTCTAGCCAGAGAACAGAAGAACTAGATGGTGCCCAGCTACCAGTACTGACCACTCTGACCAGGGACACAGTAGAAGGTTCTGGTTAGAATGGGAGAAAAATGTAGACTAAAATTCAAATTCACAAAAAAGACCAGACTTACTGGACTGATGGAGATTGGAGGAACCCCTGAGACTATCACCCTAAGACACCCTTTTAACCTGGAACCGAAGCCACTCCAGGAGGTCACCTTTCAGCCAAGTAATAGACTGTCCTATAAAACAAACAATAACACCCATGAAGAATGTACTCCTTAGAAAAATCAACAATACGAGACTAAGCAGGCAACATTTGCCCAAAAGCAAAGATGAGAAGGCAAGTAGGGACAGGGAAACTGGAGGGACAGAAACAGGGAAGGCAGTGTGGAAAGGGCGATAGTGCTGACGCACTGCAGGGATAGCAACTAATATCATGGAACAAACTGTGTATAAATTGTTGAAGGGGAAACTAATTTGCTTTGTAAACTTTCACCTACAACACAATAAAATGTTAAAGAAACTGGTCAGCCAATGTCCATTTGATTTTTTAAAATATTACGTTAAAATATTATTGCATCTTGATTACTGACCTTTTTGGTGCCTCATTAAATTTTGCATGGAGACAAGTGCCTCACTTGCCTCACTCAAGTCCCAGTCCTACCCAGTGACTAGATATAATTTTTTAAAGGTCATTTTAATGCCACAAAATATTTCGGAATTCATATTGGAGTTGGAGGTAGGGGGTAAGCAGCAGTCTGGAACCCACAGGGGCTATGTCCTAGAAGAAGAAAGCCTGCTGATACTGATTATGCAGCAGGTTGTTAAAAAACACCTTGAAGAAAAAAAAAAAAAAGAAAATAAATGTCTTAGGTACCATTCACGGCCATTCTCCCTTCAAAGGTAAGGGGGTAGGGATGCAAGTAACTTTCTCAACTTCATAAAGAGCATCTATGAAAAACCAACAGCTAAAATTATATTTAATAGTGAAAGACTGAAAGCTTTCTAAGATCAGAAACAAGTCAAGGATGTCCATTCTCACCACTTCTACTCAACATTGTACTCGAGGTTCTAGCTAGGGCAATTAGGTAAGTAAAAGAAATAAAATGCACCCAGATAAAAAAGGAAAGAAGTGAAAGTATCTCTACTCTTAGATGCCATGATCTTGTATATAGAATAACCCAAGGGAGACCTGGTGGCTTAGTGGTTAAGAGCTCGGCTGCTAACCAGAAGGTTGGCGGTTCAAATTCACCAGCTGCTCCTTGGAAACCCTATGGGGCAGTTCTCTCTCCTATAGGGTTGATATGGGTCAGAACTGACTCAACGGCACCTAACAACAACAAGGATCCACACAAAGAAAAGTAGAGCTAATAAAAAAGTTCAGTAAGGTGGCAGGATATGAAATCAATATACAAAAATCAATTCTATTTCTCTACATTAGGAATGAACAATCCAAAAACAAAATTAAGAAAGCAATTCCATCAAGACCACTCTATGGGGAAAGAATATTCTTTTCAACAAATGGTGCTGGGCAACTGGAAATATACACATGCAAAAGAATGAATTTGGATCCCTAATTTACACACCATATACAAATATTAAGTCAGAATTAACCAAAGACCTAAATATAAGAGCTTAAACTAGGAAACTCTTGGAAGTAAACAGAGGTACAAATCTTCATAATCTTGGATTAGGCAACAACAGCTTCTTAGATATGATACCAAAAGCACACGCAAAGAAAAAAAAATTAAAACTTTTGTGTGTCCAAGGACACTATCAAGAAAAAAAAAGACAACCTACAGATAGGAGAAAAAGATTTGAAAATCATATAGCTAATAAGAGTTTAGTATCTAAAATATATAAAGAGCACTTACAATTGAACAATAAAAAGTCAAATAATCCAATTAAAAAACAAGCAAAAGACTTGAATAGACATTCTTCCAAGTCAGATATACAAATGGCAAACAAGCACATTTGTCATTTAAAAAAAAAAAGAGAAAAAAACTTGTTGCCGTTGACTCCAACTCATAGCGACGCTATAGGACAGAGTAGAACTGTCCCATAGGGTTTCCAAGGAGCAGTTGGTGGATTTGAACTGCAGACCTTTTGGTCTGCAGCTGTAGCTCTTAACCGTTGTGCCACCAAGGCTCGACGTTTGTCATTACCAAAAAAAAAAAAACAAAAAAAAACACACCAAAAGACCCTATAGGACAGAGTAGAAACTGCCCCATAGGGTTTCCAAGGAGCAGCTGGTGAATTCAAGCTGTAGACCTTTCGGTTAGCAGCCATAGCACTTAACCACTGGGCCACCAGGGCTCCATGTTTATCATTAGGGAAACGCAAATCAAAACCACAGAAGTATAACACTTCATACACACTGGGATAATAATATTAACATTAATAATAAATAAAAATATAACAACAAACAAATTTTAAAAAATAACAAGTGTTGGTGAGGTTGTGGAGAAGCTGGAACCCTCATAAATTTCTGGTGGGAATGTAAACTGTTTCTGCTATTTAGGAAAAGAATCTGGCAGTTCCTCCAGAAGTTAAACAGCGTTATTGTATGACCCAGCAATTCTGCTCTTAGGTAGGAAATGAAAACATATGTTCTCACAAAAACTTGTACATGAATGTTCGTAGCAGCATTATTTGTAATAGCCAAAAAGCGGGAACAACCATAACGTCCATCAACTGATAAACGGATAAGCAAAATTTAGTATATTCAAAGGTCCCTAGGAGGCACGCAAACGGTTTGTGCTAGGCTGGTAACCAAAAGGTTAGCAGTTCGAACCCACCTAGCAGCATCACGGAAGAGACAGGCCTAGCAATCTGCTTCCCATATAGTTTACAGCCAAGAAAACCCTATGGCATAGTTCTACTCTGTAACATGGGGTCTCCTAAGTCACAAATCAACAACAAAAAAATAAAATGAACAAAATGTTCTATATCCATACAATGAAATATTATTCAGCCATAAAAAATAATGAAATAGTGATACATGCTACAACCTAGATTAACCTTGAAAACATTATGCTAAGCGAATAAAGCCAGACACAAAAGGCCAGGTATTATATGATACCATTTATGTGAAATGTCCAGAACAGGCAAATCCATAGACAGAAAGTAGATTGGTGTTTTCCAGGGGCTGCCCCCTCCTTTCTGAAGTCTGCCCACCCTCTCCCTACCATTCATTTATAAGGTCAACCCTCCATGCTCTTCCATTTCTGAGGACTTCCTCCCTTGTTTTCCCTCTCCCCTCATTTCTGAAGTCCTCCCTCCCTGCTCTATTCTCTCCATTTCATAGCCCTTGCTCCTCTTCGCCTCCATTTCTAAGATCTGCTCTCCTTGCTCTTCTCTCCCTACTTCTAGGATTCACCATCCTTGCTTAGCTGTCCCCCTCATTCTGAAAGTGGGCCTCCCTGCTTCGTTAATTCTAATTTTCCCCCTTCCTGCTTTGTTCCCTCACCCCTCATTTACAAGGTTTGTTTTTCCTCCTCTCCCCTCCCATTTTTAAGGCAGAGTGAGGGAGCAGAGAAATTAGCACAAAATCAGCTTTTCTGCGTGTGGTGCCAGTGGTGGGGGTTATGGGCCTTGGTAAAGGGTTTTTCTCCCTAAAAGTCCACTTTCCACGTAGAAGTCTGAAGTAAGAGACTAGAGGCAAAAGGTGGCCCCAAGCAAATAACAACCAATCAACCATCTAACCATCCACCAAACCATCGTCCCAACAACCAATCATCTAACCATCCAACCAACCACCCATTGCTTCTCCAAGTAGTCTTTCTGGGGGTTACCACTTTCAGGACCCCTGAAGTATCGAGTAAAATAGCCTCAGGCTTGCTTCTTCTATTCCTAATCTCATCATTTATGATATACGTTTGGGATTGCCGAAAGCCTGTGCGATAAATCAGCGCGAAGGGTGTGGCCCCGCATGTATTGGGGGGTGGGTAGTCTAATATTAATTCTTAGGAGAGTAAAATACACTGAATAACCGTCTTTTTATTCCTAACACCCGGCCCCACTCCGAAATCCTTATTCCCCACACGATTTCTGTCAGCTTTCATTTAGTTTCCCACATAAGGGGAGAGAGCTGGAGATGGCGGGAAAATAGGAGCGGGAAGGAGCGGCAGGGGGCTGAGCTGGATGGGGTTTCATGGGGGCTGAGGACTGCGCGGGAGCCCAAGGCAGGAAGCCTCTCTGACAGGGGATGTGTAGATCGCAGTGCCACTTCTAGCCCACCCCTGCTATACTCCGCGGTCTCCCGCTCAAGGCCAAAGAGCCCAGACTAGCGGAACCAGGGATTCTGGATATACTTACCCAGAGACATATCTAAAAAGGCCATCTTTTCCCCAATTTTGGGGTCCGCCAGGACCTTGTTAGAAAGTTTTATGGTTGAAAGCGAAGCCATCTCCTCAGTGTAACCGCACCTCGCTCTGAGCTAGGGCGTGTATGGCGCCCCCTACGTGCTCCGTAGGGGCCTAACCAATCTCGTCCGCCAATCACCGCCTTAGCCCTTCGCTGTAGCTAAGGTTCCGAGGGGCGGAGCTAGGCAAATACCACTCACCAGTTTGCCAGAAATTGGCTCACCAGAAAAAAAAAAACAAAACGAAAAACTTGCCTATTTCTCCCCACTTCTTCCTAAAAGTACACTTCTGTGTACCCCCACCACCTAGTCAGCCACAATAATTTTTTGACCCTTGACTTTTTTCCTCAAAAAATTCATTTATTAATTCATTTAAAATAACAAACCCATTACGTGTTAATATAATTAACATGTTCTATGAAATCAATTATATTTTCAAAAAAAAATTAGTGAGAGGATTGGCACTGTTTTACATTTTGCAGTTCTCTTTAATGTCTGACAATAGAAGATAGTTGGATTCTCCTCTCGGCTTCTGTGTTCAATGGGTTGCAATATGTTGCTTAGGTTGAAGTATATGAAGAAAATCCGTCCTCACACATATATATATAGTTGGAAAATGAAGAATAGTCTTTTCAGATAATTATGGCTATTCTTCCTTAATACTACACGAAATCTCAGAAGTGGAAATGGAAGTTTCTTAAAGGTTGGTTACCACGTGGAATCTAAAACCATATCGGTGAACTTTTTGTCCTCTCCATTGGTCCATCTTGTACTTTAATTTTGTAACATCACACATTGGTCATTTGGAAAATAATAGTTCACATTTCATTCGACAATATCAAAAAATCACATTTGTTAACATCACCACCAGTCTCATCATAAAACTCTTTAAGTTTTGGGAAGCTGTCGGTCTTACAGTGGTGGATACAAGTTTTCAAAAATTCTGATTTTTACTTGAAAACTCAAATTTCATCATTGACAATAAATACTGTTAGAAGTTTTCTTTTAAGTGACAGGTTTACTTCATTTATTTATTTTTAAATATATGCCCAATAACCAAGTCTGAATAATCATAGTTTGTCTGTCAGTCATTCTTTCAAGTAAAAAAATGGTGTTCCATGAAAAAAGTAGCTGGTTCAGGTCACAAGTCAATCACATAAGTGCTTTTCCTCAAGATGACCATTATAATTCATTCAATATGCAGCAGAATTGTTTTGAATGCTTCTCATTTCATCATCAAAAACCAAACCCACTGCCATCGAGTTAATTCCAACTCATAGCGTTCCTAGGACATACAGAACTGCCCCGTAGGGTTTCCAAGGCTGCAATATATACTGGAGCAGACTGCCACATCTTTCACCCACAGAGCAGCTGGTGGGTTCTGTCAACCTTTCGCTTAGCAGTCGAGTGCTTAACCACTGTGCCACCGGGGTTCCTCTCATTTCATCACACATAATATTAAATAGACATGTACTCTAGGGTAGAGATTTAAATATTTTCACTACTTCATCAAGGACATTATTAAGAGAAACTTTCTTTTTTAGCTGGAAGTGCATGGTAGCAAAGAATACAATTACTAACAAAAATATCCCCTGAAGTCTTCTTAAAACCAAACAATAGTTTAGCTTAACTAGTAAAAAATGTCTGCCTTGAGTGTTGTGCTCTTCTTTCAAGATCTATCTATCTCTATGAGATCAAATTGACAACAGCAACTGGAAAGATTAGATAGGAAACTTAGGGAGCAGTGAGTTTACATTAATGGGGGAGGAACAACTCAGAAAAGGAGAGTGAGAACGTTGGTACAACTTTAAGAATGTAATCAATGTCACTGAATCATACCTGTAAAATCTGTTGAATTGGCGTATGTTTTGCTGTGTATGTTTAAAACAAAATTTAAAAGAAGAAGAAGAAAAATACAGTCACTCCTAGTACAGTTAGGTGACACTGCCTAGATTTGTGCCAGGGCTCTGCAGTTTTACACACCACTGCTTTTGTACCATTAGTGAAAACGTCAACAAAATGTCCCATTGAGCAGCTGGTGGGTTGACTTTTATAGCTTTTAGGAGGATCCATTTTTTTCTCTTTGCTTTTGCCATTTGTGGCGCATAACACCTATGTTCTTGACTTTATGGCCTACTTCTCTGCTTCTCTCAAATTCCAACAGCCACCCCAAATCTAACAATTAGGATCCATTCACAAGCTTCCCGTGCCACCTGCTTTTTGATGATCTGTTTAAAGGTGTGCCCATGACATTTCTTAAGAAAAATGTAATTGTTTCTGTTATCTCCTCAATACTGCTCAATATATGCTATTTTAAAATGTTAGAGAAATCTCATGGTCACCACTAGTTCTTCAGAGGAAATAAAAATCGAATTTATAAACTTTGAAGCCTGAAAACTTGCTCAAGTTGTTACAGAAATCACAACATAAATGTCTGAAGAGATTTTTTAAATGTAAATTATTTAAGTATTTGTTGCATTTAAGTAACTACTTAGTACTAGGACATAAAGATTAATAAATAAATCTTTCTCTCAAGGAACATACAGTTTGATGAAGATGATAAATACATGCAAAATATTAATTTAGGTGGTATGTGGGTGCTGGTTTGCTCACTGATATATCTCCAGCATCTATAACAGTGCCTGACACATTAAAAAAAAAAAAAGGTTGCCATAGAATCGATTTTGACTCATAGCGACCCCATAGGACAGGGTAGAACTGCCCTATAGGGTTTCCAAGGAGCAGCTGGTGGATTCGAACTGCTAACCTTCTGGTTAGCAGCCAAGCTCTTAACCATTGCACCACCAGGGCCCTGGCACATAATGGGTGCTTGATATATATACTTTAAATGAATAAATGAAGGAATGAATGGAAAGCCATTGGGGTTAAACACTTTCTTTCTCTCTGTTTCTTCTTCTAGGAACCCTGGTGGCACAGTGGTTAAGCACTTGACTGCTGACCAAAAGGTCAGCAGTTCCAACCCACCAGCTGCTGTATAGGAGAAAGATGTGGCAGTCTGCTTCCATAAAGATTTACAACCTTGGAAACCCTATGGGGCAGTGTCATAGATTGAATTATGTCCCCCCAAAAATGTGTGTGTCAGTTTGGCTGGGCCATGATTACTGGTACTGTGTGATTTTCCTATGTGTTGTAAATCCTGCCTCTATGATGTTAATGAGGGAGGATGGGTGGCAGTTGTGTTAGTAAGGCAGGACTCAATCTACAAGATTGGATTGTGTCCTGAGGCAATCTCTTGAGATATAGAAGACAGAAGTGAGCAGTGAGACAGGGGGACCTCATACCATCAAGAAAGCAGTGCCGGGAGCAGAGTGCGTCCTATGGACTGGGTCCCTGCACAGAGAAACTCCTAGTCTGGGGGAACATTGATGAGAAGTCCAACAGAGAGAGAAAGACTTCCCCTGGAGCTGATGCCCTAAATTTGGACTTTTAGCCTACTTTACTGTGAAGAAATAAATTTGTTTGTTAAAGCCATCCACTTGTGGTATTTCTGTTGTAGGAGCACTAGATGCCCAAGACAGGCAGTTCTACTCTGTCCTTTAGGGTCACTATGAGTTGGAATAGATGGCAGCAGGTAGCAGAGTTTCTCTTTCTCTTTTTCTCCTTCTCTTTTTCTAAAGACCAGGTTTATTTGCCTATTTGGGTACAGAGCCTTAAGATGGCCATTCCTCCCCAACCTTATATAATCTTTGTTCAAACACTGACAATTGAATGGTCCAGAATCTGATTGTCCCAACTGAGATGGGGACATCTACTTTTTGACCAATTAAATGTGACCAGCATCATACACAAAAACATAGCTTTAGGGACCCATTTGTGTGTGTGTATGTGGGTATGTGTGTGTGTGTGTGTGTCTAGGGGGAAGTTTTCAGAAGAGGAGGTTGTGGGTTTCACAAATGTCTCAAGAAGTAACAACTACATGGACAACCTGCCTTAAGAGTAGTGCATGTGAAAAAAAAAAGGTGATTTTGAGAGCTGGTTAATTCATAAGAGTCAGCAGTAGGATGTGGTTGTCAAAACAAAGAAAATATGTCAAACGACCCTTTAGTTTTTGGAGTGGACATTTGTCTTTACTTTGACTGCTCAGCAAATAAAGTCCCTTCCTATCTGTGGAAATCACACCATTAGAGTCTTATTAGGAGGCAGAGCCTGTCTCGCATTCCCAACCAACCCATTGCTGTCAAGAAGATTCCAACTCATAGCGGCCCTATAGGACAGAGTGGAACTACCCCATAGGGTTTCCATTGCTGTAAATCTTCAGGGAAGCAGATTGCCACATCTTTCTCCTGTGGAGCAGCTGGTGAGTTCAAGCCTGCAACCTTCCGGTTAGCAGCCGAGCGTCTAACCACTGCGCCACCAGAGCTCCTTTTTGTCTTCCATTACAGACCTAGAAACGTCCTGTGAAACTAGAGCAAAAGCATGTGACCTAGAGCTGCCATTGCTGCCGCCGCCTGGCTTGTTGCGGCTCCGCCACAGGCCCAGGTGCGGGGGGGCTGCTGGTCTCGCAGCAGCCTCCTCTCCCCTCTCCGGCCCGGGCCCGGGGCTCACCCTAGCGCCGCTGAGGAGCCCGCGGCTCGTGGAGGGCAGAGGAGCTGGGCTGAAAGAGTCTGGAGGCTCGAGAGCAGGATACAGGGACAAGGACAGAATCACCAGCACTGGCTGAAGATGCCCAGCCTACAGAACCTGAGAAGGAAATTTATAATCAGGTGGCTATAGTATGAAAAGATGCAGAAGGCATCTTGGAGGACTTGGAGTCATATAGAGGAGCTGGCCGTGAAATAGTAGGGGAAATCCAGCATCCAGCAGATGAGAAGTTGCCAGAGAAGGCACGGGGTGCAGTTGTTCCACTAGCAGTCAAATTAAAGAAATTTTATTAATTTTCTCAGCAGTTAGAAGCAGCACTGCAAGGTCTTCTGGGAGCCTTGATAAGCATCCCATATTCTCCCACGCAACACCTAGAGCGAGAGCGGGCTCTTGCAAAACAATTTGCAGAAATTCTTTTTTTTCACGTGTCCATATTTTTTTAAAATTTTCTTACTGTACTTTAGATGAAGGTTTATAGAACAAATAGTTTCTCATTAAACAGTCAGTACACATATTGTTTTATGACATTGGTTAACAAAACCCTACGACATGTCAACACTCTCCCTTCTCGACCTTGGAGGACCTATTTTTTGGTGAAAATATACATAGCCAGAGTTACACCATTTCAAAAGTTTCTACATGTACTATTCAGTGACATTGATTACATTCTTCCAGTTGTGCTGCTATTCTCACTATCCTTTTCCAAATTATTCCATTGCCATTATCTTCAACTCACTGCCCCCCAGGCTTCCCATCAAACCTTTTGAGTTGCTGTTGTTAATTTGATCTCACATAGATAATTCTTTTCTTTTTTGTGCCTTAGATGTAGGTTTGCAGAACAAATAGTTTCTCATTAAACAATTAGTACACATATTGCCCTATGACAATGGTTAACAACCCCACTACATGTCAACACTGTCCCTTCTCTACCTTGAGTTCCCTATCATCAGCTTTCCTGTCCCCTCCTGCCTTTCAGTCCTTGTCCCTGGACTGCTGTGCCTCATTAGTCCCGTTTTGTTTTATGAGGCTGTCCAATCCCTGGCTGAACGGCGAACCTCGGGAGTGACTTCACTACTGAGCCAAAAGGGTATCTGGGGGCCATACTCTCGAGGTTTCTCGTCTGTCAGGCCAGTAAATCGGGTCTTGTTTTTGGTGAGTTAGAATTTTGTTCTACAACCTTCTCAAGCTCTGTCCAGGACCCTCTATTGTGATCCCACTCAGAGCAGTCAGTGGTGGTAGCTGAGCACCATCTAGCTGTACTAGACTCAGTCTGGTGGAGGCCGTGGTAGCTGTGGTCCATTAGTTCTATGGGCTAACCTTTTCCTTATATCTTTTTCTCTTCATTCTCCCTTGCTCTCGAAGGGTTGAGACCAGTGGAGTATCTTAGATGGCTGCTCACAGGCTTTTAAGACCCCAGATGCTACTCACCAAGGTAGAATGTAGAACATTCTCTTTATAAACTGTGTTATACCTATTGATCTAGATGTTCCCCAAAACCATGGTCCCCACAGCCCTCCACCCAGCAATTCAGTCCCTCAGGGAGTTTGAAAGTGTCTATGGAGCTTCCATGACCTTTCCACGTACAAGTTGTGCTGGCTTCCCCAGTATTTTGTACTGTCTTACCCTTCACCAAAGTTACCATTTATCTACTGTCTTTTTAGCTCCCCCCATCCCTCGTAACCAACAAAGATTGTTTCTTTTTGGTGTAAACTTCTACATGAGTTTTTACAGCAGAGGTCTCATACAATATTTGTCCTTTTGTGATTGACTTATTTCACTCAGCATAATGTCCTCCAGTTTCATCCATGTTATGAGATGCTTCACAGATTCATCATTGTTCTTTATCTTTGCATAATACTCCATTGTGTGTATGTACCATAGTTTGTTTATCCATTCATCTGTTGATGGGCATCTAGGTTGTTTCCATCTTTTTGCTATTGTGAACAGTACTGCAATGAATATGGGTGTGCATATGTCTATTCGTGTGACGGCTCTTATTTCTCTAGGATATATTCCTAGGAGCGGGATTGCATTTTGCAGTGCTTTTTATTTGCGGTGCTGATGTTTCTTTGTTCCTCTTACTCTCCTGTGCTGAGTTCCTTTTGCTTGTGGATTTTTTTTTTTCATTTTTCAAAAATATACACATAAACAAAAAAAAAGTGCTAAGAGAGCTTGCTATTGGAGTGGAGAGATGAGAGACTGAGAAATGGGGAAAAACAAAGATAAAAAAAAAGAAAAAGGGTAAAAGAAAAAATGAATAAATCGAGAAACTGGAAATGAAGAAAGACAAAAAGGAATAAGAGAGAGAAGAAAACTAAACAAAGAAACCCAAAAAAAAAGGAAAAAATAAAACAAGAAAAAAGAAATGCCCTCAGGGATGTCCCTCTGTGTCTGCTCAGAGTAAGGGAGTAGCTTCCAAGCTGTGTAGTACTGCCTGGCTAGAAGGGGCTCCCAAGCCGAGAAAAGAAAAAGAAAACAAACAAACAAATCAAAACAGAACAAATCAGAGGAAACAAACAAAAAAGCCCCGGGGGTCCCACCAGCGTGGCGGCACGGGCCAGGAAGCAGTTTCACAGTTGAGTTGTGTTTCACAGCCTTGCAGGAAGCAGCAAATATGGCTCACAAAGCCAGGTATTTGAGAGAAAGGAGGGGGAGGTGGTGAGAGGTAAGGAAGAAATCTAAACAGGCAGAAAAAAGCAACACCAGCAGCCAACAAAAGGCACTCAGGGAGCTGGCCAGTGCGGGCAGGTGGAATCCAGGTGACACCAGGGTGAAAGTGGTTCTTCTCAGCCAAGAGACTGTGGCTGCAGGAAGCAGAGGAGGCTAAGTGGGGATGAAGAAGGGTGGGGGGTGGGAAAGCCTATATCGCTGGCTACCAGTTGTTCTATCTCCTGCTGGAAGCTGCGTGAAGCTGCTTTCTCATACCCCCTGTTAGCTGATCTCTGATAGGAGTCCAAGATGGCAGATCCGTGCTGTGGTAGCTGATAGGGGATGCACATATCTCTCCTCGCTCTCTGTTCTCGGTTACTTTCTTATTCCATTTGGTGCTTGACTGAGTTCTTTATCTCTTCATTTGATGCTAAGGGTTTCAGGATTAACGTGTGACTCTGTTTGACTTAGTTTTTCTGATCTTTGCTGCGGAGGGACAGCATGGTGCTTCTGACTATAGCACCATGTTGCCCGGAAGTAGCCAGAAATTCTTCATTTCACACTCCGGTTTGATGAACTCAAGATGACAAATCCTGCCATACAGAATGATTTCAGCTATTATAGAAGAACATTGAGTCGTATGAGGATTAACAGTGTTCCAGCAGGAGAAAATGAAGTAAATAATGAATTGGCAAATCGAATGTCTTTGTTTTATACTGAAGCAGCCCCAATGCTGAAAACCTTAAGTATCAGAGAATAAAATTTACCAATAGAAAATACACAGATTGTTTAAGCACCATGGCTAGTGTGTGCAGAGTCATGCCTGAAACACTGGAATACAGAAACAGATTTACAAGTGAAGAGACAGTGTCATTCGCTTGAGGGTAATGGTGAGCGTCATAATACTCTATGACTACGAACAGCCAGTGGGAGAATTTGCCAAAATTTCAAAAATTGATATGAAATGTTGTATCAAAATTCTTAAGGACCAACCTCCAAATAGTGTAGAAGGTCTTCTAAATGCTCTCAAGTACACAACAAAAACATTTGAATGATGACACTACCTCCAAGCAAGTTAAATCCATGCTGCAATAACAGTTCTGGAATAAGCACCTGCTGTAGAAAGAAGACTTTATTCCACAATGACTGAGAATGCAGTCTTTTAGTGATTGCAGTTAATTTTTAATTTATTCTTGCTTTTTATTTCTTTCCTCTGTTCCCCTCCCTCTTTTTCAATCATGTTCTTGTTCTTAAGACTTCTTTTCTGTGCCAAAATCAGTAAAGTTATACTTGGAAGGGACAGTGTCCTTTCAAACAGGCCATCTAAGGCAGCTAATTATGCATTGCATTGGGGTCTCCACTGAGAAAAATTCTATGACTTGAACTAAATATTTCTAAATGTGGATTGTTTTTAAAAACTAATATTTAATATTGTTTCTCCTGCATGGCAAAACTGCCTATTCTGCTATTTAAAAACCCTCAATGACTTTATTTTATACTGCCACTTTTTTCGTGTTCAGCCAAGATGAAAATGTTTAAATTAACTGTGTTGTCCAAAATGGTACCCAACACAAACTTTCTAAAAATTAGTAAGACTTTCGTTTAATGTTTTAAGTTTGCATTTTGCCTTTTTTTTGTAAGGATGTATGTTGTGTGTTTAACCTTTATTAACTAATGTTAAAAACTGTGATGTGTGCGTACAATATTACATATGCATGCTCATGTTTAAAGAATGGCTGTTGATGATAAAATAAAAATCAGCTGTAATTTTTATAAAAAAAAAAAGAAAAGAAAAGAAAAATATGACCTAGACTTAGCCAGTCAGACACACCCTACATGAAATCTGGTGTTAGTAAAACAAAGAAGGAGGGACAGTGTAGAATTCATTCTGGCCACAACAGCAGCAACTGCAACAGCCAGTCCCTAAGGTCAGCAATGATAGTAGTGCAAGTTACAGTGTCTACTGTTTGGCAGTGGTGGTCTCATCAGATTGCTTTTAAGGTGTGATTTTATCTGCAATTCTGAATTTCTCTCCTCTCTTGGCTCCTACTCATTTTCCTGAGCCTGGTTCTCTAGGCTTCCTGGCTACTCCTTGAGTTACCCACTAGACTCTCAATAAATTTCTTCTATGATTAAAGGACTAGAGTATGTTACATTCAGCTAGGAACCCTGTTCCTATTGGCATCAATAGAAATATCCAGTCTAAGGGAGAAAACACATTGAGTTCTGTTTCCGTGCGGGGCACCATATTTTAACTGACAAAATAGATTGAAACCAGGGAAAAAGAAATTCCATTGGTGAGGAGGTTTAAATAATGTACGTGATTTAAGTCATGAAGCAGCACTGAAGCATTGAAGAAGCTGAATGTTTAGCTTGAAGAATAGAAATTTCAGGGATCATAATAATTGTCTTCTAAGAATGCTCGTTAGAAGCGAGAATGACAAGACTTGGGTCTCACGTACTTGGTACATGTTATCAGGGGGGACCAGTCCCTGGAGAAGGACACCCTGCTTGGTAAAGTAGAGGATCAGGGAAAAAGAGGAAGACCCTCAACGAGATGCATCGACCCAGTGGCTGCAACAATGGACTCAAGCATAACAACGATTGTGAGGATGGTGCAAGACCAGGCAATGATTCCTCCTGTTTTACATAGGGTCAGTATGAGTTGGAAACTACTCGATGGCACCTAACAACGATAAAAACTGAAAACCAAGCCCAATGCTGTCGAATCAATTCCGACTCATAGCGACCCCATAGGGTTTCCGAGGCTGTAAATCTCTATGGAAGTCGACTGCCACCTACGGAAGATGGTTCAAGTTTATTATTCGATCTAACACTAGAGGGCAGCACTAGCCCAAGTGGATGAAAGTTACAGGAAAGCAGATTTCAGCACCATAAAGAGACAAACTTTCTAACAATGAAAACTGGAACAATGGAATAGGCTACCTTATTAGAAACTGAAATACTTGACACTGGAATTATGCAGGCAGAAGCTAGGTGAATATTCCTGGAGGAAATATGAATATCTTCAAGGGGTTAGATTCAGCGACCTCTGCAGTTCCTTCTAAATCTGAGATTGTGTGAAAAACAAATATGTGATGACTTGTCTGGCCAATTATTTCAATCAACTGACCCAAAGATCATTCTCAGTCTCTCAGGTTTTTAAAATAGTAAATAGACTGGTAATAAAGGAATAAACAGGTAATTATTGCTATCTAGAGCAGTGATAGCAACATAAAAGATTATGTGTACCTAGAATGGAGATGAAGCCCTGGTGGTATAGTAGTTAAGAGCTCGGCTGCTAACCACAAGATCGGCAGTTCAAATCCACCAGGCACTCCTTGGAAACTCTATGGAGCAGTTCTACTCTGATCTATAGGGTCGCTATGAGTCAGAACCGACTCCACGGCCCTTAACAACAACAACAGAAAGGAGATTAAGCACTACGATATTTCTGTAAAGAATTATTTATAAATTTATATAATACTTAACTATTCTTCCTTTGGAAACTCTGGTGGCGTAGTGGTTAACAGCTACAGCTGCTAACCAAAAGGTCGGCGGTTCGAATCCACCAGACACTCCTTGGAAACCCTATGGTGCAGTTCTACTCTGTCCTATAGGGTCGCTATGAGTCGGAATCCACTTGACGGCAGCGGGTTTATTATTTTTTTTCATTCTTCCTTAAGCAGATCTCCTTTGCAGCGTACAATAACAAATTATCTTGATTTAAAGATTAAAATCCTTAGGGAAGGAGTTCTGTTATCATATTGTTACTAGCAGATAATTTTAGGAATAAAGTATTTTCTATTGCTAGGTTATGTCTTTTTTTAAAAAGAAGCATAATGTATTGTTTGGTTGGTAATTAATTGTTCCCTAAGTAACTAAATATATGTTCCAGTAATATTTAGGGCAAGCGCCTATTTCTTCTTTAAAAATATAATTTTTAAATTATAAATTTGATTCAAGATTTTGTAGGCAACTTGGAAACCACAAACCTGTGGGAAAAAAAGAAGAAAAAGGAAAAAAAAAAACCCAAATGATCAAAGATCACTGTAAACATTTTGTGTACTTCTTTCTAGTCATTTGTTCTGTGTAAAAAAAAATTTATACTGTTAAAATTTACACGATAAATATGCAAATTTACATGTAAATATATATGCATTACATGTACATACTCATACATATGTAATTTTGTGCCTTGCTTTTTCCCTTAAGATGTATAAGTGTTTGCTCTTGTAACTCAGATAATCTTTACATGCATGATTTTAAACGTCTGCCTGATATTGTAGATAATTAACTTAAAGGGTACATTCTTAATTTTGTATTACCACCACAGCCCTAGCAGTTGACGTTGTTTTGGAGGTAATTTTAACCAGACTAAAAAAAAAAAGTGAGTTGTTGCTTCCCAGATGAGGAATACTGTAGCCAAAATTAAAGCCACAACAAAATGTGGAGTGCTGGTAGGTAGGCTTAATTCACAGCTAAATAACTCCAGTTTTAACATGTGACTTTATTGTTAAGTAAAATTGAAAATTACTATATGTCATGAAACATGTTCCCATGTTTTTAAATTGTTATATTTTATAAATTGTATACACCTACTCCTCATTTCCCCACACGATTGTCAGTTTGTTGAACTGTGGTGGCTTGCATGATGTTGGAAGCTATGCCACCGGTATTCAGATACCAGCAGGGTCACCCATGGTAGACAGGTTTCAGCTGAGCTTTCAGACTAAAACAGACTAGGAAGAAGGACCTGGCGGTCTACTTCTGAAAAAAATTAGCCAGCGAAAACCTTATGAATAGTGCAGAACATTGTCTGATACAGTGCCGGAAAATGAGTCCCTCAGGTTGGAAGGCACTCAAAATACGACTGGGAAAGAGCTACCTCCTCAAAGTAGAGTTGACCTTAATGATGTGGATGGAGTCAAGCTTTCGGGACCTTCATTTGCTGATGTGACACGACTCAAAATGAGAAGAAACAGCTGCAAACACCCATTAATAATCGGAACCTGGAATGTACAAAGTATGAATCTAGGAAAACTGGAAATCATCAAAAATGAAATGGAACGCATAAGCATTGATATCCTAGGCATTAGTGAACTGAAATGGACTGATATTGGCCATTTTGAATTGGACAATCATATGGTCTACTATGCCAGGAATGACAAATTAAAGATGAAAGGCATTGCAAGTTCATCGTCAAAAAGAACATTTCAAGATCTATCCTGAAGTACAACACTGTCAATGATATGATAATATCCATATGTCTAAAAGGAAGACCAGTTAATACAACTATTATTCAAATTTATGCATCAACTGTTACAGCCAAAGATGACCTGAAGCGCTTACTAATTGTCTCAGTCATCTAGTGCTGCTCTCACAGAAGTACCACAAGTGGATGGTTTTAACAGAGAGAAATTTATTGTCTTCACAGTCCAGTAGGCTACAAGTCCAAATTCAGGGCTTCAGCTCCAGGGAAACGCTTTCACCATCGGCTCTGGAGGAAGGTCCATGTCATCAGTCTTCCTTTGGTCTGGGAGCTTCTCTGCGCAGGAACCTCTGGTCCAAAGGACGTGCTTTGCTCCCGGCACTGCTTTCTTGGTGGTACAAGGTTCCCATGTGTCTCTGCTAGCTTCTCTCTTTTATATCTCAAAAGAGATTGCATTAAGACACTAATCTTGTCAACCTCATCAGTATAACCTCATCACAGTGATAGAATTTACAACACAGGAGGAGATCACATATAATCTCATCATAGTGGTAGAGTTTACAACACATAAGGAAATCACATCAGATAACACAATCATACAATACTGGGAATCATGACCTAGCCCAGTTGCTACACACATTTTTTGGGGGACACAATTCAATCCATGACACTAATGAAGATCAAAGACTACACCCTTCAGTATGGATTACACCTCAACATAAAGAAAACAAAAATCCTCACAACTGGACCAATAAGCAACATAAGTGGAGAAAACATTGAAGTTTTTGCGGATTTCACTTTACTTGAATCCACAGTCAACACCATGGTAGCAGCTGTCAAGAAATCAAATGACCTATTGCATTGGGCAAATCTGCTGCGAAGGCCCTCTTTAAAGTGTTAAAAAGCAAAGATGTCACTTTGAGGACTGAGGTGTGCCTGACCTAAGCCAGGGTATGTTCAATAGCCTCATATGCACATGAAGGCTTGACAAATGAATAAGGAAGACTGAAGAATAATTGATGCCTTTAAATTACGGTGTTGATGAAGAATATTGAATTCTACTGATTGCCAAAAGACCCAACAAATCTGTCTTGGAAGAAGTACAGCCAGAATGCTCCTTAGAAGTGAGGTTGGCAAGACATCATCTCATGTACTTTGCACATGTTATTAGGAGGGACCAGTGCCTGGAGAAAGACATCATGCTTTGTAAAGTGGAGGGTCTGCGAAAGAGAGGAAGATCCTCAACAAGATGGATTGACACAGTGGCTGCAACAATGGGCTCAAGCATAGCAACGACTGTGAGAAAAAAGAAAGCTTAGGAATTTTTCTGTAAACACTTCAAAGACTTCTTTTTTTATTGTACTTTAGGTGAAAGTTTATAGCTCAAGTTAATTTCTCATTCAAAAATTTATTCTCAGATTGTTTTGTGACATTTGTTGCCGTACCCACATTGTGACAGCACCCTCTCCCTTTCCACCCCGGGTTCCCTCTATCCATGCAACCAGTTCCTGTTCCTTCCTGCCTTCTTATCCTGTCTCTGGACAGGAGTCGCTCATTTGGTCTCGTGTATCTGATTGAACTAAGAAGCACATTCCTCACATGTATTATTATTATTTTTTTATAGTCCTGTCTAATCTTAATCTGAAGAGTGGGCTTCAGGAATGGTTTCACTTCTGGGTTAACAATGAGTCCGGGGGCCATAGTTTTGGGGGTTTCTCCAGTCTCTGTCAGACCATTAAGTCTTGAGTTCTGCCCTACACTTTTCTCTCCCTCTATCCGGGACTCTCTGTTGTGTTCCCTGTCAGGGCAGTCATTGGTGGTAGCTCGGAACCATCTAGTTCTTCTGGCCTCAGGCTGGTGGAGTCTCTGGTTTATGTGGTCCTTTAGTCTCTTGGGCTAATATTTTCCTTGTGTCTTTGGTGTTCTTCATTCTCCTTTGCTCCAGGTGGAATGGGACCAATTGATGTATCTTAGATGTCTGCTCACAAGCTTTTAAGACCCCAGACGCCACTCACCAAAGTGGGATGCAGAACATTTTCTTAATAAACTTTGTTATGCCAATTGACCTAGATGTCCCCTGAAACTATGGTCCCCATGCCCCAGCCCCAGCTACTCTGTCCCTCAATGTGTTTGGACATGTCCAGGAAACTTCTTAGCTTTTGCTGTGGTCCAGTTGTGCTGACTTCCCCTGTATTGTGTGTTGTCCTTCTCTTCACCGAAGTTGATTATCGTCTATTATCTAGTTAGTGAATTCCCCTCCCCCACACTCATAGCCATCAGGGAATGCTTTTTTCTGTGCTTAAACCTTTCCTTGAGTTCTTATAATAGTGGTCTCATACAATATTTGTCCTTTTGTGACTGACTAATTTCACTCAGCATAATATGCTCCAGATTCATTCATGTTGCGAGATGTTTTGTGGATTCGTCATTGTTCTTTATCGTTGCATAGTATTCCATTGTGTTTATGTACCATCATTTGTTTACCCATTCATCTTTTGATGTTTCCATCTTTTTGCTAGGTTGTTTCCATCTTTTTGCTATTGTGAACAAGTCTGCAGTGAACATGGGTGTGCATATATCTATTCGTGTGACAGCTCTTATTTCTCTAGGATGTATTCCTAGGGGTGGGATTGCTGGATGGTATAGTACTTCTATTTCTAGCTTTTTAGGGAAGCACCAAATCCATTTCCAAAGTGGTTGTACCATTTTACATTTCCAGCAACAGTGTATAAGTGTTCTAGTCTCTCCACAACCTCTCCAGCATTTATTATTTAGTGTTTTTTGGATTAGTGCCAGCCTTGTTGGAGTGAGATGGTCTCATTGTAGTTTTGATTTGCATTTCTCTAATTGTTAATGATCGTGAGTGTCTCCTCATGCATCAGTTAGGCGCCTGCATGTCTTCTTTGGTGAAGTGCCTGTTCATATCCTTTGCCCATTTTTTGATTGGGTTATTTGTCTGTTTGTTGCTGAGGTGTTGCAGTGTCTTTTAGATTTTAGAGATTAGACCCTTATTGGATATGTCATCGACAAAATTTTTTCCCAGTCTGTAGGTTCTCTTTTTACTCTTTTGGTGAAGTCTTTTGATGAGCATAAATATTTGATTTTTGGGAACTACCAGTTATCTAGTTTCTCTTCTAGTGCATCGTTAGTTATGGTTTTTATACTATTTATGCCATCTACTAGAGCTCCCAGTGTTGTCCCTGTTTTTTCTTCCAAGATCTTTGTCATTTTAGATTTTATATTTAGGCCTTTGTTCCATTTTGAGTGAAGTTTTTGTGTATGGTGTGAGCTGTGGGTCTTGTTTCATTTTTTTGCAGATGGATATCCAGTTTTGCCAGCACCATTTGTTAAAGAGATTGTCTTTTCCTTATTTAAAGGACTTTGGGCCTTTGTGAAATATCAGCTGCTCATAGGTGGATAAATTTATGTGTGGATTCTCAATTCTGTTACATTTGTCTGTGTATCTGTTGTACCAGTGCCAGGCTGTTTTGACTACGTGGTAGTATAATAGATTCTAAAATCAGGTAGTGTGAGGCCTCCCACTTTGTTCTTCTTCTTCAGTAATGCTTTACTTATCTGGGGCCTCTTCCTTTTCCATATGAAGTTGGTGATTTGTTTCTTTATCTCATTAAAAAATGCCATTGGAATTTGGATCAGAATTGCTTTGTATCTGTAGATCGCTTTGGGAAGAAGTGACGTTTTCACAATGTTGAGTCTTCCTATCCATGAGCATGGTATGTTTTTTCACTTACTTAGGTCTCTTTTGATTTCTCGCTGTAGTGTTTTGTAGTTTTCTTTGTATAGGTCTTTTATGTCTCTGGTTAGATTTATTCCTAAATACTCTATCTTCTTGGGGGCTATTGTAAATGGTACTAATTTGGTAATTTCCTTTTTGAAGTCCTCTTTGTTAGCGTAGAGGAATCCAACTGATTTTTGTGTGTTTATCTTGTATTCTGACACTTTGCTGAAATCTTCTATTAATTCCAGTAGTTTTCTTGTGGAGTCTTTGGGGTTTTCTGTGTGTAAGATCATACCATCTGTGAATAGGGATACTTTTACTTCTTCCTTACCACTTTGGATGACCTTTATTCCCTTTTCTTGCCTTATTGCTCTGGCTAGGACCTCCAGCACAATGTTGAATAAGGGTGGTAATAAAGGGCATCCTTGTCTGGTTCTCATTCTCAAGAGGAATGCTTTCAGTCTATCTCCATGTAGAATGATGTTCGCTGTTGGATTTGTATAAATGTCCTTTATTATGGTGAGGAATTTTCCTTCTATTCCTATTTTGTCAAGAGTTTTTATCAGGAATGGGTGTTGGACTTTGTCAAATGTCTTTTCTGCATCAACTGATAAGATCATGTGGTTCTTATCTTTCATTTTGTTAATATGATGGATTACATTAATTGATTTTCTAATGTTGAATCATCCCTGCATACCTTGTATGAATCCCACTGGGTCATGATGAAATTATTTTCTTTGATATGCTGTTGATTCTATTGGCTAGAATTTTGTTGAGGATTTTTGAGTCTGTATTCATGAGGGATATTCGTCTGTAATTTTCTTTTTTTGTGGTGTCTTCACCTGACTTTGGTATCTGGGTTATACTGGCTTCATAGAATTAGTTTGGGAGTATTCCTTCCTTTTCTGTGCTCTGAAATACCTTTAGTAGTATTGGTGTTAAGTCTTTTCTGAAAGTTTGGTAGAATTCTCTAGTGAAGCCGTCTGGGCCAGGGTTTTTTTTGTTGGGAGTTTTTTTTATTACCTCTTCAATCTGTTCTTTTGTTATGGGTTTATTTAGTTTTTCTCCCTCAGGTTGTGTTAGTTTAGGTAAGTAGTGTGTTTCTAGAAATTTGTCCATTTCCTCTAGGTTTTCAAATTTGTTGGAGTACAATTTTTCATATTATTCTGTTATGATCCTATTTATTTCAGTTGGGTCTGTTGTAATATCGCCCATCTCATTTATTACTTGGGTTATTTGCATCATCTCCTGTTTTTCTTTTGTTAGTTGGGCCCAAGGTTTGTCGATCTTTTCAAAGAACCAACTTTTGGTCTTGTTGACTATTTCAATTGTTTTTCTATTCTCTAATTTATTTTTGCTCTAATCTTTATTATTTCCTTTCTTCTGGTGCCTGAGGTCTTCTTTTGCTGCTCTATTTCTAGGTGTTCTAGTTGTAGGTTTAATGTTTTGATTTTGGCCCTTTATTCTTTTTGGATGTGTGCATTTATTGCTGTAAATTGACCTCTAAGCACTGATTTGCTGTAAGCTTCTGGTAAAATATGTTTTAATTCTCATTTGATTCTGTGACTTTATTTATTCTGTCCTTGATGTCTTCTATAACCCAGTAGTTTTTCAGCAAGGTATTGTTCAGTTTCCATGTATTTGTTTTTTTTTTCTTTCCTGTTTCTGTTATAGATTTCTGCTTTTATGGCATTATGGTCAGAATAGATGCTTTGTAATATTTCAGTGTTTTGGATTCTGTTAAGGCTTGCTTTGTCTCTATTCCAGAGAATGTTCCCTGTGCATTGGAAAAGAATGTATACTTGGTTGCTATTGGGTGGAGTGTTCTGTATATGTCTATGAGATCAAGTTGATTGATTGTGATCTTCTGTATCTTTATTGAGTTCCTTTCTAGATGTTCTGTCCTTCACCGAAAGTGATGTGTTGAAGTCTCCTATTATTATTATGGAGCTGTCTATTTCTCTTTTCAGTGCTGTTAGAGTTTGTTTTATGTACTTTGGAGCCCTGTCTTTGGGTGCATATATACTTATGGTTATGTCCTCCTGGTGTATTGACCCTTTAATCATTATATAGTGTCCTTCCTTATCATTTGTGGTGGATTTTGCTTTAAAGTCTATTTTGTCAGAGATTAATATTGCCACGCCTACTCTCTTTTAGTTGTTGTTTGCTTGATATATATGTTTTCCATCTTTTGAGTTTTATCTTGTTTGTGTCTTTGAGTCTAAAGTGTGTCTCTCATAGTCACCATATAGACGGATTGTGTTTTTTATCCATACTGCCACTCTCTTTCTCTTTATTGATGCATTTAGTCCATTTACATTCAGTGTAATTATTGGATAGGTATGAGTTTATTGCTCTCATTTTGATGTATTTTTTTCATGGTGTTGACAATTTCTTTGTTCCACTTAATTTTTTGTGCTGAGTCATTTTTCTTTAGGTATTTTCTTTTCAACTTTTTTATTATTGTTGATTTTGTTTGCTGAGTCTTTACGTTTTTCTTCTTTTTTACTTTGATGAGTAGGTTGGTTAGCTTCCTTTGTGGTTACCTTAAAATTTACTTTTATTTTTCTAAGTTTAAACCAATCTTTTATTTCTTGATACTGCATTAACTTCCTCTCTATACGGAAGTTCTATAATTACACTTTTTATTCCCTCTTTTTTGTTTTGAGGTTGTCATCATTTACAGACTGACATCTCTGGTTCTCTATTTTCAGTCTTAACTTTGTTTTGTTTTGGTGACTTCCCTATCTGAGTTTATAACTGGTTGATCTGTCCTGTGTCATAGTCTTGGATTGTTGTCTGATGTTACTGATTTTCTAACTGGAGGACTGCCTTTAGTATTTCTTGTAAATTTGGTTTGGTTTTTGCAAATTCCCTAAACTTCTCTTTATCTGGAAATGCCCTAATTTTGCCATATTTGGGAGACAGTTTTGCTGGATATATAATTCTTGGCTGGCAATTTTTTTCCTTCAAGGTTTTATATATGTCTTCCAATTGACTTCTTGCCTTCATGATTTCTGCTGAGTAGTCAGAACTTAAACTTATTGGTTCTCCTTTGTAGGTGACTTTTCGTTTATCCCTATCTACTTTCAAGATTCTTTCTTTGTCTTTGTTTTTGACAAGTTTGATTATGATATGTCTTGGTGACTTTCTTTTGGGATCTTCCTTGTGTGGGGTTCGTTGAGCTTCTTGGATAGATATCTTCTTGTCTTTTATGATATCAGGGATGTTTTCTGCCAGCAAATCTTCAACAATTCTCACTGTGTTTTCTGTTATTCCCCCTGTTCTGGTACTCCAGTCACTCATAGGTTTTTCCTCTTGATAGTGTCCCACATAATTCTTAGGCTTTCCTCATTTTCATAAAATTCTTTTATCCGATTTTTCCTTAAATAAACTGGTGTCAAAGGATTTCTCTTCAATCCACTAATTCTGACCTCCATTGCCTCAATTCTGCTCCTATGTCATTCTTTTGATTCATCTAATTCTGAAATTTTATTGTTAATCTTTTGGATTTCTAGTTGTTGTCTCTCTATGGTTTCTAGCAGCCTGTTAAATTTATCATTTTGTTCTTGTATTGTTTTCCTGAATTCCTCTATTGCTTTGTCTGTGTTTTCCTTGGCTTGGTGTGAGTTTTGACTAGTCTCATTCTTGATCTCTTGGAGAGGTCTGTAAATTAACATTTTGAATTCTAACTCAGGTAATGCCATGACTGTATCTTGCTCCATGATATTTCCTGGTTCTTTATTTTGGTCACTTGCTGGAGCCACCTTGACCTGCTTCTTTATGTGATTTGATATTGACTCCTGTCTCGGAGCCATCAATAAGTTATTATATTTATTTATTTTATGTTTGTTTACTGTGTCTTAGCTTTTTGTTTTGTTTTGATTTGACGTGCCCAAGTAGGGTAGGCATGTGAGCTACTTTGATTATTAGCATCTTTGAAGCTCTCACACATCGTCTCCGGGTGGTTAGAGCAGCTATTAGGTGTGTGAACCCAGGAGTCTGTTCACTTTCCTTGTGCACGTGCGCCACAGGTGTCCACGTTGTAAGTCACTGAGTGTATGATGCAGATGCTCACCTACAGTCCTAGACGGACAGTACTGTGTAGGGGTGTTCGGAGCAGGCACAGGTATCTGGCTGCAGTAGGGGGCTATGTGCTGAGTAAGGCAGGGGGCTGACGGCTGTCCTCGGGTGCCTAGGTGGAGGACATGTCCCTGTCTCCTAGAGCACATAGTGGGGGGGCATTGTAGCTGGTCCTTGGCACCAGCTGCTGTTGCCTAGAGGGACTTGGAGGCACCACTTATTCTCAGCCCCCTGCCATGGTTGGCCAGATGGAGTGGTTGTACTGCCAGCCCTCAGGACCCTGATGTGGGTAGTGAGGTCCCTGCTTGCGGGGCAGGGGGTGCCAAATATCATGAATCTTTAGCTCCCCCTTGGCTGCTGCAGTTGAAAAGTAGCTTCAGGTATACGCCCTGCTGTTTTATGCTAATGAGTGCATGTGATGTTGAATTGGCCCACACAGGTCTAGGCAGGGGTGAAGGGCACTGCAAGTCTGTGGACCCCTTATGCCAGTGGCTGGACAAAAAAGCAAGGCCTCCTGACCCACCCTGAGTTCCTGGTTTAGGGGGTGTGGCAGTTGTCGAATACTGCTGGACTGGTGTCCGAGTGGAGCGGAGTAGGGAGTGGGAAGGAGAAGGAAGTGCTTCTCTGCTGTGAAAGTCTGTGGGAAAGGGGTTATTTTGCCCCCATGTGGTAGGTCAAACACTTGCACTTAACTTTCGAAGGTCCAGCGCTGTTCCACCCAGCTCCAGAGGCTTGTGCAGACTTGCCATCGCCCGGCCTCCCCTGACATGGTGAGATGCATCCCAAACGCTATTGATCACTTCAGCCTGCATGCACTGGCTGACTTAGCCAGCAGGATACCAGCAACCTTGCGACTGACACTTCTTCGCTGCTTTTGAATGGTTTCTCCTTCCCCCTGTTGCTCAGTCTGACTCTTCAGCTTTTTCTTTGATGATCAGGGCCCCTAAATTGTCATATGTAATTGATTCAATTGTTTTTTCTGGTCTTTGTTGTAAGAGGGACTATAGGAAGCATCTGACTATTCCACCGTCTTGGCCCTGCCGGAAAACTGTATTAATATTTTAAAAACTAATCATGAAAATAAGCTCAAGCCCAGATGGCGTCACAGGTAAATTCTATCAAATAATCAGAGAATTGTTACCAATTCCACACAAACTCTTCCAGAAAATAAAAGAGTAACACTTTCCAATTCATTCTACGAGGTTAGTATTACCCTGATATCAAAACCAGACAAGACAGCACAAGAAAAGAAAATTACGGACCTATAAATCTATGGCTATAGATGTAAAAAATCTGAATAAAATACTAGCGAACTAAATCCAGCAACATATTGAAAAGTATGATACGCATGACCAAGTAGGACTTATCCCAGGAATGTAACATTGGTTTTACATCTGAAGTCAGTTAATGTAATGCACTATATCAATAGACTAAAGGACAAAAACCACATGATCATTTCAATAGACACAGAAAAAGCATTTTACAAAATCCAACACCCTTTCACGATACAAACACTCAATGGACTAGGAATAGAAGGGAATTTTCTCAACCTGATAAGTGCATTTATGGAAAATCGCCAGTTAACATCGTAGTTAATGCTGAAAGATTGAATGTTTTTCCCATAAGATCAGGAAATCAGAAACAAGACAAGGATGTGTGCTGTCACCATTTTTGTTTAACATTGTATTGGAGGTTCCAGCCAGGACAATTAGGCAGTACGTACAAATAAAAGGCACCCAAATTGTAAAGGAAGAAGTAAAACCATCTCATGATCTTGTCTATATAAAATCCCAAGGAATGCACTTAAAAAAACTTCTAGAACTAATGAATTCAGCCAGGTTACAGAGTACAAGATCACTATATAAAAACAAATTGGAATTCCATACATTAGCAGTGAACAGTCTGAAAGTGAAATTAAGGCAATAAGTATTAATTTAATAAAATAAGTGAAAGACTTGTATACTGAAAACTACAAAACATTATTGAAAGAAATTAAGTAAGATTTAAATAAATGGAAAGACATTTCATGTTCATGGATTGGAAAACTTAATATTGTTAGGATGGTAATACTTCCCAAATGAATATACAGATTTCATGCAATTCTTATCAAAATCCCAGATGACATGACCTTGTATACAGAAAATACTAAGGAATCCATTTAAAAGCTATTAGAACAAATAAGTGAGTTCAGTAAGTTTACAGGATACATCACTATTTAAAAAAATCCATTGTATTTAAATATACTAGACATGAACTATTCAAAAATGAAATCAAGAAAACAATTCTATTTACAATAGCATCAAAAAGAATAAAATACTTAGAAAATGTTCAAAATACTACCCAAACAGATCTATAGATTCAATGCAATCTCTATCAAAATCCCAGCGGCCTTTTTTGCAGAAACTGATAAGCTGATTCTGAAATTCACACGGAAATACACGACTCCAGAACAGCCGAAAAAATAAAAAAGATGAACAGAGTTGGAGTACTCATACTTCCCAATTTCATAATTTGTTACAAAGAGATGGTAATCAAGACAATGTGGTACTGGCATAAAGATGGACGTATAGATCAGTGGCATAGAATTGAGAGGCCAGAAGTAAGCCCTGACATTTATGTTCAATTGATTTTCAACAAGGATGTCAAGGCAATTCAGTGATGAAAGAATAGTCTTTCCAAAGAATGGTGCTGGGACAATTGGGTGTCCACATGAAAAAAATGATATTAGACCCCTACAAAAATGGATCAAAGACGTAAATGTAAGAGCCAATACTATAAATTGCTTAGAAGAAAACATAGGGGTAAATCTTTGCGGTTTTGGATGTGGCCGTGGTTTCTTATATATGACATTGAATGCACAAGAAACAAAAGAAAAAAATAAGTAAATTGGGCTTTAAATTAAAGACTTTTGTGCTTCAAAATACGCCATTCAGAAAGCAAGAAGACAACCCACAGAATGGGAGAAAATATTTGAAAATCAAGTATCTGTTAAGTGTCAAGTATCCAAAATATGTAAAGAACACTTACAATGTATCAATTAAAATATAAATAACCCAAATTAAAAAATGTGCAAAGGATGTGTAGAAATTTCTCCAAAAAAGATATAAAAATGGCTAAGCACATTTTTCCTGAGTCACATTATATTGCTTATCAAGGTAACTATGGGAGAGTAGGGTAGTGACTGAGATATTTTATTTTCACTTTTAATTGTCAAAATATACCTAAATTATCTTAAAATTTAGACAATTTAGGTAAGACATTTCTATTTGGGATAACAACTTTGCTACCATTTTGAATTACCTACCCTCAAATAAATGGGAGGTAAAAATAAATGCATTAAAAAGCATTAAATTGGGTAAACAATCACCTAAGCTTGTTCCTTTTATTATCCATTGTATCTTATTCTATGCCATTAGAAATATACATTTCATAATTATATTTATTAAATGAATTCACACATCTTTGCAGAATCCTGGTAAGGTATTTCATGAGTAGCTGTCTTAGTCATCTAGTGCTGCCATAACAGAAATACCACAAGTAGATGGTTTTAACGAAGAGAAGTTTATTTCCTCACAGTCAAAGTAGGCTAAAAGTCCAAATTCAGGGTGTCGGCTCCAGGGGAAGTCTTTCTGTCTCTGTCGGCCTTCTCATCAGTGTTCCCCTGGACTAGGAGCTTCTCGGTGCAGGGACCCCTGTCCAAAGGACGCACTCTGCTCCTGGCACTGCTTTCTTGATGGTATGAGGTCCCCCTGTCTCACTGCTCACTTCTGTCTTTTATATCTCAAGAGATTGCCTCAGGACACAATCCAGTCTTATAGATCAGGTCCTGCCTTACTAACACAACTGCCACCCATCCTCCCTCATTAACATCATACAGGCAGGTTTACAACATACAGGAAAATCACACAGTACCAGGAATCATGGCCTAGCCAAATTGATACACACATTTTTTGGGAGCCATAATTCAAACCATGACAGTAACTTTGAACATTAATGATTCATATGTTCTCATCTGTTTACAGCTATTGTCTTTGCTTCTTTTCTCTTTCCACATGGTGCCTCTCCTCCCCTCCCTCTCCTTTTTTTCATTAGGGTTACCAGGTTCATGGGTTCCATTATTTAAGCTCAGGAAGAAAGATATAATTGAGGCCCTTCCTGAAGAGTAGAGCCCAGAAAATAATGTGTTTCCTTTTTTTGGTCCCTCATCTTTTCCAAGCGATGAATAGGAACAGTTTGCAACAGATCCCTCTGTGCTCATACACTCTGATACACAGCAGGTGAATTGTTTAGCACTTGGCATGTAGCCTGACCTGCAGCAACACCCAGAGCTGGGCCCAAGGCACATAGATTGTCATAGGTGGATGCAGAGAACTCACAAAGCTGAATTTAAAGAGTGAGAAAAAGGATAAAAATTCTTAAGTATAAAATATTCTGATTCCTTTTATCAATCCTCTTTTATGTATAAAACTTACGTTCACATTATTCCTTTAACTAGAATTTCCAAACAAGTAATTGGGGTGTTTTGCCCCCTCTCATTTGGAACAGAAAGTGAAACATCACAATAAACCTCTTGTCATTTTCTTTCCCATTTGTTGAAAAGCAATCACACAAAAACACAAATTCTTTTCACTTTCTACGACTATTGGAGAGAGATTATTACTGTTCAAAATGATGATCCAAAAATGTACCACATGTTCAATCATAAACAAAAGCTTATGTTTTGATGCACATATTAATTCAATAAAGAAAATCAATATTCATTGAATATTTTTATTTAACAAAGATTTGAGCACAAATGAATTTAGCTCAGCTTTATATTTAATCAGAAAATCTACCTGGTCAAGACCTTCCTCCCTGAGCGTTTTGATCCAGGTTTCATAATTTAGTATCTATCCTTGAAGACACATTACAGACAGGGTGCTTAAAAAATTTTATTCCTATAAAATTCAAAGAAACTTCTATTGTTTTAAATGTTAAAAATATTCTTTAGTTCTGCCATATTTCTCACTGTGATATCAAATATCATATGTTTATCAATTAAAAGTATACACTTCAGTAAGAGAGCTATGTCCCTTACTAATGTGCCTTCTTCATTTTCTGGGCTGAATCTAGTCTGTTGCTCTTCTGAACTCAGTTACTCAGATGCATTATCTACTTTCACCAGTATATTTAAGCATATTCAGCAAGTCTAAAATTTTCTTAGGAACATATAAGCTCTTTTTAAGAACTTTCTGGAAAGGAATAAGAGGGAACATTTTGTGGTTTTTCTACTATTATACAAAATAACCGATAAAAATAACAATTATCTTCTTTCTTTCCTTGAACATTCCACTGAAAATCTATTCATGTTTAAGTGCCTTTGTTAAGAAACATTCATCATTTGTTCTGGTTTTTAATACAAAAAGGGTTTGCCATAATTGCAGCCTCACATACTAAACTGATGCTTTGAAATGGATGAGGCATCTGCTGATTTTCGTATTTCAGAACACAGAAAACAAGTAAAAAATAAATGGACTGAAACATCTTTAAAAGGTATCAAATAAATATCTTCACCTTTAGCTTTTGAATTCAGTTTTAAACTCCCTTGGGCTTATTATTTGGTTCTGATAAGAACCAATGCTTGCTTTTCTGATGTTCCTATTGATTTACTTTTGTGACGAATAATTCTGCAGTAGCATGTGTAATGCTATCCGTGCACATACTTTAATAATAGTACCACCTACCTAGTAAATAAGGATACTGTCACTAGGACACAGTAAAGGGTTACTAACTCTTCTCACCTGTGCAGGTTTCCTACAAGCTTTCCTTTTTCTTTAAAGACTGTTGGATTCTTTACAACTACCTTAGCTGAACGTGTGTGGGCAAGCGGGAGTATATTTAACTCTGCATGAGTTTGATTCCTCTTTTTGAACCGTATGCTCGGTTTTAAATATATGCGTTTTGCTGTAAGTGTTCATTTGAACATGGTGTTCAAATAAAAAGCCTCTACCCTGTATACACGTACATGGTCACTATATGTATACCAGTGGACCCCTGGTGGCATAGTGGTTAAAAGCTCAGCAGCTGACCAAAAGGTCAGCAGTTCAAATCCACCATCTGCTCCTTGGAAACCCTATGAGGCAGCTCTACTCTGTCCTATAGGGTTGCTGTGAGTCAGAATCAACTTGTATACGTATGCAACTAGTATATGTACACTGGGTTTTTCAGTGAAAAAAAAAAAAAACGAGTTGGAATCGACTTGATGACCATCAGTTTGGTTTGGTTTTTAGTTCTATATAGTTAAGGAGTTTGCACCTTGGATTGCCAGAAGAAGCAGATATGTGAACCGGGTACATTGTAGCTCACAGTTATTAAATGCTACTCATGGTCAATGCCTAAAAGCAATCAAGCTACTATGTCAAGTAATATGGGAAATTTTTGGATGATTATCAGGAATGTATTTAAGAATAATGTCTAGTGGTAGAGGGAAAGAAGAATCTGGAGAATGTTATCTCCATATTAATATATATGTAGAAAGGAAATATCTCAACCAGAAGCATCATCTGATGTGACTCATTCATTCATTCAACAACTACTTATTGAGTGCCTATTATGTGCCAGATTGTGTTCCAGGTCCTGTGGATACAGCAGGGAATAAAACACACAAAAATCCTTGCCCTTGTGGAGCTTACTTTCTAGAGAGGGGAGACAGACTATAAACAAAATAAATAAGTAAAATACATAGTATATTAGATAGTTATGAGTGCCATGGTGAAAAAAAAAAACAAAAACCAAGGGGTTGAAATATTAAAATAGGATAATCAGAAAGGCTTTGATGAGAAGTAACATTTGAGCAAAGACCTGAAGGAGATAAGGATGTCAGAGAAATCTGGTGGAACAGTGTTGCAGGCAGAGGGAATAACCAAATGTAAATACCCTGCGAGTGGAAGTGGCTGGTGTGTTAGGGGAACAAGTGAGAGTAGCCTGAATAGAGTGATAGAGAAGGGAAGGTAGAGGGAGATGAGGTTAGAGTGATAAGGGGAGCAAGGACCCATCATAAAGTTTTTGGATTTTAATCTGACTGAGATGGGAAGCCATTGTAGGGTTTTGAATAGAGGAGTGACGTGATTTGACTTATGGTTCAATAAGAATCACTCTGGCTGCTGCATTGAAAACAGACTGTAGGGAGCAACAGGGCAATCAGGAAACAAGATGACCAGTTAGGAGTTATTGCAATAATCCTGTCAAGATATTATGGTGGTTTGGATCAGGAAAGACCAATAACTAGAAAAGGACATCATGCTTGGTAAATTGGAGGGTCAGCAAAAATGAGGGAAACCCTCAGTGAGATGGACTGACACAATAGCTGCAACAAGAGACTCAAACATACCAATAATCATGAAGATGGCACAGCACTGGGCAAAATTTGGTTCTGTTGGGCACAAGGTCTCCATGAGTTGGAATAGACCCAATGGCAACTAACGACAGCAGTGCAAAGTTTTCAGATTTGGAATATATTTTGAAGGAGCACAATCGTATGTGTGAGAGAAATAGAGGTGTCAAAATTCTTCTAAAAATTGTCAAATGTTTCACGTATTTTAAAGTTAATTCTCACCTTAAGTATTAGAAACATCCCTAAAAAGTTGTGTCTATAACAGGTTCACATTCGACACCTATCAGAGCAATTTATTATTTAGGAGAAACACACAGTGAATCCCAATGAAAACGAATCTTTTTAACCCTTTGGTGACCCAGTTATTATCTGCTTTGAATTTTTTGTTACCATGTGTTTTCATTAATGGAAGCATGCTGAATCATTGAGTGTGTCTGAATTTTTAGTAGGTAGTACAGATTTTTTTTTGCCCCCTCCCACAAGCCTACCCTAAGTGTTTAGTGCTACATAAAAAGTACTACTAATTATACCCCAGAGTCCCCACCAAGGTCTATTGGTACATAAGTGTAACAAATAAAAATTTTCAAAATTTCTATTTTTTCTACCAAAAGTTCAGACACCCGATGCAATGCCTTGTAAAAACAGTAATTTGCAACACACACCCATTTCTTCAGTTTAAGTCATAAAAGCCCCTGCCTTGTGGCAGCATGCACTGTCAGTGGTACAGTAGCTTCTCAATCAACCCCAGAGGTTGGAAAAATTCATGGTCACTGTTTATACCACCAGGCACAAAAGGGTTCTGTTTTTGGTGTCATTGTTTATGTTACTGAGTTTTCTAAAAGTTAGTTATACTTGAATTTACATAAAATACTATTGTTGTGTGCTGTTGAGTCAACTCTGACTTACAGTGATTCCGTGTGTCAGAATAGAACTGCCCATAGGGTTTTCTTGGCTGTAATCTTTACGGGATCAGATAGCAAGGTCTTTCTCCTGTAGAGCGGCTGGGTGAGTTTGAACAGCCAATCTTTAGGTTAGCAGCTGAGCGCTTAACCGTTGCAGCATCAGGTCTCCTCCAATAAAATGTAGGCTCCTTTTAATTTCTTAATTACCCCTTGCAGACCAGGAACATTTTCCTTGAATGGAGTTATAGAAGTCTATCCTCAATGGCAGAGTATCAAATTGAAGTATATTCATGCTTTACATAAGAGCACAGAAAGAGCCTACCTGGCTACTTAGGACTACTTTGGGGGGGATCATGATGTATATAGAGTGTATTTCTAAGGGATTTGAGAGGCAGCATTCACAATGAAAAATATGACTGCCAAATAAAAACCTCCCTTTGTATAGGGTCATATATAGAGAGGGTATATATATATATATATATATATTTGGTTTGGTTTTGGTATAGAGGCAGCATGAAGAGGTGTATCTTAATGGGCTAGCGTAGTAATTCAACTACAGTAAAACCTGTGAAAGCGGTAAACTGTGTAAAGTAGAAACCTGTCAAAGAAGGAAAACGCAAATATTTTCCACTAAACTGGCAATAGAAAAGTGGTAAGACTGTATCTTGTCAAAGGCAGAAAACTTGCAAGACCCAGAAAAGTAAGATAGTCCCATCAAGTTCCGGCTCTCACAGATTTCACTGTATAATAATCATATGCTCCCATTGCCACTATAGAAATGGAGCTGGCAAGCAGAATGGAATTTTTCTTCAATCCTCTCTCTTGCATGGCGCTGGAAAAATTGACAAATTGTTTTACTCTGAGGTCCTTACTTTAACATATCTTTTTATTAGTCATGAAAAAATTTTTTCATTTCAATTCTTCCTCATGATAGACGTGTTTAAATGTCCTTAATTATAATTTATTTTTTATGTTTAAAATTAACACCTTCTTTTAAAGGAAGTGCTTCTGACTTAGGGACTCTCAAGTCCAATTGAAAGGAGTCTGGTGGTGCAATGGTTAAGCACTTGGCTGCTAACAAATGGTTGGTGGTTCAAACCCAACCAGTGGCTCTATAGGAAAAAAGGCCTGGCGATCTGCTCCTGTAAAGATTACAACCTTGGAAACCCTGTGGGGCAGTTATGCTCTGACCTATAGGGTCACAATGAGTCAAAATCGACTAGACGGCACACAACAAGTCCAACTGACAACAGACAACATACTCAGAAATTATCTCTTAAGTGAGCTTTTTTCCTAAGAATATTTGCCCACGTGGTTAATTTTATTCATTAGATTTTGATTCTTTTAATTTTCCTGTTCAGACAGTAACATTTCCTGACCTTGTCTAAAAATTCTGGGGTGTACTGTATTTGGGGCCTATAGTTCTATTGACTCAGTACAAGTTACATGGAAACATCTATTCTTTTAACATGTATGTAATGCGTTTCAAACCACTAAAGGATTAAGAATTTCATATTCTGAATTTCAGCTAAATGCATTCTGAGTTTCTGCCAGGTCTCACCCACACTAAGGTGTATTCGAAAGCTGTTCCTCTGGGATTAGTCACGTCTCACCGACTTCACTCACTGATTAACGGTCTAAGTAAAGGTCAGTTGCTTTCAAGCAGACCAATGAGGTATTTCCGTGCATTTAACTAATTTCTCAAACTGTAATGTGAAACCTGCCAAGGAAGGATTATAAGTGGGGACCAAGAGAGATTTCCTTAGTTTTAACTCACTATAGTAAATCTTGTCTTGCCTCAATTTAGTTAGCTTCTCAGTGCTGAGAAGACAATAATAATAAAAAAAAATAACCATTAGAAGTTCTGAAATTAAAAATACAACCACAATTATATTCCATTAAAATTAAGAACAAAAAATACGGCCATTTTAGGACACCAATAGAAATTCTTTCCCAATTTCCTTTATTTATGTTTCTGTGGCTACAATATTATATATAGTATTTACATTTTGTGAGATTATCTTAGATTTCCAAATGTTTTCATGTTTTTATCTTCTCTATACCATAACCACTAGCTATACTTTGTAATTATTAGGCAAATTATATTGCTGTGGATTAAAAAAATATATTTGACTAGTTTTTATATGTGGGTTCTTCTGATGTGTTCCTAAAGGTGTCAAATGGTTTAAACTTGTTTGGAAGTTCAGAAACTCAACATTACCTAAGTACTGTGGCTGACCTACCATTATATTTTAATGTACAACCTTTTTAATGATGAATTTCCAAACCACTCCCCCTAAGAGGCATTCCACTGCCAGATCAGATGGATGAAAAACATGGTTCTTTTCATATATTTCAGGTATCTGCAGATTTCCAGAACTGGTTCTGTCACAAATAAATGGGGCTTAGCCTTAATTTATCAAAGATTTTCTGACAGCTTTTCAGCTACACATTTTTGTTTTATTCTCTTCTGCTCTCTGCCTCAGTCCGCATTTCATCTTTGTGAAAGACCTTACAGTGCAGACACATGATAATTTCCTAAAGGTTAGTTAGCTCTGACAATAAGGCCTTTATTCAGGATTGAACTGGCAGATAAGGAAAGAAAAGATTTGCTCAGCGCATCTCCTCCACAGGGAGACCTAATAAGTCTTGGGGAGAAAGACCTATTTCTGTTTATACCCTTTCATTTGGTGAGTGTAATTCTGCATGCATTCGTGTTTTTTGTGTATTGTGGTTGTTGCTATTCATACTCTAAAATTGTGAATTTAAAACCTATTTATATTCTTGGGAGGATCTTCTTTTTTAGGGACTTGTTATATAATACAGTTGATAGACTTATGAAACCTATTCCTCCTTGATGAAGAGGTTTGATAACTTAAGGGGATATAAATATGCTATTGTTTTTACCATAACATGTCTTTCGCCTTCCAAAATCTCTTATTAAAGATCATGGAATAAACTCAGTTTTAAGCAGGGGGGAAAGTAGGATTGGCTCTGTACTTATTACACAATAATTAGACATTTTCATGTATTAGCAAATATGTTCTTAAATATTTAAATAAATTTATATTCATGCATTACAATTCTACATCTGTATAGGGTTGCTATGATTCAGAATCGACTCAGTGGCAGAGGGTGGGTAATGGTGTTCTAAATTTGATCTATGAGATTGAACTAACCAAGGTACTGTCAAAGATTTATGTCTTTTCCTCATCCTGGTTTTTTAAATTATTTTTACCTTTACACAAACTAAACCTTTTGTTACTATTAGGCCTACACAAATTAAAATCCCCTTTCTATGAATTGTTCTCTGTCTCTTTTTAAGGATTAATCCATTAAATATACATAATTTAGCGAACGTTGTGTGACATCAATTACCTTTATTTAGGTCACTTGTTCAGAATTTCATCTATATTAACAAGACTGTTTTCCTCTCTACAGCAAATGCCCAACAGCTACATTAGGAAAATAGGCAGACAGCTGGTAAACAGACTCGTTGCCTACCTTAGGGCTATACAAAGCATTCACCAAAGCCATCTTTCCCTATTTGATTTCACATCATCATCATGATTTCCAAATTTTCTACTTTTGGCTTCTAAGGATGTGAGCATGTCTGGTATATAAAAGAAGCTGAAACCAAACTAATACATTATGGGAAGGACTCATCATCAGTTTAGATACTTATTAGCAAGATCTTCTTTTCTTAAATTAAATTAAATTCTGTAGCATGATTTCTTGTTTTTGATTCGCTCGTCTTCCTTTCGTTTATTTTTTTCAAACGTATATCTTGGGGTTTTTTTGACATAGCTTTATGCTAGACAGTATTTTTTTATTGTGGTAAAACATATATAACATACAATTTGCCATTTTAACTATTCTAAGTGTATAATTCAGTGACTTTAATTCCATTCACAATATTATACCACCATCACTACTATTTCCAAAATATTATCATGACCCCAAACAGAAATTCAGTATCCGTTAAACAATAACTCCCTTCTCTATTCATTTGTCTGTTATAGAGATTTGATATAAGTGAGATCATACAATATTTACATTGAGATTAAATGCTTAAAATGTATATTTCAGAATATGAGGAAATATGTAATTCACAATATGTCTTTTGTGTCTGACTTATTTCATTCAGTATAATGTTTTCCAGGTTCATCCACGATATAGCATGTATCAGAACTTCATTTCTCTTTATGGCTGAATAATATCCCATTAAATGTATATACTGCATTTGTTTACCCATTCATCTGTTGATAGACACTTGGGTTGTTTCACCTTTTGGTTATTGTGAATAGTACCACAATGATCATTGGTGTACAAGTGTCTGTAAGTCTCCATTTTCAATTCTTCTAGGTATATACCCAAAATAATTGAAAGTAGGGACTGAAATAGATCGTCCTTTTATTTTTAATTATATCTTACAACTCCAATTTTCAAAGACTATCATCATTAAAGTTATGAATTATATATTTCCTAATATTCTGAATTATACATTTTAAGCATTTAATCTCAATATAATTTTAGAATTTGTAAAATGACATTTTTATTAATCTTCTTGATTTGGATGAAATCTGAATCATAGTTGTAGAAATACACAAAATATTGAAACCATTACAAAGTGTGGAGGTAAATGGTAATCTCATTATACAAAGGAACAGAAAAGCCAAGGCTGGTGGTGTCCAGCCAGGACTGTAAATTACATTAGTGTAGGGAGATAAAGCGATGGTCCAGAATCAAGAGCAACAAGGCATTATGATACAATAATAGTGGCAGTCACTATTTGTAGATGCTTACTATGTTCCAGGCATTGTACTAGACATTTTACATAATTATCTATTTTAGTACTAACAACAACAGAGGAGTAGCTATGTGCCATTTTATGGATTTGTTTATTCAATCAGCAAATATTAACTGAGTACTAACAATGTGCCAGGTTCTATATCATAGTGAATAAGACTCTGTCCTCATGGAGCTTACAATCTAGAGGTGATAAGCCACTTACTGAGTCTTAGAAAAGTTGTATACCTAGCTGAAAATCAGTCTGTGTGGCTCCATGTCCACATATTTATCTTCCACATTATATTAATAAAGGCTATAAGGTAGTAACCAGGAAGGAGGTGGTAGTCTCAAGAAAGTTTGTACAGGAGATTAAAGCCAGTTGGGCACTAGGTAGGCAAATAGGATTCCAGAACATTGCTGCTGAAAGTCAGAGCAAGAGACTATTACATGCACTAAGAAAATTACCAGAAAACCAAGTAGTCAAATGGGTTAATGAGTACATTTTAACATACATCATATGATTATTAGAGTTCATGGCTCAGAAAATGAGATATAAAAAGGAATTCAAGCAAATGAATAAAAAATCTGGAAACTATTCTTTTCAGGCTCTTATTTCTCATCTGAACACTTACTTGTGTGAAGCTTCTTGTATAATCTCATCAAATGTAAGAGCTAGAAGGGACTCAAGAAATCATTTTGTTCAACCTCCCACCAAATTCAAGACTCCCTATTAAAACATCTCTTAAACAGAGCCCTCTATCTTCTATATGTACATTTCCAGGGGTAGGAAATTCACTATTTTGGAAGACAATTCATCCTATTGATAGCTAGATCTAATTGGTAAAAAAAAGATATTCTTCATATTTGAACTCTTTCCTGTAACATTGGAACTTCACCCATTTTTCCAAGTTCTACCTTCTTGAGCAACACGGAGCTAATCTTTTCCTTTCTCTGTATTAAGATTCCTTCAAAATATTTGAAGGCCATTATTGTGTACTTCCAAAACCAGTAGTTCTCAAGCTTTAAAGTGTCACAGAATTTCTTAGGTAATATGTTAAAAATGTAGATTTCCTGGTTCCAACCCTAGAGATTCTGATTCTACTAGTCTGCGGTGGATCCCAGGAATCTGCAATTTTCTAAAGCACCCCAGATAATTCTGATGGAGGTAGTCCATATCAAGAAACACTGTCTAGGGGGGTCTTAAAAGCTTGTGAGTGGCCATCTAAGATACTCCACTGGTCGCAGCCCATCTGGAGCAAGACAGAATGAAGAAAACCAAAGACACAAGGGAAAGATTAGTCCAAAGGACTAGTGGACCACAACTGCCACAGCCTCCACCAGACTCAGTGCAGTACAACTAGGTGGTACCTGGCTACCACCACCAACTGCTCTGACAGAGATCACAATAGAGGGTCCCAGACAGAGCTGGA